>NC_135549.1:27525094-27842594 GCF_964340395.1 Glandiceps talaboti
CTTCTTACTGTTGTCAAAAGATGCGCATTTGACCAGAGAGTCAATGTTTTGTGGGCATGACGTCATCATGGTGGTGCGTCACGTGACATGCCCAATCCTACCAGAAAGAGGAACCCACTCTATTATCAGTCTGTGCCTATGATGACGTCATGTACAACATCTTTCACTAAACACGAGTCGATTGATTAATACTAGTGGTTCCGAATTCGAAAACAGACAAGGAAGCTTCGACCAATGAATTCGTTGGGCATTCATCAGCGGTTTTTTTCTTAAGCAACAGTTGTGGTAATAATAGTAATAGTAACATTAATCTAATAACAGGGTAGCCAGGAAACAACAAAAAGTTGATTTCTACCTTGACCCTGTTACCACCCATTAAATCGTTACGTGCCATACGGTAAAAGAAAGTACAAACAACGGGGAAGCAAAGCAATAACTGTTCGAACTTGGTGAACGTTGCTTTATAAACGCCAACTTTTACAGGCAACATTCTGCTATCAACAATGCATGCAATGACTTGTATCAAGTGGTGGTGTTGTACTTAACTTTGAACACGTTTCGAAATGACTTGAAAGCAATATTTACAGACAGTCAACACATTTTACGGAATGGCACAGACTAAAAGTCTATTACCATAACGAATCTTTGTAACATTAACAGTTTAGCTTTTTTTCTTTCTTTTTTTCTTTTTTTTTTTTGGGGGGGGGGGGTTCATTCGTGTATAGAACACTCGATGACAAACGGCACGAATGTAACCACCCATTCTGCAATCTGCGCTCTCTACGAATTGATTTTGTTAAGCTTGGGCTTACCCCATTACAAAAGTCGAATAGTGACGTGGGAAAACTATATCGAATAAACAAGTACACATTTAAATACAATAATTGAATTAGATTATCAAATCTGATATTATTGATTTTAAAATTTCGTTTATCTTTACCATCCCCAACCCCACCCCACCCCACCCGACCCTACCCCCACCCCACCCTACCCCACACCATGGATGTTTGCTTTGTAGATATGTGAAGTATAATAAGTACATCTATTTATATATTTATATATTTATTTATTTATTTATTTATTTATTTATTGGCATGTGGTCTACATCATCATCCATTGCTTCTCAAACCATTGCTATTTGGACGAAACTACCGGTATTTTTTACTACGGCAATAATTTTGTAAATTACAGCTCATAGGAAACTATAGTAGCTTATGCATGAAGCTGGAATAGAGATTAAGAAATATTTTGCCCAAATTAAGGTTCAGTAAGAATCTCTTATTTGTTTTATGTAAATCGGCGCATGTCTGCTTCACAATAAAATAATAATCATCGGTAGAAGAGGAAAGTAATATTGTTTGCGAATCAGATTGTTTCCATGGTGAACATATACATAGTGTCACACTATATGTTTTATGCAAATTGTAGTTGAGAACGAGGCGTATGTTACGGTGCATTGTTACGGGGCATGACTTGTCTGTGACACGTCATCAAAGTGAGATAAATTATAAGCACCCCCCCCCCCTCCAAGTAAATTGCTGCACCTTAAAAAAATGTATTCTTATTGCTTTTGTTATGTGTTCTGTAGACAATATAGATGCTATATTTTGATGGCGCATAGTTCATTAAAATAACGTAAGTACCATTTCACTCCGACCCAATGTTGAGTCTACAGTGATGAATTCGTGTGTACTTCAGTCACAAATCTCGATCTATCACAACATGTATATAGACAAGAAATCCGGACAAGAGTGTAAACAGACCGTAGCTATGTACATTCTGTAGTTACATCTTCTGACAATTAGATAATTACTAAGTATATAACTTCTGTAATAATCGGTCAACATTCCCCAGGAAAAAAATAATAGAGGTAGGTTTATTTGCATGAGCTTCCGTTACCGAAAGTACTTTTGCCACGACAAGACTGGGGATTTGAAACAATAGCCATGGAGAATATATAACGAATGAGTACTCGAGGTCTAGGCTGTTGATATATGCACTCACAGACACTGCTATGTACTGTAAGATATTATATCGTTGCTACAAAACTTGTTAGCTTCTACGGCTGCAACTCAAAAAAATGTATTCTGACAACTTGTACATGACACGGTTGTGTGCAAAGAGCTATAAACTGAGACCATATTTTTCATGTAAGTTTGGGTTATATTTTGACTTCTGTTTAGTGATTGGTAGTTGACATCAAAACCCTTTCAATATCCCATAAATTTACTATTAGTCGACAAACTAGTAAGAAGACCTGTATGTGATTTACGACAGTACGTGCGGATACAAAGCCAGTATCTACACAGTACGATTGTAGTACACAGTACTGGTAATTAAAAAAAAATACAAAAACTGTGCCTGGAACCATCAGTTAGTCTTCATGATGAGGTAATGCCCCCCCCCCCCCCCATGCCCCACTTAACTAACTGAGAAGCGAGATCAATGGTTAAACGAGGGATTAAAAACACTAAATTCTTTTACTTTGGGGTGGGGTTGGATGGGGAGTTTTTGCGCCATTTTAGTTCTCATCATACAAAAAACGATTGTACTTTTAATAGTGGGTCTGTTTTGTACCCCTAAATACAAATATTTCTAACAAGTGTCGTGAAATTGAGAAATGGAAGAATGTTAGCTTCATATATGGAACTAAAATAAAGGAAAGTGTCAACAACACAACTATTCTTTATTCACTACATACTGCCTTTATATCCATAGCACTACATACTGATTTGAAATTGATTGTGTTGTCTGAAACATTTTCAAATTTGGCCGATTTAGTTAGAATGTGTGTTATGAGGCCTACTTAAAATAAATTAGTTTTTTTTATCCTACATTGAACTATTGATCTCGCCTCTAAGAGTTTATAATGTAAACATATACAATCAGATAGACAGTGAAAACAAAAATTTAAAAACGGTGTTCTTTACTATTTTTCTTAATAATACGAGTCTCATAAACATACATTTCCCTGGACAGATGATACATTTTAAAGTTTGATTACGGAAACTAATGAATGTACAAAACTGCTTGCAGGTACGTACATATACATATGCATTGTTGTGGCGCTATAAAATTTGTCCAATTTGAATTTTTCCAACTAGAAGTTATTGTCAAAGGAAGTCCGTCTTCTATTTTAGAAATGTTTTATTAATTTGTTCACACTGCACTATGCATAAATTAAACAAGACATAGAGAGCGTCCATATGGTCATAAATGTTATCAAATTTAACAAACACGTGTCATCAGCGGTACAAACAAAGGGAAGTGTCGGATGATACGCATCAATATTTTTTATCGTTTTGTCTTTTTCCTCTTATTAGTTTAGTCCATGAATTGAACGACTAATGAATAAAACACACAGCAAATAAAAATTGTCAATGACCAAAACATTAAAATTGGATATTTCTGACTGATTGCAATTCCTGTGCCCCAATCACAAAATGAAACATTCATAAAATAACAATAAAACGCAAACATAGGAGTTACGGTACATGAATTCTCTGAAATAGTCTCCGTTGTGCACATAATTCATTATTAAGTTATCGCTTGTAGCTTTCTGCAGAGTAATAAATAACAATAAAAACACTTCACACATTTTTTTTTTCTGTTAGAATTGTGTCATTTCTTTATTTATCGTTCGGAATGATGGTAGTTAATTTATTAGACAAAATGTATATATATATATTTAATTTTTCTTCGCGTTGAACCTTTTCAGGTACATATCAATGTTTTGAATAAGGAGAAAGTTTCTAATTATTATATCTGAAAGTCTATAATTAAGTTAGCTTTTCATAGTCTCGTAACTTTGGTTTTTCGCGGCACGGTATTAGACTTGCTTGTGGTTGTGATCTATTTCCTAAAATATGATGCGAAGTTGTCCAAAAATGACGGATATCGACCCCTTAGCCGTGACGATATGTAACTAACTAACTAACTATGCTAAAGCTAATATGTTACAAAACACATTTCAGCCCCGCGGTACCTTAATTAAAATTCAATAATAGAAAAGAGCACATTATTAGTTTTTATTAGAGTGGATATTTCAGTACTCAGCTGTTGCCAAAGTTTACAGTTGCAACTGGAACGGGGTTTTGTTGTGTGTTGCTGTTGTTGTTGTTGTTGTTGTTGTTGTTGTTGTTGTTGTTTTGTTTTGTTTAAAACTATTTTGTTAGCTATAGTGAATTACTTGTCACGTTAATATTATACAACCTGAATGGTACTGAATAACCTATGGGTACTCAAGGCATATTTGTCACGGTGTAGCAGTACACATCATTGTGCAAGATATTTTAGGTCCACACTCAAAATTCACCCCCCTCCCCCATGTGTCGCGATTTGAACTTATTTCTAGACGACTTATAGATACAATAGACCTCTAGCTGACATGTACATTGTCTAATCGTTTTATTCGAAAAATTTCCAGTGAATATCTGAATTGTTTGTTGTCTGATCGACAAAAATAATACCCCGTTACAGCAAGTGCAACTTTAAAGGGGTGTGGGCCTGAGCTGCACATTTTTTTCTGCGACTTCTTTGTTTCATGTGAAGAATTACGCGATTTACTTTACTTCCCGACAGATGTCTGATCATCCCTGAAATATGTAGCATAACAGTTAGTCAAACCGAATAAATTATTCGACGTGGTATTTTTTTTTTTTTTTTTGGGGGGGGGGGGTACTCAAAAATTAAAGTGCCCCTGATATCAGGAGTATAGAAGAAATGCACATGGCTCCAAACTTGTTATGCTATAGTGATATTTATGATGTTTTCAGGGTAAAAAGAACCCATATATACATATCATATAAAATTGGTTTCTAAAGTTGTCCTATGTCCCTTTAACACTGTTACGCCGCAAAACAATGCTTTTATTATAAGTACTCAACATTTCTAGTCAAGTATTCGTCAAGAAAAAAAACACACCTTCATATAGATATAGAGACCTGTAGATGTGAATAATAGAATACTGTACGCATATATGTAAAATGTCAACGGGCAATTGTAAATTGCTCTGACGATGATATTTAGTATGCGTGGGTTTGTTTTGGTATAAAAATGCACTCCGAATACGCGTCTAAGTTTTGTGCAAATACGGATATGATTGATTAGATGGGAATGCACCGAAATTTCCTCTGAAAATTTCATTTTTCATTGTAAAACCAGTTTAGGCAGTCGAAAAGAGGAGATAACTGGCGCCCTACAGTCTCTCTCTCTCATGATTAAAATGTGAAGCTAATTCAAGATACATACCCAATTCTATTATGTGTGTTTTTCGAGGGGGGATCTATTCATATTAAATATTTATTTTCACTCAGAATATTATTACTTTTTCCCTTTAGGGTAACACAATATAGCAAAGGTAGTTTCATGATTAATATATACAATTGTGTTTCAAGGCAAGTTCCATTACAACTGACGGGTCCATTGATAATGTGTTGAGTGTGGTATGACCCTCAACCTGTGTAAACGTTATTTCAGAGTCTATCTGACGAAAGAGGGCGGGCTTCACAACGGTTTCGACTATTAGCTCTACTGCTGTCGTTTCAGTAAGGCCCAGCGCAGTGAAGAGCAATACTCGTTGAGCGAGCGTCACACTTTGGTCAGAATATATGTTGCAGTTTATTAAGTAAAAGTTTTTTTGTTTATAATAATACAAGCGTTAAATTTTGAAAACACCGAGACGACATTTTGGGGACCTGACGACAATTTTCGACATTGTACATGTCTTGGTCTCCGTTACCCAGACTCTCACCACTGGGGGCTCTGTTTACGTCCCCGGCGTAGAAGAATCCCCTGTTGGTGAGAGTCTGGGTTACCGAGACTAAGATTGTCTGTGCGCAGGGGTTTACCGTGTCTCAATTTCTATGCGATGAAATCTATGATTAGTACAGGTTGCACCAGAGGTGTATGCGTACATATCATACTGAACGGTTGACAGCAAGAAATTTATCACAACCATCTCAGAGTCATCAGCCCCAAGATATCTCTAAAATATCAAAAACGAAAAACTAATGAATGACATTACATCCGAGTCAAAAATCGTGGTTTACTTGTCACTCATGATTTCGAAAGTTATCATCGTAAACCACGCCCTCTTTTACGGCACCGTCCAAGACGCACAGCCAATAGGGTGTTACAGAAGAAATAACAGCTCTGGTTTGCTAGAATGTGGAAACTTTGCTGTCTCTCATCTCTTCATGGTGTTACTTAGGTTGACATCCAAAGGCACTTGTAAAATATGAATATACGTGTTATTCTAGCATTTGTGAGGTGATATTACTCGCGAAGTATTGCATATACTCGGGCGTTTCTGGTAGAGTGCGTAGGTATGTTTATTACCGTACAATGTACTCCGAAGTCGGGTCTCTGCTTCAGTTGGGCAAACACCACCTTGCAAAAATATTTAGACACACACACACACACACACACATTTCATTGGTTTATAGTTATTTTGGTATTATATATATATATACCATACGATACAGCCCGTTTCAAGTCACCAATCGGCTGTGTTCAAGTTTGATACAACCATATACATAACACCAGCAAGAAACGGCACGTTACATTTTAAGGTGGCCACATAGGTGAGGATTAGATATTTATTTTGGACTTTCAATTTATAAAACAAACCATTCTCCCTAAATTATTTTGTTCAAAAAACAGTTCACTTTATTATACACAACAACATGGAGCATTAATCTTGTACATCAAAAATAGTCACTTGAAAAAACAAAAGAAATTCATGTTTAAAACAAAAGTATCTAAAATGTGGACGTGTGGGGGCGCTCGTCACAGGGAATGACAACCTGGGCTCATCTGGCATCATTTCACATACTGAAGCTAAAAGAAGTATTTTCTCTGATGTAATTTGTGCATATAAATGTGGCACTATATTGGATGTCAGGTCTCGTACTTCGTTTAGTACATCAAATGTTACTAGTAATTGCCATGGTGACTGGGAGGTTTGTATTACATTTGCATATTACATACTAATACAATAGACAATGCAGGTGGTCTGAACAGATACTCGATCTCTACTGTTGCTATGATACACCAGCTGGTTCTTACAAGGACCATAGTTCACAAGATGGTCTCTACTGTTGCTATGATACACCAGCTGGTTCTTACAAGGACCATAGTTCACAAGATGGTTTCTACTGTTGCTATGATACACCAGCTGGTCCTTACAAGGATCACAATTCACTAGATGGTTTCTACTGTTGCTATGATACACCAGCTGGTCCTTACAAGGATCACAATTCACTAGATGGTCTCTACTGTTGCTATGATACACCAGCTGGTCTTTACAAGGATCACAATTCACTAAATGGTCTCCACTGTTGCTATGATACACCAGCTGGTCCTTACAAGGATCACAATTCACTAGATGGTGTATCAGTCATATCTGACTGATCAAAATATCTAGCTACTATACAAACCAGCAGGTTTAACTGTGTTAGTCTGGAATCATTCTCTTCTTCCTGCAATTAATCACAATTACAAAAATAAGGTCATCAGAGATGATAAAATAAATACTGTAGTTACTGTTGAAATCTTCAATTCACTTTCCAGCAGAGATGGGGAGACCAACCAACACACAGAAAACTTGAATGTATTTGCATTTCATTTGGACATGCTGTATTTGGTTGCTACACTGCTTAAACAATGTCAGTAAACATGGGCTGGCATTTTTTATTTATAACACAGGTTAGTTTTAAACTTTTTTTTAAAAACACAACCAAAATACATCAAATTACATTATTAAGCACAAGACGTACAGGTGAAGCTACTAACAATAAACATTATGTACAACAAAGTAATAAAATTAAACAGATTTAAGAATTATTTTCTTAAAAAAAGATCCAACAAGTCTGCTAAAAGTACAAGCACCTATATTAGAGTAGATGGATGGTCAATCTGGGAATTCAAATTCAATATTTCATTAAATGTAGACATACATGTCTGCAAAGGGGAATATTCAAAAAAAAAAGCCTTAAAATTTGTTGTCCTAAAAACACACATTTGTTTTGTATTCCTTTGTGGTATGCTAAAATCGAAGAGTAATCATAAAAAACATATATTTTAATAATAAGAAATCTACCAAATAATAATCCAATCAGTGGGAATCTCCTGAAGGCCTCATGTTGGTCCAATGAATCTATCATCTGTTTGTTTGTTTGTCACATGTTTCTAATTATGCATACATGTAGTTGTGTACATGTATGTAGACCAATTGGTGTATACATTATAATGGGCTGACATGACCCTCCAATCACACACCTCATGCAATCCTTGGCTTTCACTACTTTGCTAATCGTACTAGGACTTAGTTTGTAACTATGACAACACTTACTATGGTGGATCTGACTGAGCTGCAATGCCTTGCCAGTGTACGTAACCATGCAATGATATCAGCCAAGACAGGTTTCTCCAGACAGGCTAGTAAAGCATACAGCCATCTTCCTTGCTCTGTAGTGAATCCCATGATATTCAGCCACTTGGTATGGTACTCCAGTAACTGACAAACTGTTGACTGGTCAGAAAATTTACAACTAATATTAATAATTAATGTTACTGTTCACGGCTGCGTTTTTATTTACCGGTACATGTCTACTTTGCTAGATGATAATACTAGTAATCTGTATTGATACTGGATTAGGGCTTGAATTTTGATAAACTTGTCTTCCATGGAGTCCAGTGCTGACAGACTTTCTTGGGATCACAAGTTAATGCAGAAGAAACCATAGTGCCTGGGGAAAGCCTGCATTACTAGTATTTAGTAAAGTCAAACAGATCAACACTCTTTTTTTTTTACTTCCACAGCATGGACAACTTACTCAAGTCATGACTAGGGCTCAATCCCTCACCTCAATGGTGAGAAGCCAGTAATTTAACCACTTACATGTAGCTATTAAAACCCACAGGTTTGGGAACCTTGTAAAAAAATCTGGTAAAATTTGCATTTATTTCTATAGTTTGTACTACCATCTTGATGGGCTGTGGGGGGAGAGGGGGAGGAGGGGGGAGGAGGAGGAGAGGATCTCATTAAGAAACCTGGGCAACTCTAGCAGACTTTCCGACACTACTATACTAACTAACTTTCACAAACGCTGCCAGGTATGGACCAAATCTATGTTTAAATGACTATGAAACACAGGTAGGGTGTATCTTCTATCTCCCTCGGCAAGCACTGGTACAGTGGTAGGAAATCCAAGTAGATCAACAGGGGATTGAATATGGGTAAATTTTACCTAGTTACTGCCCTTGACAAAACTCTGGTAGGGAATCTAGTAACCAACAAGGGAACTCACACAAACACTACTTTTTGAGCCATATCGTCTAGTAAACACAAGAATCCATGACCCCGAAAAAAGTCTCAATGGAACCATGGTGGACAGTGCTTACTAACATGTATAGCTTATAAGACAAAAAACAACAGAGTGACATACCAATACATGGCTTAGTTGTCAGTTACATCAATACAGATGTGTCATCTGTAGATCTTCCTACATTACATGTACACCATCTATTTCTACTTTTCAGCATACATTAATTATTCTCTCTCATTTTCACAAGTAATCGTCAAGTGTAGTTGCTTACGAGTACTATACCTCCACCTTGTTAAAGAATTGCTATTCAAAATGTCGGTGATTTTAATAATTTGTAGGGACTGTATTATCAACAACTTTTACACCCTTAGATGTATACAGTGTTACTAACCTGGTCAAGGGATGTGATTATACTAAGAAGTGGTGGTGTGCCGACAATGACTTCATCTAGACTGTCTCTCCTTTTCATTGCAGTATTATCGGTTCTTCGTTTATACCTAGTTGAGTTGAAGTCACTGCCAAAACAAAACTTGCACCATTCTTCTTCGCTGTACAGACTTGGCTGTTATGTAAATAAGACAAATATAGTAAACAACCTTCACCACTCACTGCCAAATTTCCCTAAAATTTTAAGACTTTTAAATATTCATAATTTTGGTTATCTTATTATATTTTGATTAGCCAGCCAGACTGTCTTAGTCTGCTATTGTTCTCATTTGAACTGCATATACAAAATTGTTTTTATATGAATTAATTAATTGAATCATATCTTCCTCTCACATTCATTAACACAAACACCACACACACACACACACACACACACACACACCTTTATGCACACACACATACATGTACACACAAATGGACACACACACATACATGTACACACAAATGGACACACACACACACACACACACACATACATGTACACACAAATGGACACACACACATACATGTACACACAAATGGACCCACACACACATTCATGTACACACAAATGGACCCACACACATACATGTACACACAAATGGACCGACACACACATACATGTACACACAAATGGACACACACACATACATGTACACACAAATGGACCGACACACACATACATGTACACACAAATGGACACACACACATACATGTACACACAAATGGACACACACACACATACATGTACACACAAATGGACACACACACACATACATGTACACACAAATGGACACACACATATCAAATTGCACATAACATACTACTCTATATTTATATATACAATTATTATTGTTCTGAGGCATTTCTTTGACATTGTAACTAGCATTGCTATTGGAGTATAACAAAGCTGAGATAATATAGCCATACATGATATTTGTACATTAATGTCCCATCAATGTCTGTATGGAAAACTTCAAACATACCAGTGTGGTTTTGGTTTTCTCCTTGTCTTTGTACATGGCTTGTAAACGTGTCAGTTTTTGTCTCAAATCAGAGAACAGGGCTGTCTGATAGCGTTGCCATTCCAAACTCGGTGCAAGTCCTGATGGGGCTTCCTGGACACCACTTGCCTTTAAAAATACAAGCCAATATTACTAGCTTACTACATGTACATGTTTGGATGTGTATTTAGGGGAGACATCTTTATAAACTACCTAAACCTGAACCTGTTACGGCGTATTTTATGAAAATGACATAAAAGGGTGGCAATCCCCTTTCAAGTCCCATGATTCAATTCCAAGTACTCATAATTTGTGCATTTATAGAGCCATAGGGTTTAGCTAGGATTATTCTCATTTTCTGGGCCAACTAGTAGCTCTGCCAGACAATTGTTTATCTATCCTATTTATAATCCTAATAAAATAAAGATCTGCCATACTAACTTGTTGGAATATACATTATCTACGATATACACCTATGACACCAATGAGCCTTCAGTATCTAGACCCAAGTGATAATAAGAAATATACTGGTAACCTTTCATGGCTTCACAATAGATACAAATATTGTACATTTAATGACTGGATATCTCATACTAGCTGACATAAAATCAGCCTCACATTTTTACCTTCTGTAACTTTTTACCTGAATTGAAACAGTACATACAAATACACTGATTCAAACCCCATGTATTGCATTTAGTGCCACTGTGTCAGTCAAGTCTTAGTCATAAGGATTAGATTGTGTTCAGGATGAACTTGTTCTATTGTTAGTGGTCTGAGGTTTTATAGCCCAACTGATGAAGTGTTTTTCACATCTAAATTTTAAACATAATCCAACATGGACTTATACTTTTCTTAGCTGTTAGGGGAACACTACTCTAGGAAATACAGACATTTTCATAAACTATGGGTTCTGGAGAGTCATTTCATGATTTTACATCTCCTACAAATTACTTGCGATGTCAGAGAAGCATCGAGTTGATCAGATCATGTGCCTTTATAGGGTATCTTTGCTATGGGGCTTTACCCTTCAGTACAGCACAACTCTCATGAATATTCAGGGTGCAACTGGAATACATTATTTTTGCTGATTTCCATGATGCACTTCACCCCATAGCACAGACATCCTTTTTAAGGACACAAGAGCAACTTGTTGTTTTGTGAAATTGAAAGTACAAATGTAATTTGTAGGTGACTTAAAATCATGAAATGACTCTCCAGAACCCATAGTTTGTGAACATGACTTAATTTCCTGGAGACTGGTGTTCCCCTTTAATGATGTAAAACTTACTGCTGATACGCGGACTGTCTGTCTACTTGTGAAATGATCTATATTGATGTCTGCTACCACAACGTGTGCACACTTTTGGGCTTCTTGTCTACAGAGAAAAAAAAACACATTTAAATAACATGTTAGAAATACACAAACGTATCATTGCGATTCACTTTGTTCACATTTCAACTCATCTCGTTTTCAACTCACCCAAATTTCAACTTGTCCCACTCTTTACAAATCACGTAGGAAAGTCATTTGCAAATCTTTGCAATATTTCGTGTTTCTCATAGTGGCAGATCTTGCATGCAAGGCAAGAACGACCAAACATAATATGCTACAATACTATTGTAGATTATTACCATCATGATCATACCTGACTCTCTTCAGATATTCTAATCCGGATGTTGGAGCACATTCTACATCGACCTCGCAGTCGTCCTCACTAGGTACCTCTAATGCCTGGTCCATAGCATTCATAGGCTCCGTCACCTCCATCAGGTGGCGGTAGCCGTTCCAGTGAGGGCGGGCTACTGACACCGGGGTGGTACTAGACACTTGAGTAATTATATATGCGGTGTATAAGTATAGGCCCTTTGCTATACTGTATACAATGTGTGTATGCAATAGTACTTAGTAGCACTGATTCCTGAATCTGGCTTCTTGAACTTGAATTTCTTCAATGTTGAACAGTCACTGTAAGTAACAAACCCGGGCTTCTCCACTGTCTATGACCCGGGTAACTTACTATGTAAACGTAATGTGAACGTAACGACAAATGATATATATACGACTGATTGATTCACTGCACAACGAACGCTAGTGTTCCTGTACTGTAGGCCAGCGTGGGTCAAGGAATATAATTCGTTGATCAACAACAAAGCAGGTCTAGGATCCAGGCTCCTTACAAAGCTTTTCAGACACAACTTTACATTTACGATCTACAACTACCAACACTGTCACAAAAACAATAACAAACACATGTTGCAAGAACGAAGGAGGCTGCCATGTTGTTTCGGTTGTTGAAAAATATTTGCTCCACCGCTAGTAGTAGCTGACCCGTGACCTCAGGCCAGGCGAGCGCGAGAACATTTGGATCATCCCGAAGTGAAGCACGAATTTGCATAAATAAGGAGAGACTTGCAACATAGTAAAAAATATTGAACATGTCTTGATAATCAATGAATATCCCGAAACAATTATTGTTCATAAACAACAAAACCAAAGCAAAACAAAGCCAAACAAAACAGGTACGATAAACTAAATTAGAAGTATTCAAAGCTTAATGTACGTACTACAGTAATGAAATGGACGGTAAATATTAACTGAGAAGTCGGAAAGTGTTAAAGGCATAGATCGAATTTAAAAAACGAAAATGGTGATTAGGACTTGGGCCTAATAAAAAAAATTGTGTTGTTGTGTTGTTCCGGTTACGCTCAATTTTAGAATATGTGGGGTAGGTAGATTTTTTATTTTATTTTATTATATTTTTAGTGTCTAGTTCAGGTTTTTCATTGTTTTCCAAATGGTCTCTGTGTTGTTTATTTCTTCCTATCAGATGTACAGCCATTAGAGATTGGAAGAACAGTTTTAATTGTCTTTTTAAGTTGATAGCAGTTTCCGCATCCACTATTTCTCGTGAGACTTCACAATTTTTGAGATTGCATTATTTTTTTCTCGAATACGTAAAAAAAGTTTCGGGCCGAGTAACTGGAACCAAACAGTTATTTTTAAGGCCTAGAATGACTGTCTGATTGTAATTTTTGATTAACGATACTAAAACTTGTAAAGTTTATTTAGGGAGCATTCAGTATTGCAGGGGGAGGACCGGGGGTAATCAGGCACTGGCTGTTGACGTAACTTATGCCCCCCCCCCGATTCCTGTACATGTCGTGCTAAAATTGTGTGGGCCTTCCTCAACTTTCTTTCTTATAACATGACCATCCCCACTGTTTAAAGTAGTTCAAAATGTAGGTTAAAATGGTGTCAGAACTGAAAAAGGACACGAGTCCTAGAATCAATGGTAAGGATTTAATCCCACCGCTGCCACCATGTTGAAAGTTTCAAAGGCATTGGTTATTTCCCACTACTACCGCCATGTGGATGTTTGTGAATTATTCTTCCTCTTATTATTATTACATATTTACTGGTTTTTAAAAAGATCAAATTGTAAACCGAAATACATTTCCATTAGGAGGCAACTTTTTGGGGCAATTTATGGTACAGTTATGACAAGATGGTAAAGGACCGTCAATGGACGCCTTCAACCCCACACGGGAGGTCTTCTTCGGGGTCTAAGAGCAGTAACAAAATGAACCAATCGAAAAGTGAGTAAAATAAACAAAACAATCGATAACAGAGCTCAATTGCAATATAAAAAGTGAAAAATGCAAATACAAAGTGATAAAACGGCGTTAAAAAGTGCTGCAAGGAGTGGAACACAAAAAGGATCAGTCTGAGTGGAGATGTACACATCTAAAATCGATAATAAAAATATGGTAAAGAAGGTTAAAATTGAGGGAGGAAGAAACAAACTAAACTTACAGAGTAGTATAGTGTGTCAATATAGTAAAAACTGGAGTTAATAAAACAGTGCCCTCTACGGTATCTTGACACCCATCTCTCACTTGGGAGAGTTTCTTTACTTTGAGAGTCTGTTAAAGCAATTTTTAAACTATGTAAGCAAACATTTTACAGCAGCTGTAAAAGACAGTACCATCTAAAATTAGTAATTAATCATTATACACAGGCCGGGTTGAAGTGTTCAAGAAAATTTTAATAACGTCATGACATGTACAGTAAAAGGTTGCTATTGGTTCATTTGATTGTCGGTTGAATGAGTACCTCCCATTCATCCGCAGGTGAGGTAGTCCAAAGGGTCTCCTCCTCGCAGATCTAGAGTTAAGTTTTTGAGCAATTTTTAAGTTATCCGTAGCTTTTCACGATCAGGTAATAACTTCACACATTCAGATTCGCATGTTACATAAAAGGCGCCCTCAACGATCACTACAAAAAAAGCCGATTTTCAAGTGACTGCGACTAGTTGGGGTGTTAAAGTTGAGACTCATAGCCGTATCTTGATACCTACATCTGGACAAAGATATTATCTGGATCGTATCAACAACAATGATCTAGAAATTTAATTACTTCCTGAATATCCTGAAAAATTTCTGGAGATCTTCACACACACACACACACACACACACACACACACACACACACACACACACACACACAATCTTTAGTCAGAATCTGTGAATATCCCATCATTTAGGGTGAAAACAATAGTTCAATGTGGGATAAAAAAACCCCCTAAATTCTTATATTAGGCCTCAGATCCCCCCCCCCCCTTCTAACTAAATTGGTCAAAATTGAAAATTACTTCAAACCACACAATCAATTTCAAATCAGTATTTATTTATTTTTTTATTTATTACTCTTTATCACAGGCAAAATGTGATTTCCACAATAATGAAAAAATATTAACAATGTAACTAGACAAGACAGAAAAACCATGCATACATGTAGTATGTAGTAGTTTTCGTAGTGCTGTGAATATTAAGCCAGTATATAGTGAGGAAAAACATTACTGGGACAAGCCATTAGCCAAGCAAGTGGACTTGTTATCAAAGAGTACCAATATTTACACATGTGATGATGGGCTCTTACATAACACAAGTAAACAGCTGTAAAACCTCTATTCGGCCGTCTGCATGGACTGCAATTGAGGCAAACCTTATCTCCGTCTTATATCAGTTGTTATCAATTTATTAGGCTATTATAAGTAACACTACAAACTGCTTTAGAGATGCAAACAACTTTTATGACACCCGTTTTCGCCAGGCACGCCCGCGGATTTGTTGCACTTGGACCGCTAATGGTTTGTGAATGTCATGTGTAGTTCTTTTGTTGACACTTTACTTTATTCTAGTGTCATGAGTTCTTACATTTCTCAATTTGAAGAATTTTTTTTTATCCTACATTGAACTATTGATTTCGCCCCTTACTTGTGTCACCGGAGCAGATATATGGTGTTATGGAGTTTTAATAATTGGAACAATAAATTAATCAATGCTTGTTTAGTCTTTGTCTGTCAAGTTTGGAATCATCAAGTGTTTAATTAAAAGGAATCTTGTCAAAGATGTAGATACGAGCATTGCCTTCTAGATAATCAATGAAAGGAAAACTCCAACCAGACTTATTTAAGTTTAGTAAACCTGTATTGGCAATAGCTATCAACTTTAAGCTTACATTTACCATAATCTCTTGGTCTTGACACACTTATAGCGATTGCCAAGACAATGGTAAATGTGATGTCATCACCAGAGGTTCTGCCCATAAACCTTTGCAGGAAATCACCAAACTAGCTGAACACATATCAAGTGCAGTAGATTTCCAAGTTCAAAAGTTACAGAAGTACATTCTATCAAGATCAATCAATACAAGTGTAAAGTTGTCGTTTATCAATACAAGTGAACTGTGTATGTATGTATGTCTGTCTGTCTGTCTGTATGTATGTATGTGTTGGTGTCTAGTTGTCTCTGTCTCTGCATGCCTATGAGAATTGATATCTACTTCTTAGTTGTTCACTTGTTCATTGTAAACAAAATCACCAATATTAAGCCTGAATCCTTTGTCCCTTTCTGATTGCTAGCAAAAACATTCATACCATGCATCATTCATTTCCACCAACTTCTCATTCACTACCAAACATGTAGTGAGTGACACACCAAAAATAAAGAAATTGGCACTTTTGTTTGTTGTTGTGAAGACTGCACTCAAAGACAACTACAATAATTTAGTTTTTCAAAGAATATTTTATTTACATTATACAGTAGATGGTAGTATAAGTTTTTTTTTTCACATGGTTTTGGAAAGTTTATATCTTGTACAGTATGCACTCACTACAGACCATAGCTATCTATAGTTTGGTGTACTGAAGACATAACAAAGATAATATACATTATACCATGCTCAAGCCAAGTTGAACAAAAAAATATGGAATATACACTCTGGTCGATCTACGTCACGACAACTAGTGTCTATGTCACTGGTTCTCCTGTGTTCGAAATATGACTCAAAACGTTCGAAATTGAACCATTTTTCTTTGATATTACTGACACCGGTATAATAATGTTATATTTTTCTTCATTTAGCCAGAAAATACTCATGACCTAAAGGTTGTCACTACTCGTCTAGTGACTTATAATGACAAACACCCTTAGGTCACTTGTATTTCGTTGGCTGAACGAAGACAAATATTGGGGAATAACATCTAATTATGAACTACGCTCGAGAGTGTTAAATCAGGCTAAAGACAGGGTCACATCTACGTATGCCTTTGTCCAGTATTCCCTATCTGGTTATCTCCATTTATTTGATAAGGTAGAAGTGAAATCATGAATTGGCAGTTTCAATCTAAGAATCAACCTGCTATGACTGGCCTCAGTCTAAAATTCATACAGATTGTTCTATAACATTTTTTCCCCTCAAATCTTGTGGGTTTTTTTACTTTACACTGACTCTAAACTACTGTTCAGCACAACTGAAGTAAAACATGTTTATAACTTAAATAGTTGTCACACTTTGATAACTGCAGTGTCCCTTCTATATATCACCTTCTTCAATGTGTTAACATAAGTTGTATTCTCCGTGAGGTTTCTTAGCAGATTTTATAATATAACTAAAACAGCTAACTTTTCAAAGTACAACATATTATATCACGCAAAGTACCAATATATGAACGACATTGTCTCTCATGATATGTCAAATATATTATGCCATGCACAAGCCAAGTTATTGACTTTGAACAGAAAATATGGAATACACACCCTATATCAAGACAACCCGTGTGTATGTCACTGGTTTCGTGGCGCTTAAAATACGAGTCAAAATGTTTCAAAATGCCACTATTTTTCCGGTTTGTTTTCATAAATTATGCTTGAGGAGGTATACCGTAATTATATTAATATCCGATATTTCTCTTGACTCAGCTGTAGAACTATCATGACTGAAGTGTTTTGTCACTACCCATCTTGCGACTCATACTGACAAGGCTCCTTTAAGTCACTCGTATTTCCCTTGGCTACAAAACTAAGAAAAATATTGGGGGAATAAATCTAAATATCAACTTTGTTTGATGTCATTGCACTATCAGCATGGTTGTAGTTTCCTGAGCCAATAAATTGCATATATAATAAATGAAACAAAGCTGGAGGGTTGGGGATAAAATTTTACTCCGACTCCCCCCCCCCCCTCCCCCCATTCCCCTCCTCAAACACATATCCATAACTTATATGTCAGTATATTGTTGATTCTCTACACTATCCCATGTTCTATATTTTCACCTGTACAGGTTATTCTGTAAAGTTTACTTCAAAATGATATCTCTTGATCCAAGTTGGTTTTTGATAAATCCATAGAAGTGAATGATGAATGATAACAATTGCGTCTTGGCTACAGTAGGCATAGCTGGTTGTATTGTTGTAGGTAGGATTCTTCTATTAATTAACCTTTGATGACAGCGATAGGTCTAAGTTTGATAGCTTTCTTACTAATACCTGCTGCATGGCATGTGTTGACAACATCTGTAACATTCTTGTACGACTGGGGCGCCTGTCAAGTCAAACATAACCAGAATATGAATGACAATCAATTTGGTGATTTCAGTATAAATGTTGTGGGTGAAAACGGTCGTTCATCTAAACCCCCCCCCCTCCCCCTCCCCCCCCTCTCTCTCTCTCTCTCTTTCCCTCTCCCTCTCCCTCTCTCCCCCCCTCCCTCCCTCTCTCTACCCCCTTCCACCACACACACACACTGCAAGAGACTTTCAAAACAAACATCACCTTCTAATATCAACCCTTACCATAACAAAAAAAATAATGCAAACACCAGTCTCACCTCTTCCATGACTAGTTTTGGTGATGCTACTCTCACAGAGATTCCTTGCTCAGCAAGTTTATTAAGAACATCATGGTAGTCTAGATTACGTCTTGACTTTGCCCTAGACCAAGCACGACCAGCTCCGTGGCACGTCGTTCCAAAAGTATCTCTCATTCCTTCATCAGTACCAGTTAGTACATAACTACAGGTTCCCATGGTACCACCAATCAACACAGGCTGGCCAATAAGCTGCAAGGAACAGGTTATACATGGAAACAACTTTTCGATGAGACGTTGGCAGAATGATTTTAGGTGCAAGTAATGTCATGATTATGCCTAGCCTATCATTGAAGGTGAAGGTGAATGGTGGCAGTGTTGACTGAGGCAGCGAGAAGTTTGATCATAAAAAATAACCAATTCAAATTCAAATTCACATCATTCATGTCTGTCACAACTTTTGAGATTTACAAGTAACTCACCATCTTCATTCCAAACTGTAACTAAATGGTGTTGGCAATTCCTCCCTAAAGCCACAGGGTAAAGGACAAATAATCAATTTTGTACTCGCGATTTTCCGGATTTCTAATATTATTTTCTGTATATTTCAAATAAAGTTTTAAATACTGTTTCCTCTCAGTGTTTTTTTCTAGTGGTAATACAAGGATCAGTAGATGTTCACACTCACGGCATAATGCGTTAATTTGGGCAATTAGTAAGTTTGTTCTAGCAAGCTACTAATTAATGCAAAGCTGATAAACTCAGATAAGACATTGATATCAGGTAGGAAATAGAAAAAAACACTGAGAGGAAACAGTATTTAAAACTTCATTTGAAATATACAGAAAATAATATTAGAAATCCGGAAAATCGCGAGTACAAAATTGATTATTTGTCCTTTACCCTGTGCTAAAGCCAAGTGCATCACCACTGTCAAGATCTAACTCCATGGTCATGCATATCTAGATCAGCAAATAACCATCACACACGTTCCACTTACTAATCTGCATAATATTACTACCCCTCTAGGGAACAACACCTACATGGTATGCTGACATTTAACCTTAATGAACTGAATATTCATGTATGTAATTTACCTGATAGTCTACAGGGATCAATGGATGGTGGGGTGGAAATGCTCTTGTAGATCCTTTACGGTGAAGAAGCAGTGTCTTTTGTTTACCATCTATGATGTAAAACAGGTGTTAAGGAAATATAGCAATAGCCAATGGTATTGTAGCACAACTGTACAGTTTTTAAAAATGTTTACCTACATGCTGGTATAGGTATTTATTTGCTGAATGATTATCCAGTTGCCTATCCAACCCTGTTGTTATCTTTGCAATATACATGATCATTTGGCTGTTGCTATGGGCGTGGTCATGTTGCTAAACATATTTGCCTACATTTTTTGAATGTTCATTCATTTGTCTATGAATCCCTGATGTTATCTTTGCAATATACATGATGATTTGGCTGTTGTGATGGATGTGGTCTTGTTGCTAGGTATATTAGCATACATTTTTTGAATCTTTATTCATTTGTCTGTTATCTTTGTGAGATACACCATCTTTTGGTTGTTGCTATGGGCGTGGTCATGCTTGCTAGGGGCATTTGTATACATTTTTTGAATGTTTACTCACTTGCCTACCACATGATGTTATTTGACCAAAATATACTTCCATTTGGTTGTTAAGGGCGTGGTAATGGTTGCTAGGGCCAATTGTGTCAAAATGTTTTGAAAAATATCTGCAGGATAACACATGTACTCGCATACACATGTAGATACACATGCATACATACATACACATGCATAAACACAAACACACACACACACACACACACACACACACACACACACACACACACACCACAGTACAACAGCATCACCTCCATTAGGAATGCCATCAGTGAATTCAGTACACAAAAGGATATATGCTCTTCAATCTTGGCAATATTATGGGATACATCATAGATTACATGCATGTCTAGATCATCTGGAGTTGAATGAAAGACTTTGGCAAATGCCTGCAATGGAGAGAAATTACAGAACTTTAATAACAATAAACCGTTCAAAGTGCAAAGATTCCGGGTTTCATCTGTTAGTTTCTATGATATGACAGGGTTTTAACACCTGTCTACAACACTTGACAAAAATATCTTGAGTTTGGTTTTGATATGTCTTCAACGATCACACCTACAAGATTCAACTCATCACCACAAAATCGAATGGACATATCTTAAAGGGTATTGCTCTACAGATGAACAAGCAGACGACAGACAGTTGGATGTAAAAACAAACAGGAACGATAAAAATCCACTGTACAAACCGACAAGACAGACGCACAGATTTATGCACACATTAGAACACATGAAAACAACTATACCTGTCTAGTCAGGAAGGTCATACTAGTTCTATTAACAAAGGCATAATTGCCAGCTGCCGCCATGGCTTTCAAATAGTCTTGGCCTTCAGCTGATGTGATCTTGGCACACGCCAACTGACGATCATTAACCTCAATCTTGTCTCTCTTCATGGCTTTCTCCATTTGAACTAAGGCATCTGATAGGAAGAAATGAAAACTTGGTATATGTCATAAATGTTGTAGCCATGGCAGTGTATGTGATGGTATTTAACACAAAACAGAGGTTTCTTCACTCTCTATATTATGTTAAAGTATTAGTCATTATCTGATTGGCTGTGTCTTCACGTCATCTACAGATCTATCAAATCACATCACAGTTGAAAACAAAAAATGACATTTTTGTGTGAATCTCAATTCATGACATCGTCAGTTTTAATTAGTTCTGAGTTGCTCATCTTTGAACAATTTACCTAGTATATTTTGGCTAAATCATTCAGCCTTCTGTTATTGTGTCCCAATGCTGACTTACCTGTGGCTACTTGATGTCCTAACCCTAGCCCTTACCTGTGGCTACTTGATGTCCTAACCCTGACTCATCTGTGGCTACTTGATGTCCTAACCCTAGCCCTTACCTGTGGCTACATGGTGTCCTAACCCTGGCCCTTACCTGTGGCTACTTGATGTCGTAACTTTGGCTTTACCTGTGGCTACTTGATGTCCTAACCTTGGCTTACCTGTGGCTACTTGATGTCCTAATCCTCGACTACCACTATGAATCATCACGCAAATCTGACCCTTATGATCTATACCCATTTTCTGGGAAGCATGAGAGTCAAAGATTTCATCCACCACTTGGATTTCAGCATAGTGGTTACCAGCACCAAGCGTACCAAGCTGTAGAATGGGAAAAATGATAAAATTAATGAATCTTGGGAATTCATAAGGCATAGTTTCCAGTAAATTCTCATTCAAAATGTATATACCGTCAATCTCAGCACGTATCAAACACAGTGCCAATTATCAAGTAACAGAACTCAGCATAAAACCAACAATTACACTGTAACATCAGTTTTACTGTAATGTATAGATGCCTGTTATCAGAACGTTGTTTTATCAGTGGACAATTAAAACTGCCTTTGAAGGTGCCGATAAGTGTTCTCCTTGTCACATTATCATAAATTAACTCACAAAAAACACACCTGGCCACAGCACATATACACAGTAGGATTCAACATACACAAATATAATAAACATTGAACAGACTTTACTCAATTTTCAACTTTGACTCTAGGGCTCACATTCTGTGGATCAGTCATAGCACACTTACCTGGGGTAAACCACGTTTCTTGGCCCTTGCGCTGACCTTCTGAGGATCTGCTTGCAACATACGTCCATATTCTTCACAGTGCTCCTTGTCTTCAGCCCATGCATAGCCTATTCATAAAACATCACACTGTGAGACCACATGAAATGAAATCTTTAAGTAAAGTTGAGAATTTGCTAATAAATACAAAATACTCTCTCCTGCGACATGTGACGAATAGCCCATTGTAGTATACCCCTGACAATAGCCCATTGTAGTATACCCCTGACAATAGCCCATTGTAGTATACCCCTGACAATAGCCCATTGTAGTATACCCCCGACAATAGCCCATCGTAGTATACCCCCGACAATATCCCATTGTAGTATACCCCTGACAATATCCCATTGTAGTATACCCCTGACAATAGCCCATTGTAGTATACCCCTGACAATAGCCCATTGTAGTATACCCCTGACAATAGCCCATTGTAGTATACCCCTGACAATATCCCATTGTAGTATACCCCTGACAATATCCCATTGTAGTATACCCCTGACAATAGCCCATTGTAGTATACCCCTGACAATAGCCCATTGTAGTATACCCCTGACAATAGCCCATTGTAGTATACCCCTGACAATAGCCTATTGTAGTATACCCCTGACAATAGCCCATTGTAGTATACCCCTGACAATAGCCCATTGTAGTATACCCCTGACAATAGCCCATTGTAGTATACCCCTGACAATGCTGAGGAGACGACATCAGCGAAAATTTGGGATTCGCTTCCGAGAAAATTAACAATAATAATAAAGTTTATTTAGACTCGATAGCCTCCTAGGTAAAACCTTTTTTTCATGAGGGTCGAGAATTATACAGTCAGACAACATGAAATATTTTGACTCTTTGAGTAGAAATTTCATTACTAACAAAATACTCAGGTCAGCGTGTCTTGTTGCTATGACTACATTTATCCTTTACATCTGAATTTCTGAATTTACCATGTTTTTATACGAAATCAGATTATTTTCCTTAATCTTTAAATATGTTTTTTACTTACCTTCTCTTAGTGACCAATCCATACCCATTTCTAAGGCTTCTTCAAGGTCCCTGTTGAAAAGAAGACATTAATAAATTCTTGTACCACTTAGTGAAAATGTTGCCTGTGCCATTGACAACACCAACATCATGCATAGTTTATACAGACTGTCAAGTACGCATACACAGAATTTTAAGCTTACACCATCATTTGCATGTTGCTATGGGTATGGCCATCAGTGTGATGGCTTGACCCTTTCAATGCTTGTGAACAGTATAGTACAATGTTTTTGGAGTCTGACACAATAGAAATTATTTGGATCGATTGATCGATTACTTGATTAATTAAGTGATTGATTGATTGATTGATTGATTGGTTGGTTGGTTGATTGACCGATCGATTGATCAATCCATTGACATTAACTCCAAATGCTGGACACTTACCTGGCATTCATAGGGATGACACCTTTGGATCCAACACCAACTGGTATGTGGTCAAACATAGACTGTGCTAGTTGTTCTTTGACGGGTTGTACATCCTGTTCTGTTAGGTTGGTACGTAGTAGTCTCACACCACAATTGATATCAAAACCTACACCACCAGGTGACACCACAGCATCAGGATTACTCATGTCAAAGGCAGCCATATTGCCTACAATCAACACAAACATTTTACAGATATATGATAGTGTAGTAGTGTAGTGTAGTGCAATGTAGTGCAGTGCAATTTAGTGTAGTGTAGTGCAGTGTAGTGTAGTGCAGAGCAGTGCAGTGTAGTGTAGTGCAATGTAGTGCAGTGTATTATAGTGTAGCAAAGAAATGTGCAGTATAGTTTAGAATAATGCCGCATAGTGTAGCGTGGTGTAATGCAGTATAGTGTAGTGTAGTGTAGTGTACTGTAGTGTAGTGTAGTGTGACAGTAAATTTACATATACTTAAAAAAACACAGATTGTTAAGACCCTCTAAAGTGTCCACCTAAGTTTGTCCACATCTGTGTGCGCTCAACTTTAATACTTACCGATAGCAAAGCCATATCCTGAATGTACATCTGGAAGCCCTATTGATTTATGGACAATACCAGGTAATGCTGCAACATTAGCTATTTGTTTTATGCCTGGTAAAAAACCTCCCATACCTAAAAGAAATGAAGATATAGTTATAACTTATCATTTATGTAGTTATTAGTTAAACATGATGAAGTAAGTATTACCTGTAGTCTTGATTGTCGAGCATTTCTTGACTTGAAAATATCAACATAGAACCTTGAGAGAGTAATATCTCAGACCTGGTGGTCTGAGGTATAGCATCAGGTTAGAGTGGATGCATGCTGCACCTTTTGAACTGCTTGACAATGCATTGTCATTTTGCATATAAACAAGGTGAAATTCCAGAATGGAATCTCTTACCATTATCCATTCAACAATCAAAGACAATAGACAGTTTCAAATCTGCCCTCTCCAGTATTGATATTACCGATCTCATAGATCGTGCTCACTTGAACACGGGCAAGATCTAAAGGATGCCACCAGCATTACGCCTGTGTTTAATAGTGTGATGATAATCCTTTTTGGATGTTTATGTTTACACATAGAAGTAGTATAGAAGTAGAAGTAGAAGAAATCATATTCCCATCCTAGGATACATACATTTTTTGTACGTGACTCATGAGGTACATTTGTACTTTGGCCATTATGGAAGACATCATAGTTTTTTTCTGGGTTTTGAAAAACAGTGATGCTTTTATGACAATACCACATCCAAGTACTTGTACTATCAACACAAGCAGCAATTCTATGACCTTTTGGGAAGTCACATTTGTACACACACATGTACTAACCCGAGATAACAAAACTTGACCTACCATAACATTAACATAACAGAACATAGCATAACATAATATAACATAACATAACAAAGCAACATAATCTATCACAACATTACATTAATGCATGACATGGTCAGGCAACATAAAATATTTACAAGTAAACATTATGTTCTGAACTTGATGTAGAATTGCATGCTTTATATATTCTATTACTTACCTGGATTGCGACACGCATTCCTCAGCTCATCAAACATTAATTTTTCTAGGAAATCATTGACATAAAAAAGCCCTTCCACCTGTTAAGACACAAACAGCCATTATATATAACCGTTACACCTTGTATACTGTCATATACTCGGTTGTGCACTTTCACACCTTAGTCTCACATTTCAATTAAAATTTACATGATGATCACACTTCTTCTCTCCACAGTACATACATAGTTGTACACAAGGTAGTAATATGAAGATAGAAGAAAATGATCACAACTCCAAGTGTGGTGTACTCCGGGTATTTGTACGAGTGCATACAGTATTGTCTGTGACCATACTTTCACAAGCATGGCAAGTGAAAGTGTGCCAGTAAATACTGTAAAACATGAGAGAGCAAATATGCCTGAGTACCCACACTGGAACTCACACAGAATGGGGTTTTGTTATTTTTATATATTATATTATAGCATTACCAATTCCAGTGAATTTTGTGACGTCATCGCTGTACATTATTACTGATAATGTACTCCGTTATTGGGCATCGCGGCCCCGTAACGAGCATAACAATACAAGCTTATTTGTTCTGTTTCTTCATACGACTAGGTATTTTTTCGAAATGTATGTTGTTACTTATGATTGTCATTGCCACTGTTTAAAAATACAACGCATTCATGAAACAAATTTGTGTTCACAGCTGTTCATTGAAGTGTATATGTGTGTGTACGTGTACGTACGTGTGTTGCTATGATAAGTATTCAGCTTCCGGGCCGAACATGGCAGACGATGTTCAGCGCTGTGTATATTATACGTTGTTTTGCGTTTCTCGGTCTACAAATTCACTGGAATTGGCAAAACAATAAAATAATAACAATAATGTACGCCCTCCCAGCCCATAATGGATTCAAGCAATCTATGCACTCCATAATGGGCTCGGCTGTCGCCTCGCTCATTATGTCGTTCAAAGTTTGCTTTCGTCCATTATGGGCTGGAAGGGCATACATTATTGTTTAAATAATGTTTATCTGAAACACAGCAATTTTCCATAAAAATAATATTGGGAGATCGTGTGCTTTGATACAAAGAACGGTCATGTCCTCATTTTGCATACCATTTGCATGCAGGTACAAATGTATGCAATAAATGATTTTGGTATTGCACTGCAGTGTTAATACCACTAGTATCTATGTGTACCGATGCAAGTAATCTTTGGTACATAGGTAATAATATGAGAGAGCCATACGTGTGATGTGTGTCAATGTAACATATTCCGAGTATTTGCTTGAGTCATTGTAGTGTTTTCTGGTCCCATACTTTCATGGGTATATATAGTGAGTGAAAATGAGGCAGAATACACTGAGCTAAAGCAAAAGTACATGTGTATATCACACTGACACTCTCACATCATGGAGTTGTTTATCCAAATTCTGTTTATAAATCTATATATCAAAAAACAAAAGAAAACTGTTTTATGCAACAATTCATTCATATCATATGATTCCATGTACATGGAGCAGACATGTACTCATTTGCATATCATTTGCTTACAAGTATGCAATTATGTTTTCAGTATTGCATTGCAGTGTATATACCAACAGTACACATAGCATACATTTTGTATGCAGGCACACTCGTATTCAAATAATCAGTGGTACAAAAGTACAGCCCATTTCAAGTTATTGTTCAATGGCTCACGTCTACAGAATCACACAAAAACCAATAAAAAACTGTACTCTACACTCTAAGATAGCAACATTGCATGAAGACAGTTTCTTGCAACATTTTGTCTAAATGAAATGCCACCACCATGCAGACATTAAATGCAGACATCAAAACATTGGTGGCTGCAAGTCTGTGTTTATCTGCAGTATATTTTAAATTGTTTACTAACTTCATAGTAGATTAAGATATAACAAGACATTGTCATCTTGCTACTTTGTATTTTAGTGTAGAACATGCAGTTTCTTATTGGTTTCAGCATAGCTTGTATTACACAGAGCTGGTAAACGGTAATCTGAAATGGACTGTAATTATATTTCTTAATCTAGAAACAACCCAATTTTACATAAACTTCAAGAAACATGACAATTAAATTCTAAAACTGACACACAAATTATACTTGACTTACATTCATATTGGGTACAAAGCCCTTTTTAATTCTCCAACTGTTTTTATCCACTTTTTCAAGGAATTTGAGTTCGTCATTGTAGGCTCTGACTGTGGTCATCTTGCAGGTTAATCTGTATATATATACAAAATAATAAGGGATGAAAGGATAGTTTGATTTTAGTACACCAACTGGCCAGATTGACTTAAACTCTTAATTTCACCCAATTTTCAACACAGGCAAGTAACAACGTTTTTAAAAAGAAAATAGTATTTACCGACACTATTTTCTTTATATTTTGTTTTTAACTTTTAAACTTTACTTCTCTCCTGTGCCAAGTGCCCGCCTGTGATTTCATTGTGTAATTTTCTAGAGAAAAATGTTAACAGTGGGTTTTAATGACATGCATGGTGAAATCATGCCAGTATGGGCTCCATCAGTGAGTCCATTTTGTGTACTACAACTGTGATAACATACAGTACCAGGAGAGCACTGATTCATCCATATGATAATGTATTTGGATTCCTGGTGAAAATGCTTTCTAGTCAATTGGACCCCATGTCAATTGGACCCACGTCAATTGGACCCACAGAGAGGCAAAAACAAACTTGCTGACTCCGAGGGGTACTCCTACACTGTGAAATGAAGTACAGCTACTATAACACACTGGCGATTTACCATCCGCAACAAGACCTCGAATTGCAAGGCAACTGTAAAGCAAGTTTGGAACATCTTTACGACAGGGCACTCGCCACACTGCCACCCCCCTACAGTCGGTGTTGCAGTTACAAGCAAAGTCTCGGCAGAGATAAAGAAGGCAGCTTTAGAGAATGTATTCTGACCAGCTCCTAAAGTAGTTGAAGAGGTCATAAGAAAAAACGTTTCAGAAAATGCGGCTATCACACTACGAGCTCCACACAATCTGGCACAGCAAGGCAACAGGAGGCGTAAAAAATTCAGACAAGCAGAACCAACTGATATCGACTTTGAGATGACCAACTGAAGCTCCTTGGGAAGGCCAAACATTTGTATGCGGATGCTACGTTTAAGGTCATGAAGAATCTGTTTACACAACTCTTTAGCCTGCACGCGTTTCTAAAAGTTGAGGACAACATCAAGCAAGTCCCTCTCCTATTTGCATTGATGTCGGGCAAAAGAAAACGAGATTACAAGAAAGTACTACGAGCAGCAATCGAGTTGGTTTCTGGGGAACTGTCCATGAAGCAGATCGTAATTGATTTTGAGGCAGCAATTTGGCAGGCCATTCCAGGGGCGTTTGGACCTATAGTGACAGTTTCCGGGTGCAGTTTCCATTGGGGCCAGGTGGTGTGGCGCCAGGTACAGCGCGTGTGTGTGTATCAACAAAATTGCTCTTGTATTAACACATAAAACTAACACATAAAAGTAAAATCGATTTTGTCAGATGAGAATTAAAATGGGTCACTCCCACCCCAACACCCCACTAAAGGAATTTAGTTGTTTTTTATCCGACATGGAAGTCATGACCTTCTCCCTAATATGTATTGCGAAATCTTCACAAAATGACTGAAGAGAACTGTAACCGGTTATCCCAAACGCTACTTGTTTATGGCCCGATAAAACAATTACAAAAATGTTCAACATTGTTTATATACCATATCATGTTAATGTACGGCTTTCGTCAACTCTTTTCTGTTGTTGTTTTTTCTCTATTCATCCCCGTGCAGGACACAGGCATTTGTTTCCCGAGTTATGGCTCAGAATATTTCTATCAGAATACAATAAAATGACGATAATATCATTAATATTGACGTATTAAACCAACACTATATGAAAGGGGTAAAATTACACTTGTTTGTGTGATCGCGCAGTTTCACTAAATGCGAAGGAAGACATTTAGTGAAACTGCGCGATCACACAAACAAGTGTAATTTTACCCCTTTCATATAGTGTTGGTTTAATACGTCAATATTAATGATATTATCGTCATTTTATTGTATTCTGATAGAAATATTCTGAGCCATAACTCGGGAAACAAATGCCTGTGGTGCAGGAGTGCAGGAGTGCAGTAGGACTAGGCCGAGTCTGGATGGACCTTGGCTTGTCTTCTGTATCTGCTTGTTCAGAATATCATTTCTATGATGACAAATTAAAGAAGACATCTGCTGGGCCGAGTTGATATCACTGAATGGGCCGAGTTGGACCATGGTTGGACCATGGATGTATTAGACCTACCCCAGCAGAACAAGGGCATCCATGGTTAGGCCATTATACACCATGCAGTTTTGAGTGTAGTCGCTTAGCTTCATTTGTAATGGCAGTGTTTGCTGGTTGCTAGTTCTGTCTGTAGACGGAGTAAGTTCCGACAGATCGGCATCGATTCTTAGATCCTTAGAACTTGAAGATAATATTAATATAACTATAACGATGGACAAATTTAGAATCATGTCCACACTTTACTCCTTCTCGTGCCTGTACATTGCAATTAGGACGCAATCCACTCTCTCTCTCTCTCTCCCCCCCCCCCCACGCTGATTTTGACTGCTGTTGCTACATTGTTTTTGAAACTTTCTTGCGTACATTATACACGTGAAATACTTACTAGTTTGTATGTAACAATCGTATTTCGTATCACCCGACTCCTGTTGCAGCACCGACCCCTGTTCTGTATGCAGCGACCACACAATGTGTATGTCAGCGTTTTTCCAGCGTGTTTCACTGTTGTGCAATGTCTGTGTGTACTTCCGGGTGTCGTTTTTCCATATATAATATAATTTATCGCAATATTCATTATCTCTGAGTTATAACTTCATTTTTTATTTCTTCTGATGTTATAACATATTTCGAAAAAACCTATAAAAGCCATAAAATGCATAGAATTGGTTAATAACTTTTTCTAAACATGCAAATATTTGACACGGGCTGACCCCGGGACTGACCCATACCCCAGACAAAGCGTGACCCTATGACGTCATATGTTTACAGTGCTTGTGGTGCGATATAATCTTTGTTTTCGTTGCACCTCGACCCCCGGCCTTCTCGTTCCATGCCGTCGAAATCACTTCATTACGATATATATATTAAAGCGTCCCTTTGCATATTTCATCAAAATAATTCGAAATGACATCAGGGATTGAAATTATATGTTTAGGGTGTGAATATGACCATTTTCAAGGAATCAATGACGTGGTTTTCTACGGGGAGTTTCTCGGGCTGTGGCGATTGGGGTATTTTTTTTTTTAATTTGTCGGTAAAATTTTAATTACTTTCATTAGGCCTAATAATGAGTTCAAATGGAAAATATAAAGAACTATGGTAAATCTAAAAAAGAAACTTAAGGGTGTCGAAACAATTTTTTCTCTAAAATCTAAATTAGACAACCCTATAGAAATCGTAAATCTACAATTATGTCGATTCATAAGTGTTGTCTCGAGAAAATTTACAAACATGTGAATATATGGAAAATTGGGCAGATTTCCACTCAAAATATTTACCAAAAAAACCCAAGCAATTAATTATATCGCACACTTACTACTTTCAAATAACACATTTTATTGAGGGAGGCATTTATCTTTAACAAAGACATATACAACAAAACTAAATGATACCAGTTTTTGACCTCAAGTAAACCAAACAATAACATACATTAACTACAAATTAGTGAGTCATAAAACAAATCAAACGAAAACAAATGGATGACATCTATCAGCAACTACAAACCAGCTTTATTTCTAAGCGGAAAATAATATAAACAAAGACAAAAAACTCCTGAAATTCAATAACAACAAACTAATTATAAGAACATACAAACTATCAAATCAGATAGAACTTGGATCAACTAAATAACCGAACTCAGATTTTAGATAAAGTGACCACAATTGAAAAAGGCAGACACATAAACAAAGAATATGTAAATTTTGTGACACATGTACATCACATGTAGCGGACGAAACATACTTCCTATTACAATGTCCTCTATATGATAAACACAGAAGAGAACTATTTAAGAAATGTGAGTGTAACATGCAATTTTAATACACTCCCAGAAGAAGACAAGTTCAAAGAAATCATTTTAATAAAAAAAATAGTTATATAGTTCTAGGCCGATATATCGAACAGAGCTATTCAACACACCAACTCCATCTCAAAGTTTAAATACAATATCATATGTTTACCTCTCGTAAGTTGTGATTTTTTCTGTCTGTCTGTCTGTCTGTCTGTCTGTCTGTCTGTCTGTCTGTCTGTCTGTCTGTCTGTGTATGTGTCTGTCTGTGTGCATGTGTGAGTCTCTGTCTGTCTGTCTGCCTGCCTGCCTGTCTGTCTGCCTGCCTGCCTGCCTGCCTGTCTGTCTGCCTGTCTGTCTGTCTGTCTGTCTGTCTGTCTGTCTGTCTGTCTGTCTGTCTGTCTGCCTGCCTGTCTGTCTGTCTGTCTGTCCGTGAACACGATATCTAAAAAAAAACCTGCTGCTTCGACTTTAATGAAACTTGGTACACACCTTCCATATGCTAATCACAAGAAGTGATTAGATTGGGTAAACATCAAATGAAGATAATGTAGTCAGTTGAATAAATTATGGTTTTTAGTAATACTTCAAATTCCGAAAATAATTTGGTACATGTGTTAAGGTAGCGTTCAGTTATTATGGCCGGGGGTGGGCCTGCTAAAGCTTCTTGTGCCTCTATCAAAATTAGTGAAAAATGATGAACCCCCCCTGGAAGATGATTTTTCAGTCATTATAAAGTTGTATTCAATATTGCATTCAACTTCAATACAATTTGGCATATACATACGTATACATCAACTTGGACACAGCACACATATCCTAAAGCCTGTTGGTCAGTTGTGTTGGTATATAATTATGATTTACGGTGCTTGGGCTATATCTCCATTTTTATTAACCTTGTACATTCATCAACCATAGCAAATCACACGTGTTTGATGTAGTTTTTTTTAGTTTTTTAATTGTGATGTGTAATTTGCTTGATTAAATGGTCATCATTAGGATTTCAAATAATTTAGTAAATGCAATGATGGTCAACAAGTGCATGTCATTATGTGTCCTTTAATGCTAGTTGATGTAGCTTATAATATTATTGGTTAATTTGCATAATTAGTAGTTTTTCGATTATTGGGCAATATGTTAATAATGCAAGCTTCAAATGTCATATAGTGTCATATAGTTAAGGTCCCAATTAAGGTACATGTATGATACCTACGTACAGCTCATAAATGTGCATTGTTCTAACAATGTGTGCTTAGAACAAAAATTAGTTTTCCCCTTACGGGCGGCATTCAGTTAAGCTGAGTTTCTTTTATATTAGTCCAAATTATGTGGCTTTTTTGTGAGTAGTTTTTTGGTGTGTGTGTGTGTGTGTGTGTGTGTGTGTGTGTGTGTGTGTGTGTGTGTGTGTGTGTGTGTGTGTGTGTGTGTGTGTGTGTGTGTGTGGCATAATTCTGTACCTTTAATAACCCTTCGGGATATAGTATGTTTACTAAATATAATATCAATGTTCATGATTACGAAGAAAAAACACTTTAATGTCGTCGCACAAGCTCAAATCCACATCTTACGTTTTAGGTCAAAACCACCTTTGCATGATTTATGTCCTTATAATATTCGGAGTGTCTGGTGACAAGCGCTTGTCAGCAGCATATTGTTCTCGTGACAAGCGCCGAGCGTACGTGTGTACTACAGCCTGGTCGACGTCAACATGTGCGCTAGTACTGACCCGTACCTTTGACACAATTAAGTCCCGGAATGGAGTAATACCGTCACCGTGTCGTTTTCCTGTAGTAGTTTCAAGTTTCCCACTCCAGCTTTAATAGTACTTGAGATGAAATTTCACGATTCGGCGTTTAACTTGCGCGGCCGGTGAGCTCGAGCTGTCGTCAGCTGTTCAGGTCAAATGTCATTACTTTGAGGCCATCACTTGCACATGGGATAAAACAAGTAAAAAGACCATGCAACACCACAAAAACTATACGCCTTTTACTGTCCTTCACAATAATGAATGTTATTGATGCAACAAACTTTAGTTGTTTTTATTACCTTTACTGTTTACACGTTGCACGTAGTACTACATCACATGTGCATGGAGCATATAGGCGGTGAAGTGTACATGTGTGTACGCGGCGGACTTCGCGGTTGTTGGAAAAAACAGGAGCTATCACACGTAAATTAACAGTTTTAAGAACTGATGGTGTTTGATAAAGTGCAATCAATTTCAAGGGTAATAAGAACGTTTTACACTTGACGCCAAAACACATCATAATGGGTGTCAAAGGTCACGCTTGTCAGCAGCATATTGTTCTAGTGACAAGCGCTTGTCAGCAGACTCGGCCTATAATATTAGGTAACACCCCTTATTTACATGCATACCTTTGTTGTTTGAGCGCCAAGGTCACGCAGGCGTGATAACAGTATAGTAAACATCGACACGGCAATGGGTAATAAAGATCGTCTGCGTGGTAAAATCCAAACTGTTCGAGGGTTGATTGAGCCAGAAAGGTACGTGGAATATTCATATCGAGCGAAGTGTGAATTACAATGTAATGTCCATAAACCGCCAGTAACTATACTCACAGGAACCAGGAACACTGTTTTTCCCCCCAATACTTTTTACGACAAATCAACAAACAGACAATACAACTAACGCCGTACAGTACACCGCATGGCCGCAGACAATTACAGATGATCATGGTCCGGTCCGCGGGGACCGGTTGCGCAGTCCAGTTCAGTTCTTTCAGTTCAGTTCAGTTCACGGGACTAGTAATTCTTAACCGTCCCTCTATTCAGTAACATAATACTATAAGTCAATGGCGTTCTTAACTTTAACAGCATTTAATTATTTATAGATGTTTATGACACTACATTGTCTGGTAGCTTGTTTAATAATTACTCTTACTACTGTGTAAAGAAGTGTTTCCTGAGGTCGCATCGCGCATATGGTTTCTGGAGTTTATTTGAGTGTCTTCTTGTTGAGTAAAATTCTGCAGCCTGAAAAACGTAGCTTGCATTGGTCAATATCGTTGATAATTTTATCTACTTGGATCATGTCACCTCTACAGTTTCTCTGACTCGGTGTTGTCAACTGTAACTGTCTCAACCAGTGAAAGAGATCAGAGTTTCCACGAGATGCAAGTACATTTGTAATATATTTTATTAACAGATCGAGATCCGGATCCGAGCTAGATTTTATTTATTTATCTATTTGTTTATTTGTTTATTAATTGTTGATGTATTTTGGAATGCGATTGTGACACATTCGAACTACCATGGGGCTATATTACTCCCCCAAAATCTTCCCTATCTATACGGTATACACCGGTATGTGTGTGAGTCGATGGTTGACATCGTGCACGTGGCATGGCATGTATCCATATGTGCTTCTTGCAGAACCTATACGGGTAATACGGCTATCCACCTACAGACGTCATTCATACCAATTCATGTATATATAGCTCTTGAACATGCAGGACTACTAGCTATAGTACATCACATGTATGCAACGGTGGGCCGACGCATGAAGTCGTAGATCTCGATGGATTTCAGCTCAATCTACAATGCATCAATCCGGGGGAGCCATATTCATTATGGATGTAAGGGGTATCTCGAAGGGGGCTGGAGAAATTAAAAAAAAAATTATTGCCCTCGCCCAAAAAAAAAGAGAAACAGTAACACCACCACCAGAGATAGAGAGTGGGCATATTTGGTCCTGAACTTGTGGTATTGTATAAATGGCCGGTAAATTCTTTTTGATTGTGTCCATTTTGTATGTTGCAACCCACCCCCACCCCCTCCCCACAGAAATCAAGTGGTCTGCCCTTGACACCATCGTATTGATCTACAATGACCCATAGACCATACAAAGTGAAGAAGGCGCCAGGCCCTGATGGAATTAGTCCCCGTCTTTTGTGATCATGCAGGGCTGAACTGTGTGAAATTATTTGCGCCATATTCAATTGGTCCTTGAAGATCTGTTATGTGCCAAATATATTTAAGAAAGCAATCATCATTCCTGTGCCAAAGCGTTCATCGGTTACATGTTTGAACGACTACCGTCCAGTTGCGTAACGTTAACATCGATAGTTATGAAATGTTTAGAGACTCTAGTAAGTCAGTACATTAGATCTAAACTCCCACCGTCTCTTGATCCATACCAATTTGCTTATAGAAAGAACAGATCAGTTGAGGATGCCATTAGCATTTATTTAATGTAACGAGCTTCCTTGACCAGAAAATACCTAACTATTCCAGACTTTTATTCATCGATTACAGCTCAGCTTTCAACACAATTTCACCCTTTAGAGTATATGACAAATCGCTGGGACTTACTGCTAGTATCTGTAAATGACAGTGACATATTAAAATACACCTGATTTGATCTTGCCTCCAATGAAAATGTTTAAGTAGATGTTGATAGATTACTAGTATTCATTTCAAAATTAGTCTCCAAGTGTACTTCACTTACAGTAGAAGTGTACAATCCCAGATATCTATGCTATGCTAATAATCATAAGAAAACGCAAGACATTTATTAGTTGCCTATTTTAACAGCATGACATAATTCATTAATTCCATTCAGTACTACCAGTTTTAATAGTACTCTGTATTACTACCAGAAAGTATTTGCACAGATGCATTCACATACTAGTGGTATTTGCACTGAGGTTCAATACTGAAAATGTTATTGCATACATGCAAATGAGAGTGAGATAGTTCATTGTACTCAAAAGTAAATGATTGAATAGTGTTAGTTTTTAAGATTACTGTTTTGGATAAACATAACGTCATAATAACAGAACCCCATGCCAAGTGAGTTCTAGTGTGGGTAGTCGATCGAGTATATGCATTCAAACTTGCAGTGTTTTCTGCTGCACTTTCGCATACTCTATTGCTTGTCATGGGGATCTCTCATATTATTGCCTCTAGTTTGTCTATATAGTAAAGTGTTGAAAACTTTTACCACCACCCCAAAACCCACGTCCCCCGACCCAATCCCACCTCATTTAATAGTATTTGCCAAACTGTACAACTGAAACTCCTTGCCTTGGATTATCTTTACAGTCTGGGGTCTACTTTGATGCATGAACATCTAATAGTGGACTATGCACAGAACTTTGGACTACCATCACAGGATTCATCAAGGGCTACTATTGGTGGACTCAGTCTGGAAGAACAGCAAACGCTATGGCAACAACCACTCTCACTGGAGAATGTAGGCCATGTTAGGAGCTATTACAATCAGGTAAAGGAATTCATCCAGGTGAAAATTTTGAGTTATAAAAAAAGGAGTGAGGGGAAACAGAAGTAATTGACTGGTATAATTGACTTAGGACCCCCCCCCCCAAAAAAAAAAATGAAACAAAAAATGAAACAAAAAAAAATGAAACAAAAAAACAGGCGTCATTATATTATACACATTATTTGTATCTTGATATACAATGGATATCCCAACTAAAGGCATATTTCATACAGTACATTGAAAAAAAAACCTTGTGTTATTTACATATCCTGCAATATGCCAAATTTCCAGTTGTCGAAAACAAATAAAAGATTGTACTGTTTGGCCACTGGGGGCGCTGTTTGGAAGGAAATGTTTGGATTGAGAGCCAGAATCCATGATAATTGTGTACATTGGTAATTGTTCTTTACCAGTGTTTGACAGCATAAATCAATGGAACTCTTATATAACCAGTTCAAATTGTTTTCAATGGTGTCATGTTCAGAAACTGTCAAGCTTTTTGTATGATATGCATTAATTCTGGATCATTGCATTCTTTAAGTGGTTTAAGTCGAATCTCAGTTACAAGGATTACATAGAATCATTCTTTTGATTTGGATGAACTTTTTCTATAGCTCTGCTAGACAACTGTTTTCTCACCTAAATTTTAATCCTCAAGTGGACTTTTAATAGACTGCCATGCAGTTTCCCCCGGCAGTTTCCATCAAATATTCATGATGAACAAATTCAACCAGACTGCACTTAACTCTGTGATCATGTTGATAACTGGATAAGGCATTGTTGTCATTAATCTGTGTATATTATATTGCAACAGAATCGAGATAATATGATCCTAAACGATGTACACACAATGTGTGAAGAAGCTGCAAAGTTTAAAGAACGTGGTGGGGGTACGATTGGTGAGAAAGTTTTCTTTTCCATATCAAAATTCAAATATTCAACAGTGTAGATGCTTTGCTCATACAACATTGATATCGAGGAATAATTAGATTGTTTGAAAATTACAACTATATCAGAATAGAAAAGTAGTTTATTGAAAGAAACACGAGGGAAAGCAAGTTTTGATATAAACAAAAAAAATGGTAAAAGTTTTCATATCTTAGAAAATTAAAGCTGTGGTATTATTGTTTTCAGTCAGACAACCAACATTATATTCACTGAAAATTGTTAAAATACCACTGGACAATATATATGTAAATTAAGGGTTGATTGTGTCCAGAAGTATATACAGCGACAGGTAGCGATTGCATTGGGGCGCTGCTGATTTTTCGGTGCAGATCTAAGAATGAATTTGATAGTAATCATCATTGTACCAATGTATGTGTACAGCTACACAATACGTTTACCCACAGGTGATCCGCTTACTGAGCAGGATGTATGATATTATGAGTAAGTTATACCTAAACAAAACAGTTTTAGAGGACATTCCAGTTGCAGCTAGTGCAGCATCTTAATGTCATTCTTCTTTTTTTTAGTTGTTGACTTATGTTTGTTTACTAGTTTCTGTATCTAGTTCTTAACCCTTACAAGGCTATATATATGGCATGTCTCTATCCCCTAGACCATATAAACTCCACTCAAACTTGAAGTGGAAATATGGACTAAGTCACTTTAAAATCCAATTTGCTGATACTATTAGATGTTATTCCCAAATATTTTTCTTCGTTCAGCCAACAAAAATATGAGTGCCCTAAGGGGCCTTTGTCACTACGAGTTGCTAGACGAGTAGTGACAACCCTTAGTTCACATTATTTTCTGGCTTATTTTATGAAATCACGAAACGGTTTCCCAGAAAGTTAAAACATTCTGAACTCAGTTTCTTCTAGTGAACTGGCCGGCCATGGCCCATCCTGTTGACTGAACGGGATAAGCTATGATTAATATGACTAACCTAGGGAGCAAAGTTGTGTCTTGGTTAGGGAGTCAATATTCCTGATATGCTAATTTTAAATTTGATGCTTTCTTATTCACAGTCGAATGTTCAGTAGATGGGATGAGTCGGAATCCAACTGCTTTGAAGAAAATCAGTGAAAGTACAGGACTTAACGTCATCATGGGTACAGGTTTTTATTTAGGAAGAGTACATCCACCGGATATGAGTCAGAGAACAGTGGAAATGATGGCTGATAAATTTATCTCGGAAATCTATGATGGTGTTGAAGGTAAATATCAAAAAAGAAACCTTTAGTTCATGTGAATTCACCTCTAAAATAACAATCTTAAACTTGGTTCTTAGTTTGTTCATGAAATCTCAAGTCAATTTTCTGGTACAAAAGAAAAACAATAAGAGTCACCTTGCAAGTTTTTGAACTAGAGGTATTGAGGGGAAATCACATCAAAATGAAACCGTTTTTAGAACCCAATATGGCTGCCAACTACCGGGGAAAATAACAGATTGCCAATTTCCCTGTAAAGAAGATGGTGTCTCTCCAAATTTCATTTAATATTTGAAAGGGTCCAGGGGAAGAAACTTTCATATAATAAAGTGTGGAGAGATTTGTAGAACTCTGACTTTCACAAGAAATTGATTTTTAAAGAGTTTTAGATCTTAAAAGGAGTAATTAGGATCTCAAAGAATTTAGACATGAAACTGATATCGGCTATGAAACTTGAGTTTGATTGGATTCCTTGAAATAAATCCACATTACACTACTTATAGTAGATCCTGCAGTGTTCTTATTGATGCTTTTCTAGTGGCAACAATGGCATCATAGCACAACTAACTGCACTAAACTTTATCAAATACACAATACCCATATGTCATGTACCATATAAAAATAAAGATAGTTACATGGATATGAAAGAATATACACTATGTACATGTACTTATCTAAATAAGTTATCAGCAATAAACATGTTCTAGACAGACTTGCTACAAATTTCAGACTATACTTCTGGTCATGAACCCTGCATGGTTAAAAATAATTATGGGACTGACAGTAGATTTATCCCTCTTAATATCCAAACCACTTGGTCTAGTGTGTTATGACAGATTATGAAAATTATTATCCCTTTTTTTTCAACAGGTGGTATTTGTGCTGGCCTTATTGGTGAATTAGGATGTTCAACAGAACTCTCAGAAAATGAAGTAAAAGTCCTGAAGGCTGCAGTCATTGCACAGAAAGAGACTGGCCTTGCTATTTCCATACATCCAGGTATTAAACCTTTGTCATTATCTCTGTTATTGAATATTAATTAACTTGATTTGCATATCAAAAAATGGTTCTGTGCTGTTTGAAAAGAAAGCGTATATTGATTTACTTACAAATAAATTAAAACTTTGTATTAATCCTAGCTTTAAATATGCATGTGAAGAAGACCTGAGGACTCAGGTTGAAAGCTAGGATTGATTCAAGTATTTTATAGCTATTACATATGCACAGATGACTCTTCACCATGCATAATAATGATGTACTTGTTGATATTCACTCTCTGTGACAACTTCGAAGACAGCAATTGCCCCTTTTGTATATGTGATAGACAAATTTGTAGCATATTATTAGTCTGTAAGGTAGGCCATGTTAGGGTGCCCTCAAGGATTGGCAAACCTCAGTCAGAAGGAGCAGACCATTGGGGGCAGAATGACACAACATACCTTACATTTTGAAAGCTCTATATGCTATTTCCATGTAAATGAAAAGGATTAATTTATCTTAAATGTTGGACTCAAGCTTAATAGAAATTACCTTTAGAATTTAGTATTTAATGTGAAAATACAAATAGCATTGGTGTATTGCAAATATTATTTTAACATTTCAATATCTTTGTCAAACTAACTTACTATACAAAGGTATACTAGTATGCATACACTTATGTTGACAGTACCTTTAATGAGCACCATAGGTTGTTGAACAACATATACTTTGGACAAATTAATTAAAATGGTATATCTATACAAGTGGGTCATCTGCTACACCGATACACTTTCACCAGTTGTTTCATGGAATATTGTGTATCAAAACATATGATTGACTTTTCTTGAACATGAACACTTTTCCACAGAATTAAAAGTAACCCAGTCGTGTTTTCTTTACACTCAGGCTATTCTGTTGAATCTCCATTCCGTGTGTTGAACATATTGAAATCTGAAGGTGTCGACTTATCACGTGTTGTAATGAGTCATGTCGATAGAGGTATACTGTCAGTTCGTAACATGGTGGAACTGGCCAAGACTGGATGTGCTTTGTTGTTTGACCAGTATGGTTGGGGGTGTTCTATGACTCATGCCCAGTCCTATAATGTAGATTATCCCAGTGATTTCGTCAGGTGCCACATGATCAGAGAACTGCGGGATTATGGTTTCCTTAAACAGGTAAGTTTGCCAAGAAAAGTATAACATGAAGGTTCACTCGGGGTGGGTAGTAGTAAAGAATTGTAGACACTATACTGAATCCTGTAGGCATGATAAAGTGTCTGCCTGTCTTTCTGTGTGTGTGTTGAACAGCCTAATGTCCAAAACCACTGGCCTGACTGCGTTCACATGCCCAGATATAGAAAGATGTGTTTTAGGTGGAAATGGTATATTAGATGTCTCGTTTGGAGATTGTTCGAAGGTAAATGATAAGAAAAACATTATGCAAATTTGGAGGATTTTTGTCTGAAAATTGTTGGCTAGGTTATTGCTTTGCAAATCGGATTCATCCATCAAACAAAGTAATGGGAGGGGGGGGGCTTCCTTTATGAGGTTATTTTATTAAATGAGATTACATTTTCTGTGCTAATCTAGGTGGTATTATCATGAAATTGCATTTTCTTCCAACACTAGGTGGTATTATCACATGACATAGCATTCAAGATGAGACTTGCAAGGTATGGGGGAGAAGGATATGGACACATTCTGAAGAACATCGTACCTTACATGCTGAAGAGAGGTTTTAAAGATGAAGACATTGATGTAATGATGGTACAGAACCCAAAGAGAATCCTAACAGTACAGTGAGATAATGTAGTTGCACTGAATATAAATATGTATCATTCAATTACTTGGGCAAAATAGAAAAAAATGTTTGTTTCTGATAACATGACTCCAGTGAATAGGTTAGGTAGGTCGGAGGTTTATTTTATTTGCAGTTTTTGTGTTGATTGCTTCGACCCAGAGAGAAGATACTCATCGGTCACCATACTTCCATGAGAGTTTGATGAGGTGTAAAAGAAGTAAATGAAGACAGTTGTAAATTAACTAATATGAACATGTTATGCAGATTGTACTCTTAATATAGTCTAAAAAGATAGTTTTTCTCTGGAATATGATTTGTAAAAAAAAGTGACCACAGATTAGGCAAATACCGGAAGAGTCGGGAGCTTAAACTAGGGTCGGTCGGGTTATTGGAAACACACAATTTTTTTTATTTTTGTAAATTAGTAACATTTTTTACGGTAAATGAAAGGGAAGGTCATGCACTGTCTGTGATGATAGTAGCTACATTACTTTAGATATGTTGTTTCTTTCCTGTTCATGTGCATATCAACTAATTGGTAAAAAATCACTAAATATGCAAATGAATCAGTAATGTAACAGCCATCATATCTATAGACTTTGTCAAAAGATGATCATATCAACCAAGTTGGGTGATATTTTTAGCAACCATTGGTCACGTAATCTAATTCATAAATTATGCAAATTAGGCATTTGATAAACAAATCACACCAATTATCCCAGTGATATTCTATTAGCAGCCACTGCTGATATATGACATAATTAGTAAACGTAATTGATTATGTAAATTAGTCATTTAATATGCTAGTCATCCATCTGTAGAATACATTTGTCAAATATATCTATTATCTTTGAATAATTTTTGTGCAACTTTGTTAGTATATAAACTAATAGTTACACAATCATAATTTATTTCAGATAATGTAGCCCACCATTATATACACTATAATATATACATAATATACACTATAATATATATACACCACGCTCCGGTATGCAAATGTCGACGCATGTCTTTTTTAACACTGTGTTTGTCTTCTGGCATTGTTAGAACAGTTCACTGCTTTGTAGGGATTTCCTGAACATTTTTGATATGTATGATAACTTACATTTACGGGTTATATCTTAATGTCCAGTTTGAGTTCAATTACTTGCAAGTGATTGGTTAAGTATGCTTCAGTAAGTACAGTACTGAGAGTAGTAACCCTTTATAACAACAGCAAAAACTGTGCCAAAATATGTATCAATTCAGTTTGTGCCCCTTTTAAGACACCATAGACCCTCCAGGAGGGTCTGTGAAGAATCCAATGTTGAATGAATACACATAAACATATAAATACAAATATATTGCAATGCATGTACCATGACATCTGAAAAACAAATATGGAAAGGTCAATGATATGTATGTTTCTTTTATTTCATTACATTTATAGTTGTGTGGTGTGATGCATTTCAGGCTGCGGCTGGGAGGAGAATTATGTGCTATTCGAACCTCTCAAAAATTACAAGCCATTCTAAATTGTAACTTGTCATCCACTTCAGATTTATTATATTTTGTTGTGCAACAATTGTGCACAGAAGAGTTCCTACACACATATATGTCTGTTGTCGATGTTGTGTCTGTAAGGTTTGACTTCTGAATAGGTAACTATAGCATGGGTAGTTATTAAAACAAGAAGGTGGCTCGCTAGACCTCTGATTTCATGAAATGCATGAGATCATGAAAATGCACCTGCTGTCTTCTGCTGTTTTCATCTTCTGCCTCTTCATAAAATACTTATCGTGGACAATGTCCAAAATATTACATGATTTACAGTTGAAGCTGAAGGTCAAGATCAAACAACATATTCTTAACAGAAATGCGAAAGTCCAGGAAATGTTGTTGTTGACACTTGGGTGGAGTTTATTTGCATTTTCGTTTGTACAGTATTGTACAATTAGAGGATTTTGATGATGAAAGTGGCTGCAATTGTAGCCAATTTCTTTATGCCATAGATAACAATGTTGGTCGTTGGGGGCGCAATATATATTGTTACCGGGAATGTGCATTAAACTCATCTTCCGACCGGGCTTTGATATAAATTCTTCTCTCCCCACTCCAGGGGTAACCTTGGACGAAATTATCCATTGATAAGTGAAGATAATACGACCCACTTGTACAACTACCACAGTTGACGCCCGAGTAGGTCTGGTTTATTTTACACTTTTATCGTTAAAACAAATACTATTTATTTGTATTCCTTACACTTTTTGAATATAACTAATTTAAATTCATTATTATTTTATCCAAATTGCTCTGATCTGTGCATTTGAATTGACAATATTAGTAGAATTATTCTGTACCGGGGGATGGGGGTGCACAATTAAACAAATTTAGGGCGTAGTACGAATTGACAGGTTGCTATTTGCCTGAAGCAGATACCACAGTAACACGTCACCCGTACTTGTAGCGCTGCTTGTTGTGGTCATACATGCACTGTACCTGTAAGGATGAGTAACAAAGGCCGACTGCGTGGTAAAATCCAAACTGTTCAAGGGTTGATTGAACCAGAAAGGTGCGTAGCAAAGTTAACTTGAATTTTGTGTTGTTTTTCTATCGACGAATTACACATGTAAATACTAACAGTGGCAACGGTTCTAGCCCCAGCGTATCTTTCTTAGGCAAGATATTGCACTGTCATATACATTTTCGACCACCACCGTAGCACACAGGGGCGTGTAATATTTCATAGATTGTTGTTTTCCAGGTCTACAGACTAAATATAACAACCTTTTTATTTCTTCGTAGTACAGAGCTTGATACATTTGTAGCAGCAAGATTCGTACGATATTTTCCTAAGAAAACGGCATTCTAAGCAATAAGAAAACAACAATCTATGAAATATTACACGCCCCTGTGCCGTAGCATACCAACAGCATACGTTCGATCTGCGTTGCCTCTGTGATGCAGTTGTAGTTTTACACGTGGTTAGCTCAACAATTGATTCGAGGTTTCTGTGGTTGTAATAAATAGTTACAACTGCTTGGTACGTACACGTGTACCGTAATGGCATTTTACCCGCCATGATATTAGGGTCACATTTGAATAAAAATGTCGAGTTCAATCCAATGTGCGCGCATGGCGATGCATGTTCAGGTAAAGGTATAAACTCTTTATTTCAGTGTAACGATACTATGACGCTATAATTTTGTAATAGCTATAACTCGGAATACAATGTTTTTGTTGTTTTTTTTTACCTGAGAAATGCACGTGATCGAACGACACCACCGTTGATTTAAGATTCTTCATTCCTGGCATCACGTGTGTGCACTGTTGACACGCTGGGTGTACTCTGTATAGAGACGTAATTAATCATAGACCACTTATTGCATTTCGCCCTCTTTATTGAATTGGGTCACACCCGACTAACCAGAATTTGGTACAAATAACTATTGACCTGCTGTTTTGTACATCGCTTTATATGGAACATAATCCACGTCAAAAGTCGAACTCGTCAATTGACAAGTCAGGAACGTCAAGTGATAAGTTAGGTCCGTAAAATGACAAGTCAGGAACGTCAAGTGCTAAGTCAGGTCCATCAAATGACAAGTCAGGAACGTCAAGTGATAAGTCAGGTCCGTCAAATGACAAGTCAGGAACGTCAAGTGATAAGTCAGGTCCGTCAAATGACAAGTCAGGAACGTCAAGCGATAAGTCAGGTCCGTCAAATGACAAGTCATGAACGTCATCTGTCTCTGTCTGTCTGTCTGTCTGTCTGTCTGTCTCTCTCTCTCTCTCTCTCTCTCTCTCTCTCTCTCTCTCTCTCTCTCTCTCTCTCTATTGAGAGTACAATTGGGGTACTGAAGACAATTTTCAAGTACTCTATGGCATTCGATAATGTGTATGGTTTGAAATTTCATGCCCCAAATTGTCCTCCTACATGTCCTTATTTGAAAAAATGGGGACACCCCCTCTCACCCCCTCACCCAACTAGCTATCATGCGGGACGCTGTTTTCCCCCAAAATCAATATTGAAAAGAGAAAAACCTGCTGGCTAAGGGACCGGACAGAATTTACAGCAGGGGGTGGGCCTGGGGAGAAATTATCTCTGACTTGGTTTTTTTCCTGCCCCCCCCCCCATCCACTGTGACCAAAATTTCACAGCCCCCCCCCCCCTTTCAAAAGTATAAAAATTTCATGGCCCCCCCCCCAAAAAAAAAGAGAAAAAAAGTGCACAAAATCCTGCCCCTACAATAACTAAAAAGAGTACAAATTTCTTTGTTACTGTAGCACAACTGTAATATTTCTTTTGGTACTACTATTATGTTACTATTTCAGCCCAAACAACTTAGTAGTTGTAGAGGAAGTTTTTTAAAAAAAAAAAAAAAACATTTTGACTATACATGTAATCATACACATGTGGTATAATCTTGTTTATTTCCCAACTAGACACCATAAGTAGTCATCACTTAATACCAAGGCATTTGATGTGGTGGTTTTAACTGTCATTCACTGATACATACACAGAAACACAGACACAGAGTAAACACACATTCACATGCGTGATTTGTGAAAAACTGTAGTGGGGACATTTGTGGGGAGTATCTAAGGACATCACATCACCTACATAGTGTATTCAAATATCTATTTATACTCATAATGTCGGACATTTGTGATGTCATGAAGTGCTAGCAAACTAAGGATTTTATGCACACTGAGGTCTGACAAATATAGCTTTCACTTTCCTACACCAAATGCATTACCAATACACTTGTAAATGTAAGACATTTGTGACTTCATGAAAGTGCAAAGAAATTCAGAATGTTGTGGAATACTTAGATGTAATCAATATGCTTTCAGTTCCAAAACCATACATATTTAAACCTATAGTGTCAGGCATTTGTGTCTTCATGATGGGGACAGCAAATTCAGAATTGTATTCAATACACTGTACAGTGATCAGATGAGTATTACTCACAGTTTTCTAAACCGTTCACATTAAGCTTGAAGTGCAGTGTCAATGATGAATAGCCTTTTGCAATACAATCCCTTTATTCATAATCTTGAATTTATATAAAGGCAAGTTTCCATGATCCAGCCAGTCTACCTGATCTAGTTTGAACAATAAGGGAACCATCCTGGTCTTTTTGATGGCTAGACTCATTTTATTCGCTGTCACTCTCACTGTCACTGTCACTAGTACTTGATGTATCGGTGTCACTATCACTACGAATTTCTTCTAAAACAATATCTCCTTCTTCACTGTCACACAGTTTCTCTTCACTTTCATCACCTGTGTTCTTTTCAATCACTGACTTCTGTTGCTCTCTTGAAGTTCTTCTTAACACATCACATGTAACAGCTTTCAACTTGTCATCCTTCCTACCATGTATGTTTAGTTGCTGATATTTCAAGTACGTGTCTAATTCAGCAACCTGAAGAGAGCTTAACTTTCCATGCACAACTAAGTCAAGCCAATTATAGTCCTGGTACGGCTTGATTTTCTTCTTCTTTTTCTGACTTAACCTTGTACGCATTCTCATTTCTTGAACATTCTTTAGGTTTTGCAGGTGTTGAACATATGCTTCAATATGTTTGCAATCAACATAAAATAATTTTGAAAATTCTTCCACCTGTTATTTGGTTGTCAATTCACCCTTTCTGAATTTCCTTGTGATATTTGACCTGGGTTGCCAGTCATCTGCCTCTCTCTGCTTTCCTTCACTGTCAACAGTTGGACACTTATGAACTGGAAGATAGTGCATTGGACTGTCCGGGTCTGGTACAGGTTGTGGAATTCTTACCATCTCTGGTCCCAACCATGTATATTGACTAGAGTATTCATATACCTCTCCATTGCTTTAGTGCAAAGTCACTGATGAAAAAACACTTAACACCACGCAGACATCTAAATGCTTTACAATATTTAGTACAGATAGATGCATTTGATGATGCTGAGGAGGGAAATATTTTAATTTCACTGGTTTTAGATAGAAAGAAAGACAAGTCTTGCCTCACATCTTCAGACTCTAGTGAGTCTGAGAGTGAAACTCAAGAATAGTGTCAAGAAAAGAAATAAAACACCTATCTAAATTAATCTGGCCAGACGTTTTTGTATTTACATTTTTCACCAAAAGGTCACTTTTTAATCACATAAATTACAGGTCCTATGCTAGTATATTACCATATATATATATATATATAATTCAGGGTGTATCAAATTAATCTTGAGTAGTGTGTTTATGCTTCACTAAATAGGTACATACAAACGTACACACTTCCATTTTAATACATAAATGAAAGTGTAGACATTCAATATTAAAGGCGATATCAAGTGCTATCTCATGCAATGCTAAATTTTCTAACATATTAATTTTTTTCAATGACAAAATATTTCGCGGCCCCCCCTTTCAAACCATGAGAATTTTCATGGCCCCCCCTTCAAGCCTCCCATTTTTTTCATGCCCCCCCCCCAATTTCTCCCCAGCCCCCCCCCCCCCTGCCGTAAATTCTGTCCGGTCCCTTATTAATTGACGGACCTGACTTATCACTTGATGTACCTGACTTGTCATTTGACGTTCCTGACTTGTCATTTGACGGACCTGACTTATCACTTGACGTTCCTGACTTGTCATTTGACGGCCCTGACTTATCAATTGACGTTTCTGACTTGTCATTTGATGTACCTGACTTGTCACTTGATGTACGTAACTTATCACTTGATGTACCTGACTTGTCATTTGACGTTCCTGACTTGTCATTTGACGGACCTGACTTATCAATTGACGTTCCTGACTTATCAATTGACGTTCCTGACTTGTCATTTGATGTACCTGAGTTGTCATTTGATGTACCTGACTTATCACTTGACGAGTTCGACTTTTGGCGTGCATTACGCTCCATACACGTTTAGAATTATCGACGTTGTCTTTGCGTTTTGAATTTCTAAAGGATTTCATTGCCAATGTCATTGGTGTAGGGAATGTCCTGAAATGCTAACGTTTTATTATCCTGGGGTTGAACCATACCAAAGCTTCTCTGCTGACCCCTGACCTCTAGCTAATATTAAACTGAATAACGCTGTCAAATACAAGGGTTTAGTAACATATGTTGCTTTTAATGTTGTTTCGAAGGGCCTGAAGGTAATCGAAGATGACCCCCCCCCCCCCTTACCGTAACCGAATATTTGATTTTTTTCTAAACAGTGTGGGGTGTACTTTGATGCATGAACATTTAATCGTCGATTATGCACAGAACTTTGGACTGCCAACACAGGATTCATCAAGGGCTGCTATTGGTGGACTCAGTCTGATAGAACAGCAGGCGCTATGGCAACAGCCACTTACACTGCAGAATGTAGGCCACGTTAGGAGCTATTTTAATCAGGTAAAGGAGAGAGAGAGAGAGAGAGAGAGAGAGAGAGAGAGAGAGAGAGAGAGAGAGAGAGAGAGAGAGAGAGAGAGGGGGGGGAGGGAGGGAGGGAGGGAGGGAGGGAGGGAGGGAGGGAGAGAGAGAGAGAGGGGGATTATTTTATATTTATTTTTGATAATGATTATCAATATTAATTGTATGTCACATCATTGATGTATTAGGGGAGATACTTCCATGGTCAAATATTCAAACTTCAAGTTAAAATACCTCCCATCGTCGCAAACCACAACCTCTTTTACGCCACCGTCGAAACGTGCTGTCTCGTTATTTCGTGTAGCGGAAGAAATAACAGCTCTGGTCTGCGACAATGAATACCTCTACACCGATCACATTTCTCCGAACATTCATTAGTTTATTACAAACAGCATAATGTAAAATGCACATATCAATGTAGAGGAAAATAAAAATAAACGTCGTTTTTTCCACGATGTCTAAATTAAAATATAATAATCTAAAACCATGCCTGAACGGCTTCCCATATATACACATTCCCACTTTTGAAAGCTGAGTTGAAGCTATATATCTTTATTGACTTTCACAAACTTGGTTTGACCAGTAGTCTGGACTACGACAGCGACATTCGTCCATGAGTCGAATGGATAAGGCAATAATATAATGCTGCCATTAATGTGTGTATTTTTTTATTGCAACAGAATCGAGATAATATGATCCTAAACGATGTACACACAATGTGTGAAGAAGCTGCAAAGTTCAAACAACGTGGTGGGGGTACTATTGGTGAGAAAATCTTATTTTAGCACAGTATTATTGTGAATTGTGACAATGGCATTGTAACGTGGTTCTATAGCTATGGTAAAGTGCCTGTTTGCCTGTGTTATTGTCGGTGGATGTATGTATGTATGTATGTATGTATGTATGTATGTATGTAGAAAGAAATGCATAAGGAACTAATAAACCAGTCCGTATATATAGCTGTTAAATCCGACGTTTCGAATAAATATTCTTTTTCAAAGGAAAAATTGGCGAGACAGAGAAATGCCAGGTGAAAACCCGAACATTTCTAAATATATGTATGTATGTATGTATGTATGTATGTATGTATGTATGTATGTATGTATGTATGTATGCTTTTGTTTGGCAATCGCGCGGAATTAATGTCATGTTTATATCATGAAAGGAGTATCCAGAACCCAAGTTTATGAAAATGATATTTTTTCCTGGATTGGAGCTTTCTTTTTATGAAGTTGTTAAGAATTGGTCAAAAAAATTATGAAATGTCATCGATGATATGCAAGTCGTGTCCGAACATGTACTTTTCAGTCACAAATTTAAACTTAAAACAGTACTGAGCAATTTTCCTTTTCGACTCAGCCATCCAGATAGCGTAAGGCTATGATTTAGAATAATGACTCACCTAGGGAGCATATTGATATATTGGCTAGGGAGTCCATTTCTCAGATATTCTAATTTCTAATTAATTTTCGTTATTGACAGTCGAATGTTCAGTAGATGGGATGAGTCGGAATCCAACTGCTTTGAAGAAAATCAGTGAAAGTACAGGACTTAACGTCATCATGGGTACAGGTTTTTATTTAGGAAGAGTACATCCACCGGATATGAGTCAGAGAACAGTGGAAATGATTGCCGATAAATTTATCTCAGAAATTTATGATGGTGTTGAAGGTAAGTGACGTGTAAATGTTACACATATGTAGGAATACCTATTAGACTGTCTTGGTCCATCTTTCCACGTGAAAATAGTTTTTTGGGGGGTTGTCGGTGACCGAGTGGTTAAACCACTTGCCTCTTACCACTGTGCGATCGGGGTTCAAACCCATTCAGGGTTTGAATACATTTCCCACGCTGTAAGTTAAGAAGAGTGTCGTTCACTTTCACTCTACCAAACAACGCAGGTCACTCTGATTTCCTCCTGCATTAACACTGGACTTATGAGGGATGGCTCTCACTGGACTTCTTGGGAGGCAAGTGTTTATATACTTAAAAAAACTATCCAGTATAAATATAGATTATTTGTTAATTTTTATTTTTGCACTGGTACAAGCCTCCAAAAATCATTTTCTCAACAGACCTCCCTGACCCCTAATGAAGTCAACGTTATATATGCCTCATTCGTTTTTTTTTTCGTGACAAAAATTGTTAATAAGATATATAATGACCCAAGTGTTCTTTGGGTTTGCTCATGCAAGAACATTCACATCAACCACGAACTCTCTTCTTGTGGAAGTATTTGTGGCTCTCCAATGGCACTAATCTGCAGGTCATGGGACCAGTAATAATGTACACGCGCATCTTATCACATACTAAACATGGTTACCGTTGTCCTCAACTTGCATATCGCCATAACTGACATTACACAGACTGACAGTGACGCTGACGTCAATGTGTTCCATGTGTGCATGTAATGACATGCGTGTAAATCCGTACCGCACCCGTATCTCCCTACAGCAAGAACCAAATCCATACAAACCTGAAATGACTTCTTCACATTGAATACATACTAATTAAAAGTATTGGGAGGGAGGGGGGGGGGTGACTGTGTACTATACAAATGCGTGTTATTACTCATGGCTTACCTATATCAAACGTGTTCATTTCATTCCTATTACAGGTGGTATTTGTGCTGGCCTAATTGGTGAATTAGGATGCTCCACTGAAGTCACAGACAACGAAATAAAAGTTCTGAAGGCAGCAGTCATTGCTCAGAAAGAGACTGGTCTTGCTATTTCCATTCATCCAGGTATTTAATTAATTTTGAAGTTACCGACGTATATATAGAGGGCTCTCTCCACCATAATGATGAAACTCAAGTCATAACCTCTGACATTGCTAATTAGCTCATTAGCATTTAACTTGTAAAGAAATTCTATACATTGGGTGATATATCATGCTTCATTTGCTTATGACTATCAAACCAGGACATGGGTACGAATTGAAAGGTACCTGCACAGGGGCTTAGAATTGTCCATATATGTTTACAAATTTTGGGGGGTTTTTTGTTTATGTTTTCTTCTCCTTTTTTTAAACTAATATTTGTTTTTTGATTATTTGATTATTGTTTACTTTTTAAAAAAATATCTTTTCCATAGAAGGTGCCATGTAATAAAGTAATGATTTGAAAAGCTGGTGTTGTGGGTTTTTTCTAAGTCAATTTTAACTTCTTTTGCTGTTGTTAATAAACTAGCTGTACTGTGACTACCTTATTAATTATTTATGAGATTGTGCAACAGAGCGCCCTCAACCAGCGACCTCTCCTCGTCCCACTCACCATGAGAAAAGTAGGGAAAAGATTTTTCTTTTAAAAGCAAAACAAAAAAGTGTGAAAGTAAACAATAAACAAAAACAAAATAGTTGTAAACAAATATGGCCAATCCTAAGCCCCTGTGGTACATGTCGAGTACTACATGTGTTAGAACTATTTACTGACGTACGAACAGAAAGTGGTCACTTGCTATATACTTTTTTCCACTCAAGTAAATTGAAGCGCATTTTATCGGGAAGCAATTCATACAATGCTTTTTTAACAAATGAAATTTAGATTAGACTTTCGACATGAATCATATAGTTTGATTTCCTACGCCGTTGATGTTAATTAAGTCAAAGTCAAGATTTTGAAATGTTCACCTTTTACCCTACATTGGTTTTGATGTTTCATTTTATTTTATTTTCTTAGAATTTTAGGCAATTTAAACAGACCTGTAAAAAGATTGTTATGTGCATTTACTTTCTAAAACATTATCAAATAACCCTGTCTGTCATGTTTTCTTTACACTCAGGCTATTCTGTTGAATCTCCATTCCGTGTGTTGAACATATTGAAATCTGAAGGTGCCGACTTATCACGTGTTGTAATGAGTCATGTCGATAGAGGTATACTGTCAGTTCGTAACATGGTGGAACTGGCCAAGACTGGATGTGTTTTATTGTTTGACCAGTATGGTTGGGGGTGTTCTATGACTCATGCCCAATCCCACAATATAGATTATCCCAGTGATTTCGTCAGATGTCACATGATCAGAGAACTGCGGGATTATGGTTTCCTTAAACAGGTAGGTGTGTGAAAGAGGAAGGGGGGGGGGGGGGGGGTTAAAGACATCGTCTCTTGATTTTACTTCTATTCATGGAAGTCAAAGAGATGATATATTCCTTTTGAGTTTAAGTTGGTACGTGCGTGTGTGTATGTATGTATGTATGTATGTGTGTATGTATGTATGTATGTATGTATGTATGTATGTATGTATGTATGTACGTACGTACGTGTGTGTATGTATGTATGTATGTATGTATGTATGTATGTATGTATGTATGTATTACATTACTACCTGATCATCTAGATACTAGATAATGTGATTGTTTTTCTTTCTTGTACTAGGTGGTACTGTCACATGACATAGCATTCAAGATGAGACTTACAAAGTATGGTGGGGAAGGTTTTGAACACATTTCAAAGAACATCGTACCTTACATGCTGAAGAGAGGTTTTAAAGATGAAGACATTGATGTAATGATGGTACAGAACCCAAAGAGAATCCTAACATCACAATGATAATTACATTTATATGTTAACTGTTGATATATATTTCATAATCACTAAGTAACAAGTTATGACAACTGAATAAACTCTATAGTGATGGAAAATGGATCAGTGTTTTGTTTATCATGTTGTTGTTGTTGTTGTTGTTGTTGTTGTTGTTGTTGTTGTTGTTGTTGGAAACACCATGATACCACAAGTAATATCTCAATACATAATATAGGTGAAGGCAGGGGAATTTTTCACCCTCATGTACATCATCATTGGTTTCGTGTTTTGTAGAACAAATATGCCTACTATAAGTTTACCTACAAGACATGGAACATGGTGTTGCGCATGTGCATTTTGTTTACAATATACTGGGTTTAGGTTTAACGTATACAGTTCTGGAATTTCTACTTCATCTGTTGCTCATCACTTTACAACCTGGACAAATTTGCGCCTGGAAGATATCCCAGAATTTTATTTTCGCCAATGGTAGTCCGCTAAGGCTATAGACTTTGTCTTTTTAGTGAACTATCTCATGAAGCCACCCACGCCAAGCTTGGGTGAGCTCCTTGGGACAGTAACACCAAGACAAGTTTCAGAGTTACGTCGTGAGGATGATATATGTTCCTACCTACACTAGATGTCATTCCCTTCATTTCTGTATGTCTTGGGCCAAATTGATAATCTGTTTTTTCAGCATCATATTACAGCTCAGTTTCTGTATTCATGTCTCTGCCCTTCGTATATATGATATCATCTTTTTGTTTGTGATCGTGTTGTTCCATCGGGTAGTGAGTACCTTTTTCATCCTACATATTCTGCATAGAGGAAGAAGGCGCCCACTTCCTCCTGGAACAAGAAAGTCGCAAGCAAACGTTCATACAAAGGAATTCGAAAAATAATAAGTCAAAGAAATCGAGCTATATTCCTATATTATCAGATTTTCATCAGATTGGTCTCGGATATGAGTCGGTGGCCCAGAAAGTTAACGTAACATTTCTCTTTTATCGTCGAAAAGAATAGATAGAACCGTAGCAACTCGAACTTGAATGCATATGAATATATAGGATGTAATTGGGTTCAATCATATATCATCTGTTGAGAAATGGGGATACATTTAACACTACCGAAATCTTTTTTTAACAAACGATGTACACAGACAAGGAATAGAAGAAACTTGTCTGTGCAGTGTAGGATGATCCGATCAAGCTTGGACTGACCTTTGCCCACTTGTCACAGACATCTTTAAAACAAACACCATCGTCATGACTGTACATGTGTTTTGAAATGTTTTACCATTGAATTGTCACAGTGTAGTAACATATTAATATTTGGCATTTATTTATAATCGGTTTTATGCATATTTACATTCATTTGAATTCCACTCCTAAGACATTAGTACAACATAATATTGGCTTAAGTGACCGTATAGTCATAAAAAAAACCTACAACATGAGTACAACAAATGTGACCTAAGTGCGGCTTCAGCCGTGAGCTCGGAATCGATTTTCGATTGACAGTGTATTTACTCACATTTGCATGACATAAGGTCCGACGTAAGCCATATCTGTGTCCCTTCTATCGTTACCAGTGGAACAAGGCATCTCACAGACTCCATAGCTCGGTGACTTCCCCCTATTTCAAGACCTTATGATCTAGCTTAATTTCCCAAAATGAGTACGTCAAGCAGCGTAGTAACACTGCTATTAATTGCCACTATCATAAATGCTGACGATCTATCTATCGAAATCAGCACAGGTAAAGTAGTCGGTTCGGCTGTACAGTTCACACACGGGGACACCCAACACACCGTCAATGTCTACAAAGGGATACCGTACGCTGAACCACCGATAGGTGACTTAAGATTTCAACCACCTGTACCTAAATCAGCGTGGAGTGGCGAATACGATGCTACGTTCAGTAGAGACGCATGTATGCAAATGCAGTTCTCGTTTTTCCCATTACCGGAAAATATCAGCGAAGACTGTCTTCACCTGAATGTCTTTGTACCTCAACATGGGGTAAGTACAGTTCACACGGTATGACTTTCTTGATACAACTCGGGTATAGTGGCATATTACAACACATAACCTAGTTACCAACCGATACTAAATAAGACTTATTTACATACAGATTTTTTTTAAAAATCATACGCATTGATTCGAGTGCCTGTGAATCAACCAATAATGTAGGAACTACGTTATCGGCCATTTGATATGTTATTGGCTGATTTTTATGATTATCGGCAAATATTTACTACATTATACGACGTTGTCAGTTTTTATTAAGACGAAGTGTGCATGTTTTCGTTAAAAATTCAAAGTTAGCCAATTGTACTAATATATTATCGACTGTGGTACACGCTGACCGTGTGTCTACACCAATATTGTCTGGAAATTGCATAAAAAGTTCTTGTTCCAAACACAAACTAGGAAATGACCAAATAAAAGAACTGTAACTTGAGCTTAGGGCAACAAAAAAGAATTGTTTCTGGTTAGCGTGCGCATCATTTAAATACCCCCACGTCGATATTTTTTTCGTGTTTGTCCAGCCCATGCAGTCTGTAGATCCGGAGAAAAACACAAAACTAACCCTCACTACATTAATTGCAAGACAACTGCAAATGACATCTGCCCCACATACACACTTGCTTTAAAATACTAAATAAAATGAACATTAACTGCCATAAATAGTAGATTGAGTGCCAGCTTTGGTGAGAATTACAACAACAACAACAACAACAACAACAACAACAACAAAATTTCGCAACATATCTTGACGAAATAATTCTATTTTTTGGCCTTATACTAAAACGTTTGTCAAGGGATTGACCCAGGGGATTGACCCGTTGTTTAGGACATACAACTTTACGGACATGTATGACCGTTTGCTTGATATATGCAAATATACAGTGACCTACATCATCAGGGCTATATGGCCTATATGCTTATCTGACACTGTGCATGATCAAACCATTTGCTTTTTAAAGTTTGGAATAGTTCAGTGCATCTTGCAAGAAGACAAACACAACTTACATAATACCTTTAATGCATGGAGACTTGTAATTGTTTCAAGCTTCTACACCCAAAATGTTTGGATTGAAATTTCTGTTGACAAAGTGCAGTTTGACCTTGGCCCTTGACTTCAAGGTCATATTTCAAACTCATGCTATGCATATCACTTTTTAGCAGACATTGAAGCTGACAGCAACAGATAGATAACGACAAGACGTTATACTGTCAAACCATGTCTTGTCCTGATGAGAAATAATATCATTTGTGTACCCCGTTTTCACAACAATCTATGTTATCACCAATTCACAAATGGAAATTCTTGGGGGTCAAACCTACATAATACCCTTATATAGGGGTGTCCATATATGGGCATATGAACTTGCCGCATCCTTATTATCTACAGCTCAAGAAATACGCAGTTATGGTATGGATTCATGGTGGTGGATTTGGCATTGGTTCAAACTCGCCGGAAGTGTATGATTCAACCCCATTGGCTGCTATCAATGACGTCATTGTGGTATCTATCAACTACCGACTTGGTCCACTTGGATTTTTAACTACAGGTATTTTCATTGTTCCAAGATGGGTGTCGAGGTCCAAGAGTTGGCTGTTACAGTTTTTAGGGAATTGACGGCTACTCAAGTGGGGAATTTGTTGGAGTACGCAATCAGCGATTAGACACACTTAAGAAATTAAATTTGATAGATTCTTAAAATACAGTGCCTATACATTGTCAGTATTTTACTTACTGTATTTTATCTTTTGTAAAGGTGAGCAGTTCAGCAATATATCTTCATGTTAGTATTTTACCTGTTAAGCTAACTTATGTGCCGATCCTATGTTCACGTATCATATGCTCTAACGCAATTTGATTAAAATCTGATATTGTGAAAGCGGCTAGATGTCTTTGTTTACCTCTATTTCCATCATACCTGGTAGCATATTGAATGTTAATATAATGCTTGAATGTTTGCATATCATCAGGTGACTCAGTAGCACGTGGTAATGTTGGTATGCTTGATCAGGTTGAAGCATTGAAATGGGTGAAGAACAACATCGGAGGTTTGTGACGAATTTCAAAACGTCTATATGCATATGATAGGGATGTAGTAATCGATAAATAAGTGTGCATGGTTTAAGTTAATCTATAACATCTTCATCGAACAAGTCTTCTATAGAAGAACAGATTTCACATATTAATGGTGTTTAATACTGAAGGAGTTAAATAAAAAAAACTATCGCACAAAGTCACACGTCATGATCAAGCTCAATAAACGAACTTCGTTAGGGCAGGTCCGGCGTCAGTGGAATCGCTGAATATCATTATCACCCTTCTAACCAAATTTCGAAAACTTACACGCCTTTAATGATAATAGGTTCTGTATTTACTACTGAGATGTTCACAAGTAAATTAAAATTTACTTTTTAATGTGATATACAGTGCTCGGTTTCCGGTAGTATTTTAATGTGTTTACCATCATGGTTTTACATGGCTTCATAGACCCTCCACCAACTGGATCGTAGTGATGTGATGGCTACGATTTTCATCATGTTTTACATCATATATAAACGCGTCGATGTCGCACTTGTGAACGTTCGTTTAAGGGAAGGGGAGGGAGTTTTGTCCTAAACGAACTGAGCTCGTTTATTGAGCTTGTGCGACACTGTACGATCATTCTTAAGCTGTCAGAAACGACACACACACACACAAACAAACACACACACACACACACACACACACACACACACACACACACACACACACACACACACACACATATATATATATATATATATATATATATATATATATATATATATATATATATATATTATTTCATATTCATTCCATTTTTGTTACAGTATTCGGAGGTGACACAGATCGTATAACCATCTTTGGGGAGAGTGCTGGTTCATTTAGCTGTCATTTGCATATTTTGTCTCCTTTGTCTTCTGGACTGTTTCACAGGGCCATCCTCCAGGTATTTAAGTTACCAAGTGTCAATTTTTCACTATTTCCAAAAAGTTGTTAATTTTAGAATTTCGCCAGCTGTAAATTGTGAACACGGTGAGTATGTATGATCTGTTAGATTTCAAATAGACAATTATTAATAGATATAACATCAAATTGTAAGTGTAAATATCATCCACTTATTGCCTGGCGATGAAGGCATTCATAGATATCTATTACCCCCAAGGGATGTTACTCTACTTTCTACAAACAAGAATCTGTTTGCCACCACAAATTACAGATAAACAAGTCACCTATGGAGGTCGTTCATTCTCATATGTCGCCCCAAAACTATGGAACTCTTTGTCACTTGACATTTGTCAAGCCTCCACCCTGGATTGCTTCAAAACAAAACTGAAGACTAATTTGTTCACCAAAGCATATGGTGTGTTTCAGCCATTCAGCGCTACTGAACAGAACATTGCTCTGGAAATCGGCGCTATAGGAATATGATTGATTGATTGATTGGTTGGTTGGCTGGTTGGTTGGTTGATTGATTGATTGATTGATTGATTGATTGATTGATTGATTGATTGATTGATTGATTGATTGATTGATTGATTGATTGATTTTGATTATGGTATATAACAGAAGGGGGGTAACATGATGTCTGACTGAGAATAAGAATACTTTAACCTTGTCTTATTGATGCAGAATTTACCGAATGTATTCAAACATTTGTATAGTTGGAGTAAATTAAGGTCAGGCTTTCAATCCCACATTAGCGTTATCTTATCAGTGGAGCCATAAGGATTGCATAGGATTGTCATTTTATTCTGAACCAACTTGTCATAGAGCTCTGTTCGTTTGACTCGTTATATCATATGGAATCAGGTTTTAGTAGTTACTCAATTCCATGCCGACGGTTTCAATCCTAAATTATCTTCTTCTTTTTGAAAAAACAAATAAATTGATACATATGCCTTGTGTCTTTGTGCGGTATGACTATAGTATAAGTCAGCATGTTGTATCTACTCTTCTCTGACTAACAGAGATGGTTTCCTCGTCTGTCAACAATTCATCACCAACGATCTGTAATTCGCTGTGATTTTTACTTTGTCTTTGTTTCAGAGTGGCGCCCTCTCACCTGCATATGGACTTACGGATGATATAGAAACCTCGGTCAAGGCTGCTTATACATTGGGTAAGGAACTTGGGTGTGAGCAGGCCAACTCTGAAGATATGGTTGAATGTCTGCGTAAGGTTCCAGCTGAAGACTTCATAAAAACTTCATTAGTGGTAACAAATTTCTTTAAAGGAATCTTTTCTACCTCCCGTAAGAGAGGGGATGGGTATTTATGGTTAAATTGTCTGTCTGTCTGTCTGTCTGTCTGTCCGTCTGTCTGCCTGCCTGTCGGCGTCGGTGTCATCACTTTCTCTAATATAAGGTCAGTTGAAGCTCAGGTAGTGGTAAATGTCTATGTGGAATAGTCCATAAAGTTGATAAACCCTCACGCTCACCGTCTCTGTGACAACTATCCAGTGCCAGTGATTTGGTCATATGTCATTAAAATTACTACATTTCCGCCAAAGAAGGCCTTCTTGTCCAATGTCTATCAAAACAGAGTATGTAAACCAGTAAATTGACTCGGTTTCATCGTAAACAATTAATAGACAGAATAATAATAACTTTATATTGCTACATGTAAATGCAAAAGTTTACAATGGAAATTGATATAATTTCGCAGATAAAAGATAAGTTAAAAGGAAATCACATATAGTAGGAAAGAATATACACTCAGTTAATTATAAAATGTAATGGTAATCTAAAACCAGTGATATATATATATATATATATATATATATATATATATATATATATATTGTTTAGAGATTTGGGGCAATACTTACCAAACTCTTCTCGACCCAATATTCCGACTACAAAAGAAATTTGTCCGCTTGATAACATTCACTGATTTCAACGCACACTCTGAACCCCTTTTTAACCAACTTAATGTTCTAAATATATTTCAACTTAGTAAATTTTCCTCTTGTATTTTCGTGTATGATCTTAGAAATAATCGTTATCCCCACAACATAGAAAAGTATTTTGACCGTCCCATTCATACATATCAAAACCGTTCAGCCTCCAGTGGTAACTTTCGTCCACCATCGATAAAATTGACCATCACCCAACACAATTTCAAATATGCAGCGACAAAGCACTGGAACTCTTTACCAAGTCACCTAAAAATTAACATGTCCAGGCAACAGTTCAAAAATGAACTAAGAAATTATATTTTAAATTCTACACACCAACCTTAATTTATACTCTTTGGCGTTTTTACAACATTTCTGGTTTTTGCTTTATTTCTTCTCGTGTGTGTGTATGCGTATGTATGTATATGCGTGCGTGTGTGTGTATGAGTGTGCGTGAATGCGTGCTGTGTTTATTTTTGACTTAATTTTCTTCGTTGCGTCCATTTATGAATTTGAATTAATCTAAAATTGAATGTACGGGCCATGGACACGACTAGTTCTGCTGAACTATTTTCATGGTCCCCATTAGATAACACATGTATATTTCCATTTGTCAAATTTTTTTGAAAGTGTAATGTATTATTTATTTATTTATTTCTTGTTTTGTTTTTGTTATCTGATGAAATAAATTTCAATTCAATTTAATTCAATTCAATATATATATATATATATATATATATATATATATATATATATATATATATATATATATATATATATATATATATATATATATATATATATATATATATATATACGAATTACGAATTAAAACATTATGCTCCGTTCAGTGTGCGTACAGCCGTAGGGTAAAATCTGTTTCGGAATATCGTGTCTTTGATTTAAGTGGCCATATAGTTGAGAATTTGGTATTTATTTTGGATTTTTAATTTATACAACACTTGCTATGTTTTTTCTCCTTGAGAAAATAATGTGAAATAATATATGTGAAGTCCTTGTTTGTAACTCAATAAATTGCAAAACAGTTTTTTTTGTAAATGTGTAAATGTTTGTTATTGTACGTACAATAATAAACTTTTAGCAAGGAAGGTCTGCCCCAATAATTGAACATACAATTTAACAACCCTATTTAGCTTAGCATAGTCTTTCTAAGGACCAGTGCATTACTTTATTTTAGATAATGTACTATCTAATTATCCAGATAAGGAACTAATAGTTCATATATGAATTGTTAAAGACCACTTTAATAGGCTTTGGAAGGTGTCACATGCGATTTCATCAGATTAGTCTGTGTACGAAAACATTGTGGGTGGTTTAGGTGTGTGTTTTTCTGGAAGGGATGCACGCTTTACAACTCTCGTAAACCATGTGACGTGATCATAAACAACACCATCTATCATGGAGTGAACAAGACTGACAGTTTGCAGTCGGACACTCTCAGCCTATAAAAAATACGTTGTATGTACTGGTTAAAATTGTCGTACTCTTATTAACTTGGTTTCTGCTTTTTGCCGTAGGAATCTCTGCACAGTGTTACAGCAGGAACTGAGTTAGCTCAGCCTTTTAATCCAATTGTTGATGACCACTTCGCACCAAAAGATCCTTTCCAAAAAATGTTCACTGGATCGTTTAATAAAGTTGATTGCATCGTTGGAACGAATGCAGATGAAGGCATGATGTGGACGCTAATGCTATTCCCCGAGGCAAATGGTACCACTCCACATGTTAATGAAACATTATTTGAAGCTATGTACCGCACTTTTATCTTTCCATCAAACACGGAGTACCCAAATGTTCAGAACATGGTTAACTATTTGTATACAGATTGGGAACATTCAGACTCTCCCGATCATAATTACTTGAATGGCCTCAGTCAAGTGACTGGAGACTCGTTTTTCGTTTGTCCATCTGACAAGTGTGCACGTGATCTGTTCAATGCTGGTGTCGATACATACCTTTATCATTTCACTCACTATCCATCATCATCGATCTACAAAACAACGTGGTTGAAAGCAGCACATGCGGAAGATCTTTCATTCGTGTTTGGGTGGAACTTCCGTTCACAGCTTCATCCAGATAGCGAATGGCAGATCACGTTCACCGATGAAGAGGTTGATATGTCACTGCAGATTATGAAATATTTCACCAACTTTGCAAAGACTAGGTAAATAAGGGTAAAATAATGTTGATCAACTACTGTAATATAATCACCCGGGGAATTTCGAATGCAGCCATTATTCACGTTTTTACATCTGAATTGAGCATTGCAAACTTTAAGTGTATGTAACTGCGTGTGTCTGTGTATGTGTGTTTGTTTGTGTATATATGTGTGTATCTGTTTTTGTGTCTGCCTGCCTGCCTGTATTATTTATCTATATGGGAAGTGCTTCATATTTGCGAAACGTTTACGTGTCCATTCTTACTACATATAGTGACCCAAACCTCGACGAAGATGGTAGCATGACAGAGATCAATTGGCCCAAATTTAGTGTTCCTGAGCTGCAGTACAAGGAACTGTCTCCATCTATGCCAACTAAAAGAGCCTTAAAAGCCAAGGAATGTGCATTCTGGAATCATCTCCAAGCCGATTTAAGACAGAAAAGTGGTGAGTGTGTATTACTGGCTTTGAGTTTCATATGGTATTAATTGTAGCCACCAGACTTTTTCCTTGAATATTGGATTGCGTGTGCCATGATTGAGGGCCGGGATTTGTGGATGGCATGTTCCAAGTGTCTGGTTGAATATAGTAGCATTCAAATTCATTGGTTGAAAAGAGTAGCATTCAAATTCATTGGTTGAAAAGAGTAGTATTCAAATTCATTGTAAATGTATGCTGTAGAATTTGCAGCAAAATGGCATTGATTTCCCTAAGGGATGGGAGTGCATATTTATCAATTCTTCATTAATTTAATCAAATGAACGTGACAGACTTCCGTTCAGGCTTGAGAAAGCACATTATATCAGCGAAAGCAACGCATGGCTCGAGATCTTTCATATACATTAGTTTAGTAGTATTTTGTCTATGTCTGGCAATGCTCTACCGTTCGTCAAAATCATGATGTGGTTATTTCATCGGCCAATAAGGCTTTTTGAATGCTGATAGTTATATCGAGGTTGGGGAGAACACTCACGTGAGTGTTGTTGGCGTAATAGAAAGTTAACAAAAAATAGGTTATATAGTATTCCAGACTAACTTAGTATGGCATTCAGGTAACCCTCTATTTCAAGGTCAGCACACTTCATTGCAGTACATACACGGTATGCTTTTCACTCAAAGGGATAGGATGATATGACGTCACGAGAATTGTCAATTTCTCAAAATTAACACTTGCGGGCGCTGTCTTTTTAGGAGAGATAGATGAATTTGTGATATTGGAAGCTCAAACTGGTGTTAAAGCTATACCAAAGATAATATTCAAAAAAGTCACAACTGGTCACTTGTCACACATTTATCATTAGAAATTGCAATGTCATTGCTCGACCTTTCATTGAATATTATAGTTCTAAATGTCGTGTGTTGATGACTATATAAACTGTCGTGATTGTCTAAAGTGATGTGATGACGCGATTTATTTTATTCTCAATAAATGTGTCACTCAATCTACTATTTTTAGTAGCTAGAGCAAGTGTGTATGTGGGGGCCGTATGTATGTATGTATGTATGTATGTATGTATGTATGTATGTATGTATGTATGCATGTGTGTGTGTATGTGTGTGTGTATGTATGTATGTATGTATGTGTGTGTGTGTGAATGATTGTGTGTATGTGTGTGTGTGAAATACTGATATAAGACACGTGACATAAATACTTTTTCTTCTATTTTTCCATTTTCAGACGAACTGAAGAAAAATTGCAGTGAAAAATAATACTGTACATCGATGTCGCATTTTTGACCTATTTTGGGTTTTTTTTTAGTTCAATACAATCACTAACTAGATATGTTGATAAACTAAACCCAGTATATTTTGTGTTATAGTTCTGTTATTGTTAGTCACTGTGTTGACAATTAAATTATCTGGTACACAACTCCTTAAATGAACACTATCTTAACGTATCTACAACCATCACACAATGGCAATGTTGTAATATCTAAAAAAGGAAGAAGATGATAGCGCCAACTGTACTGTAGCACATCTGTATAGTTTATATTATGTTAACTTTGTAATGTCTTTATCTACATATAGTCACGCAGACAGACAGACAGACAGACAGACAGACAGACAGACATATTCCATACCTATTACACGACTCAATCTTATACTTCAGTTCTGCCCCAAACCCGACTAGTTTGAACAAACTATTTTTGTGGTCCAGCCAGCCAGGGGTTTAAAAGTTGTTTTTTAGTTAGTTTTCATTGCCGATGTATTCATTTAACTCATTCGTTTTCCTCACTTGATATGTCAATTTTCTTTTCCTTTTAGACATCTCGCAAATAAATATGTATGTATGAATGAATGTGCTGAAAACTGTGTTATCAAGCAAACCCGATAATAGAATAGCATTGGCCCCATAAATAGTTAGTTGTAAATTAACTTAATAAAGTTTTCATTGTTCCAGTACATCAATAGAGCCATCAAATCTTAGACGAGCCTGACAAAAAAATCACATTATTGACTTTTATGTTGTTTACACACACATGTACACGCATGCGCGCGCGCACACACACACACACACACACACACACACCTGAGACTCAATATGAGACTGGCCTCATATTGTCCTCCAATGTGAATCTGACTCTTAATCTGAAACTAATTTTATTCTATGACGTGACAACGACCTTTGCCCCATACATGCGTACTGTGGTATTATTCGATCACCGGTTGGTACGGTTTGTGCAGACACGCATTGAATAGAAACGTAACTGTTATGCCAATTTGTAGCCAGACTTGTAGTGTGTTCGACATTTCAGTGTTTGCAGTACTGCTTCGATAAACGTCAGAGATAAAATCGATTTCCATTCTCATTACGTAATGCATTAAATCTCACTGCAAAAGACAAATTTGCAGATGTGTTGACCAGTTATTTACGGATCGGAGACCACCTTCGCCGGGGTACAGGCGTACTCTTATCAACGATCTATCCAACATGAGTGCTTCATGTAACTTGGTACATATAATTTTGCTACTAACCACAACGAGCATTATAAATGCCGATAATCTGTCCGTCGAAACAACCTCGGGTAAACTAGTCGGTTCCGCTGTACAGTTCACCCACGAGGACACCCAACACACCGTCAATGTGTACCGTGGAATACCGTTTGCTGAACCACCAATAGGTGACTTAAGATTTCGACCACCTGTACCTAAATCACCATGGAGTGGCGAGTACAATGCTACGTACTTCAGAGATATTTGTATTCAGCCAACATATCATATGTTTGAAATGAAGGAAAAGAAGAGCGAGGACTGTCTGTATTTGAATGTGTATGTACCTCAACATGAAGTGAGTATCGTAATGTGTAAAATTATTTGATCAACTGACCATGTATTTATACCATAGGCACTCGAATCAATCACTATACATTTAAAACACAAATCATACAGATTGATTCGAGTGCCTGTCTGTGATGCTGCTACTCTTGTACAGTGTTATCCATAAGAGTATAGCGGAGTTATAGATCTATCTAGCGACTAGTGCTGGACACGCTAATTGTCTCGTGAACTCCATATAAGGCACAGGCCACAAGAAGTGGACTTGGGCATTTGGGGTCAAAGTGCATAAATGTCACAGCACGCTTGATACTCTTACTTTAGGGGTCAAGCAACTGGTATGGGTGGTACCCAGTTCATGGCCATATTACTGTCAACAGCCACCCGAATAGTAAGATTCGTGACAGTTCCTAGAGGTTTATACATGTAACATGGGGACGGGGCAACCCTAGGGACAAGCCAGACTTCAGACAACTGACACATGTTTGGTGATGTCGTAGTCTAGTTCCTATACAGTATCGTTACGATTTATACCTTCACTCACATTGTGGTTCGAAACCACAGTTGGCATCCAGACTAGGGCTGTCGGAGCCAGAGTTATATCTCGGAGCTCTTCGTTTAGATCTGTAAGCATGTAGCGCATATTTCCAGCGCTAGATGGGGCTACATTAGTCTGGATGCCAACGTGTTGTAAATCGTAACTATACTGTTTTGGGACTAGACTAGAGCCATACGCCAGTGGGGATAGAAGGGAGCTCTTCAGACCAATATTACACCATAGATCCTCCACCAGTGGCGGTAGAGGGTCTATGGTTACACTCTCTAACCCAACCTCACTCTATTGTCCATGCCATGACCCGATGCCATGACTGCTGTTAGCACAGAAAAGAAAGAGAACCTGTTGTTTGTACAATAATCAAATAAAAGTATTAAATAACAAAGGTATTGAAGACGCACACACATGATTGATTGTACGTTGAAACACTGCAGTGTAGAAATACTAGCTCTGGATACGAGTATAAAGTTGGCGTCAGATTCAGATTCAGGTAACGTCATATTGAGCGTCATATTGAGCGTCAGATAGCCTCAGATCCGAAGACACCAGACGGACTCAATCAAACCTGAAATAATACCGTTGAGACTACAGGGAAAGATTCCGCTTCACACACTCTTGATGGAAGGTGGAATGTCTCTGCTTGCACAATTTTAAAATTTTAAATTTAAATTTTTACAAATGGCAACATATTACGTACGTAAACTTAAATTTTTACTGACATCTTTACTGACGCCATGTACATTATTGGCAAAATGTATCAACCAATGAACATAAGTGACTGAACTTGGGGCTATCAATGTCACGGTGGTAAGTATTTCAACTCTATTTCACGTATTTTTCCCAAATGAAAATTGTCATTCAGAGTCATTTCAACTTCCATCAAAAGGTTGTGAAGCGGAGTAAAAAATAAAAAGAAGATAGGAAGAAAAGGAGAGGCAGAGAAACATGAAGAAGATGATTTTTTAGTTTTGCAGTGTCACAGTGTTTTTTTAAATCGACCGACCGATTGTTGCCATGAAAAAGTAATGAGAAATATATATATATAAAATAGGGTCACAAAGGCCTATAAAAATTGTTTGGTTCCGGTTACCGGACACCATCTAGTTTTTCACGCCAACCCTAAACTTTTTTTATGTACATATTAGAGAGAAAAAATAAAATCGTGAAGTCTCTCAAGAAATAGTGAATGTGAAAACTGACATCAACTTAAAAGACAACATAAAACTTTTCTTCCAATTTGTAATGGCTGTACATCTGATGGGAAGAAACAAATAAACATAGAGACCATATGGAAAACAATGGAAAACAGAACTACATGAATTAGACCTATTCTAAAAGTGAGCGTAATCGGAACCACATGTTTTTTTTGTTAGGCCTAATCGGGATAGCAAAAATTTTAATCCGAATGAGGGAGTGCAACTTCGACATAAAATAATTATTACAAAATTGTATCGCTATTTATAAATGTAGTCCCTGGACTCCCTGCTGCGGCATTCTGAGCGAAACCTAGTGTGGGTTGTTGAGATTGAATATGTGAAGGATGGATTATTGATTTGGTATATTTTATTTATCATTAGTCTAAGAAGTATGCAGTTATGGTGTGGATACACGGAGGTGCGTTCGCCGTTGGTTCTGGATCAACTGTTAGTTATGATGGTACGCCATTGGCTGCTATCAATGATGTCATGGTAGTAACCATTAACTATCGACTTGATGCACTTGGGTTTTTGACCACAGGTACACTCTTTATCATAGTTATTTTTATGTGCTAAATTCAGATTTAGCTTCTTCAGAGAGAGAGAGAGAGAGAGAGAGAGAGAGAGAGAGAGAGAGAGAGAGAGAGAGAGAGAGAGAGAGAGAGAGAGAGAGAGAGAGAGAGAGAGAGAGAGAGAGAGAGAGAGAGAGAGAGAGAGAGAGAGAGAGAGAGAGAGAGAGAGAGAGAGAGAGAGAGAGGGGGGGGGGGGGAGGGAGGGAGGGAGGGAGAGAGAGAGGCAGGCAGGCAGGCAGACAGACAGATAGATAGACAGACACAGAGAAACAGACAGACAGACAGACAGACAGACAGACAGACAGACAGACGGACGACAGGCAGACAGGCAGATGGACGGACGACAGACAGAGAGTCTGGGTCTAAGCATCGATGTAATTACTATAAACCGATTCAATCCAATGTGAACAAGAAAATACTAAACACTCAGAGCTCGAGAAGCAAGGGGTCGCTGCTTGGAAATGGCATCAATGGTTTAAATCATATCGATACAATTGTAATTATCCTCTCTCCTGCCCTGTACAAAAAATAAAACGTTCGATAAGGTTGCATTGTAACCCACCCAATTCAAATCATTGCTTGCAATATATTTATTTAGGTGATTCAGCAGCAAGTGGTAACTACGGTTTGCTAGATCAGCTAGAGGCGTTGAAGTGGGTCAAAGCCAATGTCGAAGGTAAAATAAATTAGAGTAATAGTTTTAACAGCAAGACGCGTATAAATTTATACTAATGGACTAAACTTTCCTTGTAATTAGTTGATGACAAGGGCTACACACGTGCACTTCGATGATCTGTTGGTTGATTTTATATCACGAATATATGGATAAAGACTTTTATTTCATTAAACCATGCATCACGTATATATTCGAGTCTTTTAAAGCCAGTATCAAACAGTACACGGGAGGGACCGTCAAAAGGCGATACACAAGAGAAGCGCATGCGCAGTTAATAGTTGTTTTTTCAGAGACAAGGAAGAATGTGTGTTTGGTTCAATCACCTAGCTTTGTGCTGCAAGACATCTCCTGATTTCTGACTGCCAAATTTTAAGTTAACCAGTTTTTTTTCAGGTTTTTTGTGAACTGCATTGAATAAGATTTTTTTATTTGATAACAGCTTTCGGCGGTGATTCAGAGAGAATAACCATATTTGGAGAGAGTGCGGGAGCATATAGTGTTCATTTGCATATGCTATCTCCATTATCGTCGGGACTTTTCCACCGGGCCATTCTCCAGGTAAGTCTCGCAGTCTTCATTTTTTTTCTAGATTATATAGTACTCTAAAAGCAAGCAAGTCTTCCCCATGTCACGTTATTTCAGAAGTCGGCACAAAACATAACCGTCAATTTGAAGCCATGTGTCAGGTGCAGTAGGGCTTCTTTGCAAGATTTCCAAGTTGAAGAAGGTGCCAAGATGCTATTTTGTCACCCATAATCATATTCAGGTTGGCAGCAGTAATCAATACAGGTGAAAAATGGCAGAAATAATTCTGGCTGGACTTTTCCTTTAAATTGATAGCAGTAATCAATACAAGTGTACTAAAGCCAGGAATAAGCCTGACTGGACTTTTCCAAGTTTAAGTTGATAGTAGTAATCAGTACACTTTAACGCAGAAATAAGTCTAACTGGACTTTTCCTTTCAGTTGATAGCAGTGACAAGTGTACCAAAGGTAGGAATAAGTCTGACTGGTCTTTTTCCTTTAATACGTTGATAACAGTAATCACTACAAGAGCGCCGCAAGGGCAGAAATCAGTATGACTAGACTTTTCGTTTCAATGTTCTTGCCTGTTGATAGAGTGGAGCGCTTTCCGAATATTACGGATACACAGATGATAAAGTTGTCGTGAATAAAGTGGCTTATGCATTGGGAAGACAACTCGGGTGTGAGCATGACAATTCGGAAGATCTGATTCAGTGTCTCCGTAAAGTTCCAGCAGAAGAATTCGCACAGGATTCACTAATGGTAAGTTGTCATTTTCCACCAAGGAAACACCGATGTCTTTTTATAGTTAGCATGTTATTCTGCCGTGCATATTCTTTTTTGGTATCAACGTTTACAACAACAACAACAACAACAACAACAACAACAACAACAACAACAACCCTGTAAATGATTAAACTATTCTGTTTATGTCAAAAATGTTTCAAGTACACTTATTATTCTTATTATGGAGCCTTCAGTAATTACCGGGGGGGGGGGGTCAATCATAACCATATACATGAATGGCATATGAGAATCGATTTCTATTTTTAAAAAAATGACCACCCCTAATTCCCCACCCCTTGTAAATACATCAAGGCCCCTTTAATAGTATTCAATATGAACAAAGGGAAATTTAAAAAACTTATTGCTCTAGAATCAATATGTATATTCCTAAAGTGCTTCTCCAAGATTTCGGACGGAACGAATTACGTGATCTTTCAGTCAAGTTGTTTGCATGGGAGGTGAAAGTTGGATCTTAGGCCTGTCGTAGTAATGTCACAATAATAGCATTTCCCTTGAACTTGAACAAGGAGAGAGTCTATATTCTGTAGTCTAGCTTCACAATTGTTTACTAGCATTGCTACATATTATCGCTTGGATGACAAATGTTAACATCAGGCCTAATTGCTACTTTTGGTTTGTATGTGATATAAAGTATCACTTGCCCGATTCGCCAACCAGCTACTAAGATAATGTCGTCAGATGTTTTTGACTATATTCAACAACATGAAACGCAGTAATTTTAGTAGAATTTGTGTTCAGCGAAACTGTGAAATGGAAGAAGAGTTACGCCCTTTTCAGGTTGAATTAATGTCATTGTATCCTAATTAAATTAACGCAGAATGGACCTCGGAAATAAACTTTTTAAATTTCTGCCGTTACTTGGTCAAGAAAACTCCAACTCAGTTAAAGTCAATAAAAAAAATCTGGGGGTCACCATACAAACATTTCAATAGAGAGGTCAAAATGATGACAAAATTAATCTTTATTATAATTCAAAATGGCCGTCGACGACTGCCTTGACTCTTATCATGTGAAAAATGAAAGACTGTTGATTTCCTTGAACACAAGATACGGAGAGCCCCCAAATATCTTTTTATCATTTCAAAAGGACCCGGAACAAACTGTCACATGGCAAAGTTTGGAGAAATGGTCCAGACAACTTTTAATTTTCAGAGACATTTGTCCCCAAGACACATTCTACCTTAAATGAATTAATTCTGACGGCATAATCTTGTATACGTTTTCCTAGGAAGTGCTCGGTGGTGAGATTGAAGGATCGAATGTCACTCAGACCTTCAACCCCCATCTTGATGATTACTTTATACCAAAAGATCCCCTCGGAAAATTGTCTTCAGGCTCGTTTAACACAATCAACAGCATCGTAGGAACGATGGCTGACGAGGGAATGGTATGGATGACTATACTGTTTGGAGAAAGTGAAGATCAGCCGTTCGTTGACAGAGCTACTTTTGATGAGAGTTGTTCATTTGTGCTTTCGCCTCATGTTGCCCGACATGGAGAGGTTCACGATGCAGTGAAATATCTTTATACTGACTGGGAGTACGCCGACTCGACCGAGTACAATTATCTCGATGTTATGAGCCAGATTGCTGGCGATCCATTTTTCGTCTGCCCAGCAAACAGATGTGCACGCGATTTGTATGATGCCGGTGCCGATGTCTACCTCTATCAAATCGACTATCATCCAACGACTTCTGCTTACAAGAAGACGTGGACCAAAGCAGCTCATGGTGATGATGAACAGTACGTGTTTGGCTGGCAATTCCTTCCACAACTTTACCCTGATATAGAAACGAAGTTCCAAATGAAAGACGAAGAGCACCAAATGTCATTACAAATTATGAAATATTTCACAAACTTTGCTAAGAGTGGGTAAGTAGCTGTCATAAATCTCGCATTCTGAGTGGTCGAGAGCTTAGCAGATATGCAGAGTTATTTTTCACCAACAGCCTCATTTTTTGCATGTTGTGATCACACAGCAGTCACTGCTATTCCCCCTAGTTACTTCACAGACGACCAGAAATGCCAAATTTAGTGTACACCGTACAAAACATCGTTGTATACATCGTCAAAAAGACGACGACAAAGTGCGGGAACGTTGTCCCACGGTCGTCACGCGCACAGAGTGCAATTTTTGCTTTAATATGTAGAACAACAAAGCATATTATGTACATTTCTGACTGTTAATACAATTATGTACGCAATACAAGGATGCACTCATTTTCAGCTGAAAGATATTTGTTAACCTGAATTTGAGCGATAAGAAAATAGTAAACATTACATCATTAATTACTACAGAACAAACGCGAACCCAGATTGGATGATAAAGTTAAGGCTAAGTACAGAGAGCAGCGAGTGTGTAACTGATTGATTGGTCCATCGTTCGATTTATTGATTGATTTTTTGAACGAATGATTGCTCGTTTGAATGAACGAATCAATAAATCGATCGATCGATCGACCAATCAGTTACATGCTCGCTTCTCCCTGTGGGCTAAGATGTAAACGACGACGCATTGCCGGCATCAGAGAGGTGCATGATACTAGACTCGACAGTATAACGTGGAAGTGGTTTTATTTGAAATGCGAAACAGTATTTTTGGACATTCATAGTCGCGCGCAAGGGAAGTATGAATATTTTATTTGCCGAATACTGTTCCACATATTGCTACTCGACGTCATTTTAACGGTATAACGGTTCGCCGTCTAAAAAATGCCCCCCCCCCCCTCATCGCAAGATATTATAGGTTAATCTCTTTTGCCGTATGAGTGATTTTCAGCATACAGGATGTATCATGTTATAAACTAGTAGTCATGAGTTTATCACGACAGTTGAATTACCAACAGAATGTAATCAAAATATAATTATGAGAATTAAAAATAGCTAGCTCGTGTGAGTTTGTGTAGGTACGGTGCCTGGGTGTATGTTGTAAAAAGTTATGAAAGTTTCGTTAAATTTCGAATGTGGTGTTATCAATTGAAAGAAATACACAGGAAAAGAACAATATTGTACTTGCGCTTATCGAATGTTAGTGTACAGCAACGATGTCAATTCGTGTAATATTATACCTTACTCGCAAAATATGGAGTTTGTATCACACCCTGATTGTTCTATGTCACGACATCACCCGTCTACGTTAGGCGTTTTGCTATATGTCAGTCGTTTTTGTGACGTAAACTGTAATAAAAGCAATAAATGATACAAATTTGTGTCCATCACCAGTAACCCGAACCTTGACGATGGCGGCGCTGTTACTGACATCGAGTGGCCTAAATTCACCGTACCTGAGCTGCAATACAAGGAACTATCTCCATCTATGCCAACTAAAAGAGCCTTGAAAGCCAAGGAATGTGCATTCTGGGATCAAGTAGTACCTAATCTAATTCAGAACGCAGGTATGTGTAAAAAGCCTGAAATTGCATTGAGTAATTTACAGGAAAACACTTAAACAAATAATGACATGCCATAATTATGACAGGCACACAATTTTCAATTCCATATATGAAATGTTTCAGTGTGTTGAAGTAGGGAGGCATTCGGTGGGAGATTGTCTGGTCTTCCTCTGTTATTAAAAGCCCAAGATTAGGATTAGAATTTAGGTGTGAAAACAATAGTCAGGAAGAACTATAGAAAAAGATGGTCCAGATAAAAAAAAAAAAAAAACTATCCTATGTAATCACTGGGAGAAGCGAGCGTGTAACTGATTGATTGATTGATTGATCGATCGATATGATTTATTGATTGATTGATTATTTGATTGATTGATTGATTGATTGATCGATCGATATGATTTATTTATTGATCGATCGATATGATTGATTGATTGATTGATTGATTGATTGATTGATTGATTGATTGATTGATTGATTGATTGATTGATTGATTGATTGATTGATTGATTGATTGATTGATTGATTGATTGATTGATTGATTGATTGATTGATTGATTGATTGATTGATTGATTGATTGATTGATTGATTGATCGATTGATCGATCGATCGATCGATCGATCGATTTCTGCTAATTTCTTACAGCACAAATGAAGGAGAGTTGCTTGGAAGAGACAACAAAGACTCAAACTGACAACGAGGAGACTGTACCTGAGAAAACTGAATTATAAATTGTTTACATTGATGTTATTCTTCACACACGGCTCTGTCTTTCAAAAGTACAAATATAACACTTTTTTGTAACGAGTTATGATTCTAGACGCTTGCTTTTGTAAAGTACATCGTGACGGGCGCCCTCACACATCGGTCAACCCCATTCAGTGCAGGCCAGTGAGGGCGGAGCGAAACGACGTAAAGACGCCATTAATAATAGGGCAAATTAGCACAGATCTACCAGTCGTTAACTAATCATCACCAATCACCAATTCATCTCATTTCTTGATTACACTAATATATTTAGATTGTAGATATTTGATGACTCCATCACACCCTTTATGTCCTGTCCGTTCGCAGACCTTTCTTTTGTGGCTTGGTGTGTGGTCGATTTTAGAAATACTTAAGAGTCTAGGATTGCAAGCCTTACCGTACCAATACGCTATGAATACAGTGTTTATCAGTCATGGCCGACAAAGGATCGAATTCTATGAATTCCACAAATCTGATCATTCTGTATCATTTGGTGTAGATAAAATTTTGCTAGTAAGAATAAAGATCGTTTGGTATGTTTATTTTGATGTTGACATTTTTGTTGTGATTCTCTCTCCCTCCCCCTCTCCCCCCTCTCTCTCCCTCCCACTCCCTTTTGTTTTGATTCTCTCTCTCTCTCTCTCTCTCTCTCTCTCTCTCTCTCTCTCTCTCTCTCTCTCTCTCTCTCTCTCTCTCTCTCTCTCTCTCTCTCTCTCTCTCTCTCTCTCTCTCTCTCTCTCTCTCTCTCTCTCTCTCTCTCTCTCTCTCTCTCTCTCTCAGGAAATAACCCGTACATTGCATGGGGTATAAATACAGTATTTGTCTAGGTAAAAACTAGTCTAAGAGTTTTCAGTTTTTCAAGTAGAAAATTATCTATGTTGTCGAATTGAAAGTTAGATAACACATCTGAGAGGGTAATTGTACAAAAAACCCACATCGCTCCACAGTTATTCGAAATACTTATTGTACTTGACTGAGATGTAAAAGGTGCCATCATGTAAAAAAAAAAAAAAGCACCATGTGTCATGAGCCAAACACCAAGCCTACATCATTCAAGCTATACAACAATGTTCGACCAACTATACAGTCATTTAATCTTTACACAATGAAAACAATGTATTTAGAAATACTCGCTATCTTAACTGTCTCCTGATAAATGATTGTGCCAGATATGAAAACGTATGGAGGGTTATTAAAAGAAATGTTTGAGGTTTGACATAAAAACTATGTAGAAAGTTTTTGGCATGGGCTATCTTCTATGTAGTGTTCATGATATAGCTGTTGTGCTATACATTATCATATATGCATTGGGTTGTTTTGGGTTTTTAAAAAAAAAAGGTTTGATGTGTAACTATTACCCACAATACAATGCAACATGATTTTTAAAGGGAACTGTAAAGGAAGAATGCATCTCAGGGGTTATTTCCCTGAAAATCAAAGTACTACAATCAACACTTTGCTATACGAAAGCTGGTCTTTTTGAAATAATAAAAGAAATATGTGGGTTCACCGTTTTGTTTTCAAGAAAAATCATCATTCCTTCATTTTCCAATAGAGTTAATACAGTATTTAGCGGCCATATTGGATTATAAAATAACTACATTTTGATATCACTTGACCTCTATTGAAAGCATTTCTTAATGTTTCCGAGATCTGAGTTTGAATTTTCTTGAACAAAGTGAGAGTAACACTTGTAAAGACTTTATTTCCTAGGCATATAATGTTCATCGTCATCCTCCTTAGCATCACTGATACCCTGTGCTGAATCTTCTTCATCACTCTCAATTATACTGTTGCAATCCTGTAGGCGGCATTCCTATGTACACTTTAGTCTATGTGGTACACGCTGGCAAGTTTGAAGTGCACAGTTATGCTGAAATCCATAAGAAATGAATCCCAAGAGGACCTCTGGTGCTGGAGCACCTGTCTTCCTTTTGCTATCCAGCTTTCCAAGTCTAGTTATCCAACCATTGTTTGTGGAGATGGAACATCAGGAGCTGCATCTAACGATATCTCCAAACATCAATTTGTAGTTTGCTCGACGAGCATATTGGTAGACACAATAATGTCGTGTCTTGACATCAGTTGTATAGACTCTAATATCCATTTGTTTGAACAGCATAACTTGTAACTTTCAGTAATTCAGTAATTACAAGGTGGGGAGGCCGGCGGAAATCAAGCCCAGTCTGTGGCATTAAATTTGCCCATCCCTCAAGCACATTCACTATGCTAAAAGGTGGTCCTACATCGCTTTTTCTTTCTCAAAAACATGACCCTCTCCCTTTCCAAATATTTAAAAAATACATTGCTTTTTAATACTGTCTCCCTGTGGCGTAGTGGGTAGAGGTCAGGATTAGCAGTCCGGGGTCCTGTATTTGGAACCAACTAGAGACAAGGGATTTTTGTGTACTAAGGACTTGATCCCACCACATCGATAGTTTTATACACATTGATTGTTTCTCACTAATAGCACAGTGTATTTGTATTAATAAATACCTGTGATTGGATCTAATTAGCTGAGCTAAAGGCCAGAACTCCCAAACATTAAATGAGTTCACTGGACATTGACAGGAATGAGGTCTACATCTACACGCCACAACATTATTCCCAATATTTTACTCTGCTGTTCCATCTTTACTCCGGTGAGGCCGCTCCTCATACATCTTAAGTAATAATTGATTCATTGCATGGTTGTCAGCAGTGAATTGTGGTAGTGGTGGGATGTGGTAGCAATGGGATCATGCTATAATCACAAGCGAGTCAACAAAATGAGTCAAAGTAAACTGTGACCCTCTCCGAATTTACGTTTGCTAATATATTGCCCTCCGCAACGAACAGATTTGTAAAATGTGTCTCCTCCCCTGCCCCCCCCCCCCCATTACCCCGGCCCTTGTAGTTACTGATTCAGAAGGCTTCCTAACATTTTATATTTGACAATAGGCAGCACAAGATTTGCATGTGAATTCCTAGAGAAGGGTGAATAGGTCTTGAGACATATGCCACTCTTCAACGAGTGTTGTGAATATACTCATGTAAGGGCTTAGCTTTGGTGAATGGGTTTCAGTCGTTCTAGCTTGCCCTGCCCTGAGAAAGAACTGACCATCCAGTGAAAACTTGTAAACCCAACACTGACCAAGACATACACATGTTCCTATGTCGAAGCTATCTTGGAATGTTTTCTATTTTTAAACTGAAGGCTTGGCATAAGATCTTCATATGCGTATATTCCACTACCAGTGTCGTTGCCTTGGCTTGTTATAAGTGCTTGTTGCATGCTGAAACATGTGTCCACCTCTTAATGTATGGAGTGAAGACCTTCAACTTTGCCGGAAATTAATATTCAGTAGTTCTATAGGTTACATACACTAAAATGGCTAATTTCTGATCTAACTGCTTCCTTACCAATCCTATGCAGAGAAATGTGTCAGGTTTTCCTCAAGTGTCACCGGACAAGACACGGGTCACCCCCAGATCTTTACTCTTTGAGGTGCTAATATTCTGGAAAAAAGAAATGTGATTCCAACTTCCACTTCCCTTTAAATGCACTCTTCCTGTGTGAGCACATTGTCAATTAAATCTATTCATTTCCTTGTTAGTCACTTTCTAGAGCAGTTATAAACAACTGTTCAAATCACTCAGCAAATGTGTGGTTGTACAAGTGCCAAGCCATCAATAATTGTGACTGATGGTGAGGTGAGTCCTTCTCCCTGGTGACAGCAGTCTCTAAGGTCAGTAACAGATTGTTCTCACTTAATCAATCAATTTCACACCTAATAGACTAAGTGCAAACTTATAAATTCCCAAACATACTTTATAGGAACAATATCTAAGAAAGCACCAGCGAAAATTTCAGATAATTGCGAGGAAGTACTGTCGACTTCGAAACTCTTGAACTTAGTCTCGAGGCTTGAAAATGTAAATGGAGAAAATGACGAGTTTCGTAATACATTTGACTTGCAGAAGATTTCACTGCGTATTATGGAATAAAAATATCACCAAGCGGTAGATAAAATGAGTCTTCATTTCTAATTGTCGTTTTTACCTTCCGTAAGGATGGTTATATATTAGAGGTGAAAAGTGTGTGTGTGTGTGTGTGTGTGTGTGTGTGTGTGTGTGTGTGTCTGTATGTATGTATATGTCTGTCTGTCTGTCTGTCTGTCTGTCTGTCTGTGTGTATCACCATTTTCTAAAAAAAACGACTGACTTAATTCTAACGAAATTTGGTACAAGTGTTCCTTAGAGTAATGGCAAGAACTGATTAGGTATCGGTAAACAAATCCATGAAAATTAATGAGCAATGTATGTAATTAATGGTTTTCGGTAATTAGGCTATATCTCAAGAATGCATGCTTCAAATTCATTATAACTTGGTACATACATTTGCGATACCACAGCGCATCTGTCCTGAAAATATTATCGATGTAGCTTTTAGTTTAATAAGTGATTGGCATATTTTCGGTAATTAGACATGTAGGCCACAAAAAAAGAAAGTTGTTGTTTCTGGTCAGGAAACGTTGTCTAAAGTGGTGTGAGGACGCCATTGTTTTTTTCAATTGTTCATGATTAGTTCTGCAGTTGTTTTCCTTGAAGTAGTAATTTATGCAGGGAGAGTTATTTTGTGTTTTCCCTTGGATCTGCAGTCTACATTGGCTGGACAAACACAAGAGAAAAAATTCAAAGTGGGGTATTTAAGTGCACAATGACCAGCTTCACATTATTACAACAAGTAACACAGAAGTTAAGCACTTTCTCTATGTGCTACACTCGTTTATAGCATTATTATCAAGTGTAAAAGTATACGATTTCAGCTGGTTTATTTACAAACCTAGCATGTGGCCTTTCTGATGTGGTCAATTAGCAAATGAAACAGTATACTTTTACACTTGATATGGGTGTTATAAATGATTATGGTAATTACAGAAAACACTTTACCTTTGTGTAATGGGTTGTACATATACGAAAAGTACATGAGTACACCGGAAACTGTCACTCAATGAAATTCACATTATATATCGTAAGTTTCACAACCCTTGGCAATGGGAGGAGGTGTACCTATACAATAGACACCAGGTGGAAAGATAAACAACAAGGCGGAGCCGCGTTGTTATCTTTCCACCGGTGTCTATTGTACTTTTGCCCGACAAGTTCACATGATGGCAGGATTAGTCCATATCACCCTAGTCTATCTGCTAGACCTCGGATGTTCTTCCGATAAAATATGACACACGACCGAACATCGCTATCGAGGATGTTCGGGCAAGCCCTCACTGCAAACTTCGTTCACTTATAGTATAGAAGGAAAGCCCGAACTTCTAGCCGCAAGACTAACCTCACCCTTGCTAGACTACATTAAGTGATAATAATACTGAGATAAAAGTGTACACATTCGGGTGGGGACACACACACACACAGCATGCAGTGTTCACAGTGAAACAAATAAGCCATACAACATTCACAAGCCCTGATATTGCTGAACAATGAGACATGTCTTATATTATAGTGTAGCTCATATGAAGATTTGTGTAAAAGTCGTTTTTTAAATGTTTGCCATTTCTTTTGAATGGTAACAGTTGTGCCCTTCATCCTTAAACCCTTACTGTGCAGTCACTACTCCATTCATGGTACAGTAGTATGACTTGTTTTTAATACTACTCGCCACAACTATTTTTCTCCGTAATAAAGTTCTCCTCGTCATTTTGGCAAACTATTTTGGTCTGGGCCGTACTCTTGCATTTCATTCTTGAGACCATGAATGCTTCCCCTATACTTACATGTGCAGGCATTTGGTTTCTGACTTTGCTGGACTGGTTTTACTTGAACTACAAAGGTCAACCCAATTCACACCTTCTAAATCCCCCTTTGTCTTACACTGGCCAATACTGATAAGACTTCAGCAGCAAGTATTGATTATTTGTCCTTTACCCTGTGGTTGAACGAAGGATGCAATTTTGCGCATGCGCACTGAACGTAACAATGCATTATGGGGCGATATCTAAAACCAAGCGTTTCTGGGGGTGTGCATGCTACTAGTATCTTAACCAGTGGATTACAATGGGGGAGTCCTGAACTCGTCGAGAATTTAAGTGGGTTATACATCCATGGTTATAACCCGCTACACAAACTTTAATATTACCGAGCTCCTGTAGAGGACTGCTAATCCCGTAAATGTCAAACAATATATCAACATTATGACAGATAAAGGGTATAGATGTACGTTTCGTATAGTTTATGGGAGGTGATTTGTATAGTTTATCTGGAATTTGTCATAGAGGACAAATTTGTCAGAGAGGACACATCACAAGGAGATAGGTGTCAATCATATCAAAAGTATTGTAAACTATTCAGTCTTTATTGTAAACACGTGTACACAGTTTGTCATCAATTCATCGCCCCCGTATGCTAAGGAAATTCATCTAATAATAGTAATATGAAACATAACGATAATTCATTTAAATGTTAACAATTATAATTATTTCTAGCTTTTGTAAAGTGTTGACTGTTTTAGTGGGGTCTCTTAGTTTATATTTTGCTTTAAAGCTCATTTGATCTATTAGATTACTCACTGTTGTGTGCCCATAAATCTTACATAATTGTCCGCCACTGATAAAACGACATTCTGTTCAAGTAGGCGTTTGTACATACCACTCATTGCAAGGTTTGTAATTTGCTCTGAGACTGTGAATAATATTAGCCCTTTACACAACTTTTCAACTTTCCCCTTTACAACTTGTTGTTGATAACCCATCGATGACGTCAAGTGATCACTCGGAGAGTGCATTTAAAGGGGAGTAAGTTTATCATACGGGTTCATTACGCATGCAATTATGCATTTCTCCACCCAAACGACGTAATCCTAACGTAATCCTGAAAATCACCAAGCTGAGAATCACTATCTTTCTCGGTAAATACTGGTACTTGACGTAAGACAAAAAGAAATAAAACAAGGGTTGAATTGGATTACCGAGAATAACTGTGCTGTTTACCATACCTGGTTGAAATATACTGAATGAGTTGAATACAGGTTTGTATACTGTGTGTTTATATAATTTATAAACTGTAAATGTACTTGCATGTCCCGTGACTCGAGTATTCACACGGCTGTGTTGTACGCAACACTAAATGTTTTTTCCACGTTCCATAAGTTACCGTTCAAACTTTTTTGACTAAAAATATTCTGAGACATTGTGCCATGTATTTGTCAAAAAAACCCAAACATTCCGAGCCAATAATTATATCGCAAACGCATGCTACTGAGCTACGTGTTGACGACTGTTTACTGTGGTCTGTTCTGATCTAGCTCTCAGTCCTATGATATGCGTTCCGATAGTCCGATCATATGTCGTAGTATCGCGGCGCAAATACATCCAGTGTTAGGGACCGGTCAGTTTCTCCAGCCTGGGGGGGGGCGGTGGATTCTTAAATCGGGCCGACAAAAAGTCACTGACCCCCCCCCCCTATCTGTAAAACCAAAAACAGGCTGACCCCCCCCCCTATCACTTAATTCTAAAACATGATGACCCCCCCCCCCCCCATATGATATTCGCATGAGTGACAGGTATTTTTTGATCATGACTTAGTGTGGAGTGCTTGACTGTCTTGCATCTACTTTATAAGATCCCGGGTTAGCACTATCATAATTATAATTATTGACTACACAGGGTAAATATATTTGAAAAGGAGTTTAATAGCAACTTGACAGTGAAAGGTAGGGGGAAAGCTTGAGAAGGGAATATGTACAGCTGTCATGGGGGGTCCTAGGGGTCTCCCCCTAGAAGCCCTGGAGGTTTTAACTCTGAAAAGTCAATTTTGAGACTATTCAGACATTTTTAGAAAATCATTTCCAAGCTTTACAAGACAGCACCAACATGTAAAAAGCAACTACATAAGGTTGAAATATTTTTGAAATATAGTTTGATAGGATTTGGCAGTAAGAGGTAGGGGGGGAGATCTTGAGACTGGGATGTGTACACCTCATGGGGGGGGGGTCCTAGAGGGTCTCCCCCTAGAAGACCTGGAGGTTATTTCCCTGAAAAGTCAATTTTGAGACTATACAGAGTGGTTTCTGTCATATTATAGCTATAAGCTTAAAGCACAATTTACTTGGTTTGGTGAACAAGACAAATCTTAACGCTAGTGTGATTGTTTTACGTAGTGTTTTTTTTTTTTTGAGTTTTAGTATTTTTAAAAGTTTACGAACCATCAGAGCAATTCCGTAAACTAAAAGACTAATAAAATAACCTTAACCGTATCTTTTATTTTCTGGTCAGGCTCTGAGTACCCAATCAAATAGTGATGAATTTACTGCTATTATGCCTGTTGAAGATACTATGAGTGAACTCTTGAAAGACCACCTGCTAGTCAAGTGTATAGACTACCTGATCCGTTTCCAACGATATGCTGAAAGCTGTTCTTTATAATTAGTTGCGGCAGATGATATACAAAATGGGCAACCTGGACACTAGCCATTCCCAACGCCATCGTAGTTTCATAACATGTAAAGGAAAAGTCTATTTCCAGGAAAGATTAAACAACGGGATTTATTTTTTTGAATAACTTTAATGAGAATTAATCTCATTTACAAACTTTTTACGAAGCCCGGCGAAGAGTGCATGACTTTGTTTAAAAAATCAGATATGACCACTTTCCGAGAAATAAGTTGCTCGAAATCAGGAAGATCCGGCGAAACTCTAGCAAGGGGTCTTTAAATTAATAACCCGGTCTTCGTCCTTGTTTGAACTCCGTTGTCCTTATCTGAAGATGCTGGCTTAGCGCGTAAGTACGTAAAAAAAAACGCGAGGGGGTTGATCGAATTCCGTGTTTATCGCTTTTATGTCACACCAATGAAAATGAGGTTACGTACACATACTGAAAGTGGGGACTATTTTCGTCAACAAATAAACAGTTTTAGTTAAAATTCCATACAGGAAATAGGACAGTGGAAACCTGGCTTTTAGCTAACTAAGATGAACAAAGTCAAATTAAAACTAGTGTTGCGACATCTTGATATAAGCTATTAAATGGACGTTGGGTCAATTGTACTCACGGGAGGTGGCCTCTTTGATGATTCTTTGACATTGCGTTTTCATCTTGATTAGTGCTCAGACACTTTTAGTGGTCTGAGATTAGTGTGTGATTATATCCACACAACAGAGTCACCGCGCTATGTTCCACTCGATGTGTAAACCATCACATACTGAATTCGAACAAAAAAAACAACAAACCTAAACAATGATTACGATATGTTAACATTAATTTATCAATATAATAAACTTTGATGGGATTACCCTCACAATAGAATGGTTCATCTTAAATCTGAATACAACGTTTTAGCTGTGTCGGAGCCGGACTTCCAGATTCCATGGTCAAGGTCTTACCCTCTCATAAACCATTACAGTAATCTACTACATGGTAACATGCCACAAATTGGTTCCATCATCTGTCTGCACTTACCAAAACCGTTCTTTCGCCACTGTATGCATAGTATCAGGGGGTGGGGTGGGGGGCTCATAAATTATCAAGTTATACTGTCATACATGGTGTGTCATTTATTACAAGAGCAACCTCTCTATTTAATATGGAAGATTTTTTAATGCATAATAGGAAATTGAATTCATCATTAAATGAAATGAGATCCACATTAGCATAATTTATGTTAAGTTGTTAAACTCTTAAATCACAAATGTAAATGTATGTAAATTTACGTACAGTTATGTAAATCATAGTGATATGTAACTTATTTGAAATTAAAAACTGCATCAAACTTATATCTCTAACATGTATAGTTTTATTACTTATTAATCTGCACTTTGCGTTGCCAGGTCATACTTTGCGTTGCCAAATCATATTTTACGTTGCCACGTCATACTTTGCATTGCCACGTCATATTTTACGTTGCCACGTCATACTTTGCATTGCCACGTCATATTACACCTAAAAACAGGCAGCGTTCGCCAGAAGACTCTATGTCAAATATACATTTACTATGAAAGGCGATTGTTTTGCAAGTTTAGGTTGTTGTTTCACTTGATATATAACTACACCTTTTTTCTGCTTGACACAGCATGATTAAGGAAACTTTCTCTCTAATCGATCATAATTCTGCTGTGTTTCAGCCACAGAAAGTGCTCACTTCCTAGCAATTAAACACCAACTTCAACCTGCCAGATGATACCCAGTCTTCTGGCAACCGCTCTTTGAAGTTGATCATTTGGCAGGTGAAGGTTTTTGTTTTCATCCACACCACTAGCAACTTCTCTTTTACTACCCACAGTTACCCCCCCCCCAACACACACACACACACACACACACACACACACACACACACACACACACTGACACACAGCACAATCGACCTGCGTTATAGTGTGCCTAGCAACGCAGATTTTCACAAGGAAACAGCGTCAATGCATAATATTGAACTTCCTGTATAGGCAAGAATTTTTCCAATTGAATTAGTATCGAGATGAATTGTTGGTCGAGGAAGGTCTAGAGAAAGGTATGACTTCTGCTATTGATTACTGATTCACATGATGCGGCTAGATTTACGTATACGACCGAGCTGACTATACAGTACCTGTGCTCTTTTTAAGAAAGAGTTTTTATGTACGACAAATTATCTGAATTTGAAGAAAGTGAGTTCGTTTATTTCCGATAGTCTGGCCTCGTTCTACTTTCATTTTGGGTCAGATTTTGTCTCTTTCGTATATTCTGTCTGTTATGTATTGTTTTTCATCGCTCTTTTAATACTTTGTGTGATATATTTTATGAGCGAGGACCACAATGAAAATACGTTGTTAAAACTTTTTTTTGTGTTATCCTCGGCAAAAGTATTCAGTGATGTATCGGTTTTGTCTTTCATGCGAATGTGATAGCTGCCGTATTGTATAATCCGTTTTAGTTTGTGGTTTTCCCAACATTTTTGGCCAAATCAAATCAAATCAAACTCGGAACATATTAACCTCAGCTTGCTACAGAAAAGTAACATGATTTTTATAATGACTCTTTTACAGCAATTGGGATGATCCTAAGAATGCAAGCTTCTAAATCCATATAATCTGGTACATACATAATCCATAATAAAGTGTACATGTCCTCAAAACTTTTAGCTTACCTTAGCTAATGAGGCATTTGCATAATTAACAAGCCTTCAATCGAAGACTTATACCCCAATTGGTATGTTTTATGGCGAAGTTATCGTAAAAATGTCAATGGTGTCTCTAGATACAAAACTTCATAATGTATTGACTAATTTCACATTTGACCTTGAATATGGAATTCAAGGTCGAAGGTCAAGGTATAAAAAGAAAGCTGACCTTTTGGGTATAGATATTTACATGGGGACGTTGTGCATTCAACTTCTTGAGTTAACATTGACAAATTTCCGTCATTTCACCTTGAAAATGTTTGTCATGGTCAAAGGTCACGGTCTAATTAGAAAAGTCATCACTGATAATGTGAGTGTAAAGGCTGAGTCCACAGACAGTTGAATTGTGTCCATATATCTCAAAACGTTTGGAGATATCAGCCAAAATATTCTTTTTATAGCAAATATGGCCGCCATTTTGCTAGACGGGTCAAGGTCAAGGTCATGAAATTAAGTGTCTTGCGTATGCCTCAAATGGTCAAACTCAAGTAATGATTAAAATATTATCACTTGAAATGTTTGATTCAAAGAGCTATGAAGATAGCCCAGAAATTTGGCTATTTGACATTGAAGAATACTTTTCAAGTATTCATTAAAAATATACCCTACATAAACAAACTATATACGACATATGCAATTTGTTATGGTTAACGCATGTACCAATTCAAATTATGTTGAATTTTAAGAGCGCATTCTTAAGATATAGCCTAATTACTAAAAACCATAAATTATGCAAATGACTAATTAAAAATGTTCATTGGATGTTTACCAAAATCTTATTTGTTCTTGTGATTAGCATATGAAAGTTGTGTAGCAAGTTTGACACATAGACAGACACACAGACAGACAGACACACACACACACACACACAAGACATACATACATACATACATACATACATACATACATACATACATACATACATACACACACACACACACACACACACATACATACATACATACATACATACATACATACATACATACATACATACATACATACATATCTACACACACATGGACGGACGGACAGACAGACAGACAGACAGACAGACAGACAGACAGACAGACAGACAGACAGACAGACAGACAGACAGACAGACAGACAGACAGACAAAAACAAACAAACAAACAAACAAAAGCATAGCATCACTTACGGGAGGTAAAAGAACAAATGCTTTCACCTACTTGCTGAGATTACCATTTTGACTTTATTTCCATACCGAAGAGGTTATTCACACTTGTGTTGCAGCATGGAGGTTGACCTCTGTCAATGGTTGCAACGAACAAGCCGGTGCGGGTATGATAAACTATTTCCAATTTCGTGGAGTATTCGTATATTTTAAGATGTCCATTACCCAACCAGTTGTTGAGGCATTCACGCCTAGCGAGAACGAGTCATTACGTCAGCAAGCAGTCTTTCGAAGAAAAATTAATCCCGAGAAAACACGTCATCTGTTGATGTCATCGATCGCATATCAAATGGATATATTGTGTGGGTTGATGAAAGAACAATTACACACTATTGGGTGAAACAGAAATAACTGTGTGTTTTCGATAACATTGGCTCTGAAAATAGGGTAGGGATTTCTTTCTTTTTTCGTATTTTGAAAAATATTGCTTAATACATTTTTGTTTTAAATGTTTAAATGTCGGAGGCTTAAACTAGGGTCAGTGGGGTCATTGGAAACACACTCTCTTTTATTTGACCTTACTAGTACTATGTTACACCCAGGTCAACACGTTGTAAAATCTGGGGAAAGTGTTCAAATATTCAGTTTCAGGGCAATTGCAACCCTTGCATGAGTCATGTAGAAACGCCTCTTTGAACAGCACGTCGTTGTAATCAGTGACGGACTATTAAAAAACTGGCGAAGGTGCCGAAAGGTCTTCTCCTTACGTACCCCACTATCATACTGACCAGTGTGTGAACTTAAGGGGAAATGACTACTGGTCATAAGGACCGACATGTAGCAAATGCTGCTGGTCCTTAAGGAAAACTGCTGGTCCATACTCAATGCAGTCCATGTTCACTACCTGTATCTACACCCCTCTCCCATTTACAGACTAAATGATTTTGAACTTTAATATGATACAGCATATCTTTAGATATAAAAGTGAAAGAGAGTACAACGAATTGTTCACTATCCACTATTATTTCATAAAATTTCCACTCACAGAGTCAAAAGTAAATTTTGGATTCCCAACCAAGTAATTTTTGACTCTGTGAGTAAAGATTTTCATTTGTAACTATGAACCCAGCTAGAGACTGCATATTCATTCTGTTCTTATAGACTATAGTGGTCTGAGACTGAATGTATTCATTCCACCATAGAAATACAGATCCATAGATTGTAGATAATATGGGTGAATGAATCAATAAATCTACATTATCTGCAATCTCTAAGAGATCACAGTCCTCTCCTTCCTCTCTGTACGATTCACTAAATTCTGAATCACATAATCCAAAGTCAGATTCATCGTCTGTGGCAACAGCTGATGTAGCTTTCCAACTCTTATCGAACGTAGACCCACACATTCACATCATAGCAGAAAGTTTTATCGCGTAACTATCCCTCTTGAAAACTGTGTATTTGCTTTATTTCAATTTCCATCCACTCAGTGACACGGGGCGGTTTCGTCTTCCTTCGGTCTTTACATATGTAATGAAGCCCCCATAAAGCCCTACCCGTATACCCTACCGTGGTGTATTGAGTATCGTCTCTGACTGTTTGTGTAAGAAATCTGACCATGATGAAGAGAATGGCTAAACATGTCTTAAAGTGCGAGTTTTTTTGACGTGGGAACGTGATATGGTAACTGTACTATAATGTGTCATCCACTATGTACCCGTGTTTGGCATGATGCAGTAATTTTCCAGATACAACAATGGCAACAAAAATGCAACATTTCTAAGTCTACACGTTGATTACAACATGACAGGACGTACATTATCATATGCATCAAATTGAAAGCAATCAGACTACGCATTTTTTTTACTGTTTTTACAAAAAAAAACTATCGTACTGGAGATATCTTACGAAGTGTACCTGCCTTCTTTATCAGTTAAAACGCCATTTTCGATCGCGGCAACAGACATGGGGAACTCCGGTAAATTGATCGGGAAACCCAATAACATTTACCGGCTATACCAGCCTTTAAAAAACAGTGTATGTTTCGTCTTTTTTTTCGGAAGCTCATTGCCGCCTTCTAAATATCGCCACATACTTTATACATTCAACGTGGAACTGTCTCAAACACGTTAAAAGTTTCATACACTTCGAGCAGTAAACTTTACAACAATGATTAAATGAGTACGATATCATGGCGGAAAAAGACGTATGCGCTGAATGCGTAAAATGAGTCTGAATGTCTAAGACGCAGATGATTAGACGCTGCATGCTACGTCATGTAGTCATGATATCAACATTGGCAACAACACGTAGCGAGCTAGCTCTGTGCCGCTTGACTTGAACGAGATGTCGAGAGTAAAATAGGTAACACAAGATCAGATTCATGTAGGTGAAATTGGATATATCTTTGAATAAATGTTATTATTTACTCCAAATTTCAATCGGTCATAAGGACCGATACGTTGTTGTAATTCTGAAAAACCGTCGGTCCGAACGGAAATCTGTTGGTCTCGGGCCGAAGGACCGGCGTTAATTTCGCACGCTGAATCAGACTACGCATTTTTTTTACTGTTTTTACAAAAAAAAACTATCGTACTGGAGATATCTTACGAAGTGTACCTGCCTTCTTTATCAGTTAAAACGCCATTTTCGATCGCGGCAACAGACATGGGGAACTCCGGTAAATTGATCGGGAAACCCAATAACATTTACCGGCTATACCAGCCTTTAAAAAACAGTGTATGTTTCGTCTTTTTTTTCGGAAGCTCATTGCCGCCTTCTAAATATCGCCACATACTTTATACATTCAACGTGGAACTGTCTCAAACACGTTAAAAGTTTCATACACTTCGAGCAGTAAACTTTACAACAATGATTAAATGAGTACGATATCATGGCGGAAAAAGACGTATGCGCTGAATGCGTAAAATGAGTCTGAATGTCTAAGACGCAGATGATTAGACGCTGCATGCTACGTCATGTAGTCATGATATCAACATTGGCAACAACACGTAGCGAGCTAGCTCTGTGCCGCTTGACTTGAACGAGATGTCGAGAGTAAAATAGGTAACACAAGATCAGATTCATGTAGGTGAAATTGGATATATCTTTGAATAAATGTTATTATTTACTCCAAATTTCAATCGGTCATAAGGACCGATACGTTGTTGTAATTCTGAAAAACCGTCGGTCCGAACGGAAATCTGTTGGTCTCGGGCCGAAGGACCGGCGTTAATTTCGCACGCTGACCACAGCGCTAAATCCAATTGGAGTATGGATATAAAAATACAACCTATACGATGGTAGTGCTTTCCCTTGTGACATACTTTTAAAGCAAGGGTGGAGTTAGTCGAAAACATTACTTACATATTAGACATGTGTTGAATAGAGGTACGTCAAATGGTATGGTTTTGAACTTTTGCTTGAATATTAATGAGTAAAGGTATGAATGAAATAACCAATTACAGTTCTCTGCTGTCAATTTGTCATAGACATCAACACGAGTTCATGTAAATATTACTGTTAAAATAATTTTTGCACATTAACAGCAAATTTAGTATTTGACGTACGTACATACATACATACATACCTACATACATACACACACGCACGCACATACATACGTACGTACATACATACCTACCTACCTACGTGTAGACACACACACACACGTACATACACACGTACGTACGTACGTACGTACATACATACATACATACATACATACATACATACATACAAATTACAGAGAATTAGTGGATTTTGAATTTGGATCTCTAGTATTTTTTAAACTGTTTCTCTTTTTTTTCTTCGTACAACTGATTTAGTGTCTATTTCATACATGTACAACGGTTAGTGTCGTTGAATTCAAAAAGGGTACAAAAGTTGAATGTAATCACACCGTCCCTATCAAAACAAATCACCACTGAATTCTTTTCACTGATACAAGTGAAATTATTCCATAACCAATGTATACATCACACCATGTAATACCAAAGTCCTCATATCCCTATCAGATACAGATGAATGGTTTTTTTTTTAAATCAGAATATCGGTTGTATGTCGGAGCCAGTACTTACATTTCTTGCTTCGGCAATTTTGGTAGCTATTCGATTGAATGAAATGACGTTATCTGCCGCCAACATCAGACGATATTTCTCAATATTGTGTCTCTGCTTTCCCAAAAAGTCTGATTCATCTGTCCTGTTGGTCTGAAATGAGCAGATTATGAGTAGAAAGAAAAAATGGAATTGACGGATAGTAAACTTCAAAATGGTTGCCAAACACCAGTGATGTCTTGAAGTATTGAAAAATAACAAAATTGGCAGAAGTCATGGAGGAATTATCAAATGTATGTAATGATTTAGAAACCACCTGTAGCAAGTATATATGTTAAACAAACCTTCATGAGAACCATAAGTTGTTTGTAAATTTGAGGTCCTGACCTTACAGACGACGTAATGTTTGGGGATGGGGAAGGGGTATGCCATGACTGACGACGTAATGTCGGGTCATAAAGTCGTGGACGGGATGACAGTATCAACTGCAGTTTTTTTTAACCTGTGAAGCAATACACTCCAGTTTTATAGTACTATCCAATATTTAAATCTGCACTAACTGCAAGCGGGACCAGTCGTGTCATCAAATAACCGTGACCGCCGTTGAGGGGGCGATTTTGGGTGCGGACCCAAAAATCAATTCGATCTCATTTATCGTGTATACATATACAAAAAGGCGTTTACCCACAGATGGTGCAATACTGTTCAGGGTGCACAATAAAATGCATAATACTTATGTGATATTATGAGTAAGTTTGTACCTGACAAAACATTTTCGAAAAAAGTTCCAATTGCGGCTAGAGCAGCTTTAATTGTATTTAAATCGCGTTTTAGTACACAGAATCCCCAAAACGTGATATTAAACTTTTACGTTGTTTTCGAAATGTTAAGGGCATAATTCTATGACATAGTCCACAATGCAGATCTGCAAAAGTCAGATATATTTGTTTATGTTTTTAGACCCCGCTCTCGCCCTGAAAAAGTTGCCCAATGTCTTTCACCCAAGTTCTATAATTAGTTGTACGTGTGCACTGTGTATGCATTGAGAGATAGAGTCACTGGAATACTACGGAATTGTCAAGAGTTTCACATTTCACTGAAAACTGGACTATTACTTTGGATTCCCTCTCACCACAACATGCAATGCATAAAAAGTAGTAAAAACACATTCAATTGTCAAAATATGCTATTACACTCGTCTTTGTGAGAGGCGAGTGCCGATACAGGGAGGATCTGGAAAATAGTAATAATCATCCTAACTACCTCGCTCGTCAATTCCAGACAACTTCTGTGATGCTTGAAAGTATGGGGACCGGGAAAGCTGTTTAGGATGCTTTGGTCGGTATCGTGAAGAGGTTGGTTCTGTGGAAAACGAAACAAAACACAATATTTCATTATTCATTCCGGCATCAGTTCAAGTTCTGCAGTTACTGTTAAATCAAATAACGTGCGATCTTAAATTGTACTAGTCGTCTCGCTGCCAGACTCGTGCCTATCGTCCCTTTGTAAGGCGCACGAAGTGCGCCCCGAGCCGCGAAGTCGCGAGAAGTGAGGGACTAGTCCCGAGTCTGGCTAGGAGCATAAACATGATAAAGCCAACATCGACATTTATGTCGGCTTTCAGTAAAGCCAACATCGTACAGCACAATACACTGTTGAAATGCACGATTGACATTTCAGGTTTTCAATCGCGTCAAAAATATTAATCGTACAAGCACTTCCCTGACTGTGTCGGCCTCCCAACAAATGTCAGTCGTGCATTTCAAACATGATTATGGTAATTTACGATCGACACTCTCAAAAGTCGACAAAGCCGACGATATACCGACAACAGTCACTGGCAGTGTGTGAACTTAAGGGGAAATGACTACTGGTCATAAGGACCGACATGTAGCAAATGCTGCTGGTCCTTAAGGAAAACTGCTGGTCCATACTCAATGCAGTCCATGTTCACTACCTGTATCTACACCCCTCTCCCATTTACAGACTAAATGATTTTGAACTTTAATATGATACAGCATATCTTTAGATATAAAAGTGAAAGAGAGTACAACGAATTGTTCACTATCCACTATTATTTCATAAAATTTCCACTCACAGAGTCAGAAGTAAATTTTGGATTCCCAACCAAGTAATTTTTGACTCTGTGAGTAAAGATTTTCATTTGTAACTATGAACCCAGCTAGAGACTGCATATTCATTCTGTTCTTATAGACTATAGTGGTCTGAGACTGAATGTATTCATTCCACCATAGAAATACAGATCCATAGATTGTAGATAATATGGGTGAATGAATCAATAAATCTACATTATCTGCAATCTCTAAGAGATCACAGTCCTCTCCTTCCTCTCTGTACGATTCACTAAATTCTGAATCACATAATCCAAAGTCAGATTCATCGTCTGTGGCAACAGCTGATGTAGCTTTCCAACTCTTATCGAACGTAGACCCACACATTCACATCATAGCAGAAAGTTTTATCGCGTAACTATCCCTCTTGAAAACTGTGTATTTGCTTTATTTCAATTTCCATCCACTCAGTGACACGGGGCGGTTTCGTCTTCCTTCGGTCTTTACATATGTAATGAAGCCCCCATAAAGCCCTACCCGTATACCCTACCGTGGTGTATTGAGTATCGTCTCTGACTGTTTGTGTAAGAAATCTGACCATGATGAAGAGAATGGCTAAACATGTCTTAAAGTGCGAGTTTTTTTGACGTGGGAACGTGATATGGTAACTGTACTATAATGTGTCATCCACTATGTACCCGTGTTTGGCATGATGCAGTAATTTTCCAGATACAACAATGGCAACAAAAATGCAACATTTCTAAGTCTACACGTTGATTACAACATGACAGGACGTACATTATCATATGCATCAAATTGAAAGCAATCAGACTACGCATTTTTTTTACTGTTTTTACAAAAAAAAACTATCGTACTGGAGATATCTTACGAAGTGTACCTGCCTTCTTTATCAGTTAAAACGCCATTTTCGATCGCGGCAACAGACATGGGGAACTCCGGTAAATTGATCGGGAAACCCAATAACATTTACCGGCTATACCAGCCTTTAAAAAACAGTGTATGTTTCGTCTTTTTCTTCGGAAGCTCATTGCCGCCTTCTAAATATCGCCACATACTTTATACATTCAACGTGGAACTGTCTCAAACACGTTAAAAGTTTCATACACTTCGAGCAGTAAACTTTACAACAATGATTAAATGAGTACGATATCATGGCGGAAAAAGACGTATGCGCTGAATGCGTAAAATGAGTCTGAATGTCTAAGACGCAGATGATTAGACGCTGCATGCTACGTCATGTAGTCATGATATCAACATTGGCAACAACACGTAGCGAGCTAGCTCTGTGCCGCTTGACTTGAACGAGATGTCGAGAGTAAAATAGGTAACACAAGATCAGATTCATGTAGGTGAAATTGGATATATCTTTGAATAAATGTTATTATTTACTCCAAATTTCAATCGGTCATAAGGACCGATACGTTGTTGTAATTCTGAAAAACCGTCGGTCCGAACGGAAATCTGTTGGTCTCGGGCCGAAGGACCGGCGTTAATTTCGCACGCTGGTCACTGGACACCACCGCCAACACCATTGAAAACATAAAATGTCGATGTCGACTTTCAAAATTGTCGATCGTGCTGAATGATTACATTTTTGGTAGGCACGAAATATTTGTGAACTTGGAACCGGATTCACCTCATCTGTAACGTTGTCGAAAAAAACTGAGTCTTTTGGCCCTAGGCCTGTTCCCTAGACGACTTGATAGGGATAATAGTTGGCCACATAATGTGGCCACCGATGTTTTTGTTACCATAGACATCATAGCCTTCAGGACAACAAATACTACTACCACCGTCGGTGACTACACGTGTTTTAATTATGATCAGAGGACGGTTACCTTCGTTAGGATGTTATTTGCACATTTTGGCCTACCCATATAATAACGACATCAAATTCCTTTGAAACACTTATAGTATAATCAGACTCCGTCGTGTGACTAAAGTCACTCACTTCTCGCGGCTTCGCCGCTCTGGGCGCACTTTGTGCGCCTTACCACGGGATGATAGTCACGAGTCTGCATGGGAGCGAGTCTAATATAGCAAGTACCTAAGTATAAGGAAAGTACGTTGATGGTGTGAAGACCTGGACTAGTTTGACATCATGCCTAAAAGAAATTGTGTGGTTCCGGTTACCCGACCCCACCTGGTTTTCACGCCGACCCTAAACTTTTGTTCACGTATTCAAGATAAAAATAATAAAATCGCGAAAATTGTGAAGTCTCGCAAGATATAGTAGATGCGTAAACTGGCATCAACTTAAAAAGACATTATAAAACTGTTCAATTTGTAATGGCTGTACATCTGATGAGAAGAAACCAATAACACAGAGACTATATGGAAAACAACGGAAAAGATAATAACTACCGGAATTAGACAATCACATATGACAAAAACTTCTTTAAAAAATAAACAAAAAAATCTACCTACCCCACCTATTCTAAAATATTGAGCGTAATCTGAAACACACATTTTTTTGCTAGGCCTCAAATGCAATCTATCATGACTTCAGCACTATATCTTTCTTCACGAGAAATACAGCCATCACGTACGCGTGACCCATATAACAATAACATTAAGTTCTGTTCTTCATTAATTAAGGCTTTGTCATACAGTTTCTCAAAATGTAGTGTGTGTGTGTGTGTGTGTGTGTGTGTGTGTGTGTGTGTGTGTGTGTGTGTGTGTGTGTGTGTGTGGAGAGAGAGAGAGAGAGAGAGTGTGTGTGTGTGTGAGCGAGTGAGAGAGAGAGAGATAGCGAGGGAGAAACGCAGAGAGAGACATAGATATAAACGTACAGGTAGTTGGGTAGATCTTAGACCCGTCAACTCTTCTTCTATGGTATTCGCTAGTGATTCGAATGTATCGGTGTCCAACGCATGTCTTCTAACTGGGACGGCAGATGAAAAGCAGATAACTGTCACTGATACACATACCACGATGTTGAAAACATTTGACGAGACTATTCCTGAAATCGAGATGAGAAATACGCATTTAAAATACGCACATACAAATTATCAGCTATTAATGGTGGGTTTTTTTGCATTGCATAAAGTGGTGTAGTGGTGATCGATGCACATATCATACCTGTATCCATATTTCAGTAGTTCGGGGACGGCTTGTGAGAAAATTTCTTGCAATATCGTGATACTATAAAGCAATGGTGTAGGTAGTTGTAGTGAGGAGCTGGTCATGAAACACTCCGAGTCTGGTAATTCGAGTGTTAAAATATCTGCTTTTATACAATTTAGGCTGAATTGATAAAATTTTTGGACTTACCCAGAAATCTAAACTTTGAAGATTACGTCAGAGAATCGCCTTACCCGTCCATCCCTTACGTCTCCATTGACGATGTAGTCTCTTGGAAAAAAGGATGCGTGGGCCGGTAGTTTGCATCCCCAATGCTCTTTCAGGACATGACGTTATTTAAGAGGGACACTCGTTATAATTGATAATACCATTGAGAACAAAAAATATGGAATATGTACTCTGGTTGTTCTGAGTCACGTTCTAAGTCTATAATAATGATAATCTTTATTCGTCCAAATCAATTCGGAAATGTATTGAATGGTGGCAGCGCCCTAGTGCTCGGCCACCGACAACTCCATACATTTACCTCAAAATCAAATCTACCTGTCAGTGTAATTTTAGTCTGGTATAATTACACTTGTAAACGTGGCTTGCATAGGTCATGTAAGAAAAAACTAAAACTTTTAGATTTCTGCCAGTGACTGCTATGGCTACATTATGTACTTCAGGCATCTGGGTCATACCATTACTAAGTATATGAAATACAATTTTGTACACACGATTTTAGAATAACAACTTCATCTTATCATAATTCAAGCTATATACGGTATGTTATTTGTTGATCAATGAAATCAGTATTGGAATGGTTTTATTATTGTATCTATCCATACATGTACTTCGAATGATTTATTTTGTTATCCAGCAGACGCACAAGTAGAACCAACGACTTTTACAAAATGAAGTCATCACTCTGAAAATAATTCATATTTATGTTCAAAAGTTGTGAAAGTTGGAACAAATTTACTCATTACTGCAAACTCAACTACTTGTCCGACATAAAAAATGTGACTGTCTTCTTAATTATTTACACCCGATATTAAAATTAAAATGATGCGTTTAATCCATTTACATGACATTGTAAAGCTCGTTAGTTTCAAAAGCCAAGGGTAACATTGTAGTTTATAGTGCTGACGATAGACGTAAAGCCAAGGGTAACATTGTAGTTTATAGTGCTGACGATAGACGTAGTTTACATGTACATGTCGAAAGACGAGTGGGGGTGAACACATTTTCTTTTTACATTTTTGTTACGTACTTGGAGTTGTGAAGTTACTTTGTTTGACCATTAAAGTTATGATTTATTATTGAATATTATATGAATTTACGTTTTTCAATGTGTGAGTCAGTGTGATGTAAGTATTGAGGTCACTTGCAACTAGCAAAATACTTTCGCATTGTTGAGATCGGCGATGATTTCATCCATCGTCGGTGTAATGTGTCGCTCTCGTGCTGCAGCTTTCTTTGGTTGTCGCTTAAGAGAGCATGCACACCCTGAAACGCTTGGTTCTAGATATCGCGCCATAATGCAACCACAGGGTAAAGGACAAATAACCAATTTTGTACTCGCGATTTTCCGGATTTCTGATATTTTTTCTGTATATTTCAAATAAAGTTTTAAATGCTGTTTCCTCTCACTGTTTTTTTTTTATTTCCTACCTGATATCAATGTCTTACCTGAGTTTATCAGCTTTGCATTAATTAGTAGCTTGCTAGAACAAACTCACTGTGGAGTCATGATGGGTGAATGGTTAGCGTGACCGGCAGGAATCTACAGATTGCAGGTTCGAGCCCCGTCGCTGCTGTTTATTTCTGAGTGGCTAAAGTCCTTGGGCAAGATTTGAACCACGACTGTGCCTCAGTCAACCCAGCTGTATAGCTGTATAACTGGGGACCTGGTAGGATGTAGGTTGCAATGTGAAGGCTTTAATCCTATGCGCTTAAATGGCTGCAATGGATTGTATGCTCCCCGGGGAGTTGTTCTGATCCGAGCCAGGGGTAATAATTGTAAAGCGCTTTGAGCACGGAGTGGGAAAGCGCTATATTCTATTTGCCCAAATTAACGCATTATGCCGTGAGTGTAAACATCTACTGATCCGACTGTTCCAACGTAGGCCAACATAAAAGCATGGGTTCTACAAATAATGATAAAAGCAACCACAAAAAGGAAATTGCGATGCGGGTAAATCCGGTTACAAGTTTGTCCATTCCACTCTCATAAAGTTTTTCTATTTCTAATTTCGTGGAATACTCGTGTATTTTAAAATGTCCATTACTGAAACAAATGTCGAGGCATTGCCCTTTGCCCTTTGCTATGTATTTTTATGAATTACAATATTGTGGACAATTGCATGTATCGCCCCGTAGTGTCATGTTCGATTGAATGTCGACCGCCAACACATATGGAACATGTACTAAAATGTTGTATAGAACACGCAGGCCGGTGGTGATAATTCAAGTGGTCGATCATTTATACATTGTCATAAGTGTAATGAGATGATAAAGAAGTGGTCCCCACATATTGTAGATTTCCTGTGCATTGAAATATAGACAAAACTTTCCCACAATAGATAAGTTTATCTATCGAGTAATATAAAAGTCGAGTGTAAACCTATAGTCTTCCTGGTCCTAAAATAAACTTACAGTGTATAGATTATATGTTGAGTTTTGGGCTGAAAATCGCCACAGAACATGACCTTACAGCAGGACATAGAAACGTCTTCACTGAATAATTCCAACAGATGTGCTCGTGGAGTTTGTATTTTAGCAAACTCCACTTGTGCACGGTGCTGACTGGTTGGGAGAATTTTTCTAAATCTCTTGAACGGAAAAAACTTTATTGTGGACTCGGTTTTGAAATCTAAACAAAATAAGTCATCTGAGTATTTCAGAAGAACCGGATCAATACCATTTAGAATGGTGTCAACCGTCTTTCGCCGTGGCGTATTGTAGTGTCTATGGTGTTGGTTCTTACTCTAACAGTTTGATAGTGACATGAAGTAGACTTTTTTTCGGCACCCTCAAAGCCAATTTTCATTGTCCATCACTGATACAACAACGTTCGGATCAGAGGCGTTTCTATATAACTTCAGCAATGGTTGTATTTGTGACAGCACGGAGTGGCTGATAGTACGAACATGTAACAGTTTGATCGATCAGACCATGCATGGAAGTAGAACCCCGGGGTTCTACTTCCATGATCAGACTGTGTAACTCGGCATGCACACTCGCGTACTCATATACAACAATGGTAATAATAATTTATTTTTTCTGGTATTCATGGAGTCGGCATGCTCAACACTTCAAACTTGGACAACAATATTTTTATTTTATGTCATAGTTTTGGTCGGGAGGCTTTTACAAAATTCCCAAATGTCCATCTTGTTCTGTGTTGATGAACTTGTAGCCACATTGACGTTGTTACACCGTGTGCAGAGTCCATGGTCACACGGACGTTCTCTATATGTTTGATTCAATGCAAATTCTCACAGTTTCTTGTAATAATGTTATGCTCAGACATCGAAAAGACTCATCAAGAATAAAATCAAACTCTGAAAAAAATAAACGGCACTCAAGTACACTTATTTTATGTGACAATCGAGCATGTTGGCGGTAATCATGATCAGAACCTAAGGGACCGGTCAGTTTCTTCGGCCTGGGGGGGGGGGGGGTGGATTGATGGGGGGGGGGGTCACCCTGTTTTGGAAATTGGCAGTAGGGGGGGTCATGCTGTTTTGAAAATTGTGGATAGGGGAGGGGGGTCATTGTGTTTTAAATTGTGATGGAAGAAAAAAATCCTTTCTACAATGGTATATAGCCTTGTCTGAAATGTGGTACATGCCAATATTTGTTCTTGTCCCAGTTTCTTACATGAATTCTTTAATATTACTTATTAGTTCAAACATAACTATACATATACATATACATATACATGTATTACCTAGCTACCCCACTAGTTATAGAACATGTCATGTAAATGCTTGGCTGTTTCACAATCAATGCTTCACTTATATTGCAGTTTGGGGCAAAAGTGAACTTGAAGGTTTCGTAATGGCAATTTTCATAGATAGTTTATAAATGAAGTTAATCTAAATTGTTCTACTCGTCATGTTATTGACACTACAAATCACCACATCTCATCAGATTCATTTTCTATTATACAGTAGGTATGACCACCTAAAGTTCTCTAACATACCGGTGACTTTATTATACATATATTAATGCCCCTATACTAATGTTACATGTCTATTTTATGTGATATAGGAAACTCATTTAAAACGTACATTTACGTTAGCTTTTCGAAGCTTAGAAATATTACCTCAAAGGTTATGAATAACCTAAACATTGCCTTAGTACCTCAAGCAAAAAACTCCATATCTGCCAGGGGGAAAACCCCAAGGACTTCCTCACCCCCAGAGGTCACTCATGCATTCAACCAACAATCAGATGCACCAAAAACCTTTTTACTGTCATAATGGTATTAAACTTTTCTTAAATATTTTCACCCTATTCTAATTTGAGATGATATTGTCTATTCAAGATGTGAAATGTTTGCCAAGATAGTCTAAAATTGCCTTAATCTCCAAATCTTATTTCAACCCTTAGTGTAAGTTATAAAGAATAGTGATACTTGCTGTCTTGTAAAGCATGGATTAAGTTATTGCTTGAAGGGTCTAAATAGCGTAAATATTGGCTATAAGAGTAAAAATCCTCCAGGGCTTCTAGAGGGAGACCCCCTCAGACCCCCCGCATGAGGTGGACATATCCCAGTCTCAAGCTCTTCCCCTCTTACTGTCAAGATGCTATCAAAGTATATTTCAAAAGTATTTCAACCCTATATAGTTGTTTTTTACATGTTGGTGTTGTCTTGTAAGGCTTGGAAATTATTGTCTGAAAGGGTCTGAAATTACTGACATACACTGATATACAAAACCAACAACCGGGTTTACTCTAATGAAGGTTCAGTTACGCTATTATAAGTATGTTTATGTCCGTGAAAGTATTTGGATACAAAGTGAAAGTTAGTCACATTGTGACACAAACTTTCAGTTGATTATTTTTTTCACTATAATGTTATAATATAACAATCGCCTTGATAATCAGTGATTTCAAGGGCAAACGTAATCGCGACATTTCACATACAGTATATACATTATCGGATAATATCGTCTAATGTCTAATATTGAACTGTGATGCCACATTCTATAGAGTTTATAATCTAATATTAGACGTCACTCATCACCTGGACCCCGACACCAAATTTTTATCGGATAATATCTTCTAAAATCTAACTTCTCAGGCTAAAATCTAGTATTAGATTCTAACATTAGACGTCGCGCATTACATCGCCCGGACCACGACAACGGGTTTTATCGGATGATATCGTCTAAAATCAAACTTAGACCTAAAATCTAATATTCGATACTAATATTATTGTCTGTAACAAATTATATGAAATTTTAAAATCACCTAATTACCCCAAATAATTAATTATGCAAATGACTCACCAAAACTAAAAGCTACATCAACCAGTTTTATAGAACTCGTTCGCTTTGTTCTCGTTGATGTACTAAATCATATGTAATTTGATGAAGATTGCACACTTAAGACATTGCCTAATTATCGAAAATAATTAGTTATGTAAATGACACATTACTATTCATAGGATGTTAAACAAAATCTAATCTGTTCTTTCCATTACTACAAGGAAGATGTGTAGCAGATACACATACAGACAGACAGACAGACAGACAGACAGACAGACGGACGGACGGACGGACGGACGGACGGACGGACGGACGGACGGACGGACGGACGGACGGACGGACGGACGGACGGACGGACAGACAGACAGACAGACAGACAGACAGACAGACAGACAGACAGACAGACAGACAGACAGACAGACAGACAGACAGACAGACAGACAGACAGACATTTAGCTACTGGAGTATCAATTTTGAAAGTGTGTTGACATTGTTCGGCAGACACTAACATTTGTATAGGAGCAAATCGACGCCAGCGCAGTATAACAGGTGTACACAAAGGAGTTGGTATCCAGGTTTGTTACATTTTCCGAATTTTTGGTAACCAAAATATTACGTCAGAATGCCACTTTCATATCGTATACACTGTATATATTATGAGAGTTCTGTAACTTGTTAAAAACGTGTTAGCATTTCTGCTAGATAGAATAACCTAAGTATTAGAATATGAAGTATCAGTAACCTCAAACAGTCACAATGTTGCAGACCGTGTCCCTTTAAGTATTATTTCCAGGATAGTATCAACATTTCAAGAAAAGCCATTGAAGTCCTTTGTAGCCTTCCTTATAACAGTCTTTGAGTTGTTTCGTTGCACGTCATGTGACACTGCACGACGTCACTTGAGATATCCATAGCGTCACAAAACTTTGAGGGGGGGGGGGGTTATTCAGTTCTCGTACCCTAACGTATATCAAATAAGACACGTCAGTCTAATTTTGCAATTGCGATGATCTTATAAATTTGGGAGGAAAAACTACAATAAAGGATTGATACATAAACGTTGCCCATTTTTGAATAAAATTAAAAGTTTGTGTGATTCTTAGAATTGGTAGCATTTTATCGGAGTCTGAGTCACCAATATTGATTACAATTCGTCATGCGTGGACGCCTCTGTTTTCTCTTCACATTCGGCCTTTACAGCATCTACAAGATATGATTAGATGAACAGATGTGTTCAGTACAAATATGTGAAAGTAAGTTATTTATTTCAGTATTGTGTTCTGAATTGTATCCATCTATAAAACTAAACTTGGCAGACAGACAGACAGACAGACAGACAGACAGACAGACAGACAGACAGACAGACAGATAGACAGACATACATACATACATACATACATACATGTATCATACATACATACATACATACATACATACATACATACATACATACATACATACATACATACATGCATACATACATACATACATACATACATACATACAGACAGACAGACAGACAGACAGACAGACAGACAGACAGACAGACAGACAGACAGACAGACAGACAGAATGACAGACAGGTAGGGATAAAGAGAGAAAGAGACAGACAAAAGGGGAGATTGAAAGAAAGGGTGGGAGACGGCGTGACACACACACACACACACGCACACACACACACACACACACACACACAGAGTCGGTGAGACGGCAAAAGTATTTCGAAATTTAAATTTCAATCAATAATCATCGCGTGGTAAACAGCATAAATTTGTTGACTCTAACTCCTCTAACAATGTATAAGCACACGACGAAGCGAGCATATGTTTGTGTTAATGATGACCTGATTTGATTTGATTTCATTTTTTTTGTGGTTGAATAAAACAGATTTTTCTGTATCGAAATAGCAAATAAACATGAAATCGCATACTGATTAGATGTAATCACAGACAAGTAACTTGTCTGTGGTGTAATGCATGTAATTATCTAGTCTTGCTGCTAGACGTTCGGGCTTTCTTTCGATACTATAAGCGAACGAAGTTCGCTGTGAGGGCTTGCCCGAACATCGGATGTTCCATCCTCGATAGCGATGTTCGGGCGTGTGTCGTATTCTATTGGAAGAACATCCGAGGTCTAGCAGATAGACTAGTAATTATCGTACCTAATCTGTATGTGATTGGATGTTTATTAGCTGTGATAATCTCACAGAAGATAAGATGTTAGGTAAACTGTGATCATTACAACTCATACCTTATAAGAAATATTTTCAATTCGATAAAGGGAATTGAATCTGAAGTAATAATGTCTTTATGCGGTCAATAAAGAGAATTAAATATTAAGCCCTCCGGAAGAAAGACTATCCCGGTAATGAAACACGACAGTTAAAATAAGCCACAACAAAAATCAAATCAAAATCAAAATCAAAATCAAAATCAAAATCAAAATCAAAATCAAAATCAAATCAAATCAAATCAAATCAAAATCAAAATCAAATCACCATTAAGACAATGTCCGCTTCTCCCTATGGTATAAACTGAACTAAAAAAATTATAATTATTAAATTGAAACTAAGCAAGCAGTTTGTCTTGCCAGTATATACTTAATTCCACAGGGTCAGTTAGTAAGAATGAATTATCCACACAAAGTGATATGATTGAGATCAACAGACCTAATGACTTGATCAAGTCAGGAACAAGTTGATTCCAGAATGCACATTCCCTGGCTTTCAAGGCTCTCTTAGTAGGCATGGATGGCGATAGTTCTTTGTATTGCAGCTCTGGAACGGTGAATTTAGGCCACTCAATGTCAGTAGAGGTGCCATCTTCATTCATGTTTGGGCTCCTGTTGATAAATTGTGCAATTTAAACATTGTTGTATAAAACTATCTCGTGAACTATGCTTTTTCAGTGCAACCACACAAAATATAGTGACTGTAGCTAGCTGTGTTAGTACTTCCGTTGAGCCATTTCTTCACCAGGTTTAATTAATTTAATTTTAAATCCGAACACAGACCCACGACATACAGACAGGTTGGTGTTAATCTCGCATAGACATGTGATTTCATCTCATCAGTCATAGTTTACTAGATGTTTCTTAAAATATAACAGCAGATATGCAAGGACAGACAGAGACAGACAGACAGACAGACAGACAGACAGACAGACAGACAGACAGACAGACAGACAGACAGACAGACAGACAGACAGACAGACAGACAAAATACTAGAAAACTTATTCGAGCTTACCCAGTTTTAGCAAAGTTGGTGAAATACTTCATGACTTTCAACGACATGTCAGCTTCTTGAGCGGTAAAGGTCCAGTTTTTACCTATGATTTCTTGCTGACGAATTTGAAATACAAGGTGGAAACCGAACAACATCGCTAGATCTTCTCCATGGCCGGTCTTTGTCCATGACGCAGGATAAACCGAAGTGGACGGATGGTGATCCAACTGATAAAGATACACATTCAAACCAGCTTCATAATGCACACGGGCTGATATGTCAGTGGGACATACGAACATTTGGTCTGTGATTATGCGATTGTATGATTCCGCGTAATTGGCTTGTACCGAATCGGCTTCTTCCCAGTTCGTGTACAACATCTTGGCTGCATCCACGATTTGTGGGTACTTCTTGGCAGGGTTTGGCACTGCCATTGGAAATATAGCGTCGAATGTGGTCTTGTTGACAATAATTTCACTGTCATCTACTGCTTGCGGGAAAAACATAACAAGCATGACCATACCTTCATCAGCAGTCGTTCCCATAATGGTGTCTACTTTGTTGAAAGATTTCGCTGAGAGACTGTCAAGGGGGTCCTCTTTGAGGAAATGGCCGTCAATTCTTGGTATGAACAATACAGGCTTGCCAGTGATTTCATTCATAATTCCCTGAAATACACAAATTAATTTAAAACAATCTTAATATTCACTTATTGAATTATTATACAATGTACTTCTAATCCATGAGAAATTGTGATTTTTGTCTAAAGAATACACTTTCGAAGAGTGTTGGAGCACGTACTTACAGCAGTGGAAATTTTAGCGGACGGTGGATGTTTGCCGAGATGATATGCACGTGGTCATTAAATTATCAAGTACATACATCTCGGCAAACACCCACCGTCTGCTAAAATTTCCACTACCGTATGTGCTCCAACAACCTGGAAACGTGTTTTGTTTAGTTCGCCCAAATTGGTTGCCAGTAGTGTAGTTTTTAGGTGCCAACTCGACAGCCCGCTGCATACTGTCATGTTTCCATAACTTTTCTGCATCCCTGAAATGCGTCACATTTATAACTCCGATCTTCCCTTCAGAAATATTCGAAAGAATATGAAAAATCAACTACATGTACACGTGATTTACATGGGTTGTAACTAATAGAGTATTTTCCGTCTCGCGGCAGATCTCGCGAGATATGCAAATAACCTAGCAACGGTTGCTACGGAGGTCAAGCTTTGCGGAGTGGCCATGTTGTTCATATGAAAGTCAATGCATTAGTCTGAAAAAAATACTACCGTTTGTGACCATCTACAATCCTAAGTCATCATGGAAGACATTGAAAAATTGAAAGTACACGAACTAAAGAGCATGTTGCGAAAATATAGCGTGTCAACATCAAGTTAAAAGAAAAATACGCCAGTGTCACACTGTCATTATATTTCCGAACTGACTGTCATTTCTGGGAATACGTTGTCAGTGCCAAACTTATGCAGCATACTAGATGGCTATAATATTTCAATCTTGAGAAATGGTAATTAATGACAAGCAAAATCGAGTAGTTTTGATTATTAGTACACATGTACATGGTGGAAACATTTCCCGTCACCAATATTCAATATAAGTATATTAGAATGCAATGCACATGAAGTGTGGCGTAGTACTACTACACATCCACCAGCCGTAAGCCCTTATGAACCGTTGACATTTACGCTGTTGACAAATACGGACGAAAGCTAAAAGTCTTACACATTTTTAGAGTGCCAATGTCCCGTTTCGGTCCTAGAGTTCAGAATTGAAAAGTTCTTAATTATCGTCACAGATCGGGAAATCATAGTCAGTTCCTGACAATCGTATTCCGATTTTACCACATGTTATCTTCATACAACAATATCTACCAGTCTAGTTCCCAATGACCGTATTCCAATTTTACCCTACCTTAATAACGTAGAGTAAAATCGGAATACGGTCGTCATGAACTAGACTAGTACTGTATGAAGATAACTTAGAGTAAAATCGGAATACAATCGTCAGGAACTAGAATTGGGAATCACCGGCGATGCGTGAAACACGTGTACGTGTCAGCCATGTTTATACTTGAGTTCGATGAACATGTTGTAGAACTCATAGTCCAAATTCGTAAAATAAAACGACATAGTATCTCTAAATTTTAATTTTAAATGCATATATATAGCTCATTTATAAATGTATATGATAAAATCAAAGACAGCGAAAAAAATTCTCAACCGATTTCAAAGTTTTTAGCGGACCCTGACGAATTTAGCTGACGAATTACGGACTAAGAATTACATCATTGCCAACTATTAACAGCACGTTATACAGTAAAGTGATCGCGTACACGTTGTTGTGTTGGTTTTTAGACGACGCTACGCGACGTATAAAAAGTCTATGGAAAAGTTATGACATTGTATCAAATTTTAGACGTTGTTTAAAAATAGGAATACAATATTCGCGACCTGACATGCAAGTTTTCAACCATAGGGCCTGCGATCGTCGAGTGGATCCAACTCTAGTAATATTTTCAAGTTCATGTTGAAACTGTCAATCTCAACCGCTCTTCATCTGCGCCCAGACGGCCAAAAATCACCGTCACGTCTGACGGCTAGTTATGAATTTCACATACGCACATCGTTTTTACAACCATACTTTAAAAGTTTGCTTCCCTTGATCTATCATACCATGGAAGTATACTTCCATGATCATACGTATTGCACTGTAAGTGACGTCGAGAACAATGGTGTTGCTAAGCGGTTGACACTTCAGCTTGACCACCCGAATGTGGTTGCTATGCACTCAATGGCGTCTCCCGCGAGACGGGTAATGGTCTATTAAGCAGTTCAAAGTTTCTTATAGCAGTGAGTTGTCGATCTGTCTTGGTCAACGATCCTCAGCAGAATGACCAATTCCATAGTTACAACTGACCACTAGGTGGCGGTATGATGAGCAGTTAGTAGATGTTAGGTAATTCGATACCCAGTTCCTATCGATTGATTTCCAGAGAAAGATCAGGGAGGCTATCAACACGCGGCAATCCCAAGATCAACAGAGACGGGGTATCGAACGCCCTAACATCATGCAATCGGTTGATCATCATACCGTCACCTAGTGGTCAGCTGTATGGAATTTGTCATTGAGGATCGCCGACTGATGAGGATCGTTGACCAACTTAAGACAGAGTGAAAAAAAATTGAACTGCTTGTGCGTTAATCATAACCCGTGTACGTCATTTTATCTTCGGAGCTAATGAGCATTCCAGCTACGTTTACATGTATTCTTTGCATGTGGGACACTATACAAGTGTGAGATTACCAAAATGAAAGATATACGTACTGAAAAGTTACAGAAAACGATCATTTTGTGATACCGGGAAAATAATCGTCACTGATTTGACGATTTTTGGTCACTTTTCGGGTTTTTTTGTGACACATAGACATTTACATGTGCTGGTATATGTTTTCTTAAATGCATACAAAATCGCATAAGTCATAATCATATTTGTGAATTGCGAAGTGAAACGTTTCTATAGTAATAAACGATATCACACTGATTTTACATACAAAAATATTTTCGTGCACGCATTATCTTGTTGACACTGCAAGTGCGGATTTGTGGGGCCAAAAATGATATTTTTGATATAATAACCCCCCCAAAAAAAAAAAAAAAAAAAAAAACAATTGTGGGGCGGATGTTTAGCTGTTCTTATGTGGCCTCCCACCGGTAGTGAGGGATATGTGCCCTCTCTCCCTTTCACTGGGTTTCAACTTGCCCGCCAGCCCACTGCCCACCTAACATGTGAATGATTTACCCATTCCCACCAGGAAAAAAGTCTGTGCCTTCCGTGACTATAGCAGCAGTTCATTTTGGCGTACACAATGTGCATTACCTTACAGACACCATCATGAATATTTCACTCCCCCCCCCCCCCACTGTATCAAAATCAGGACTTCCCCACCTCAATTCACCCTTGTTTGCTCCCCCTTCCGCTACTGATCGAAAAATATTGCCCTCCCACTGAAAAATTGCGTGAGAACATATTTTATAAGAACATTCGTCGACCGCACCTGACACTGACGTGTAGACATTCTGAGTTGAACATAATTGACATGACTTACATTACCTTTGATAAGTCTTGGGGTTCTATAAAATCCTCAGCTGGTACTTGCATCAGACATTCAAGAAGTTCTTCAGAGTTGTCTTTCTTACATCCAACTGCTTGTCCGATAGCGTGAGCTTTAACTTTTTCAAATTCTTCATCTCTATTGAGAGCAACATCTGCAACTGCAGAACCACTCTAAAAAAGGTAACATTACTTTATACGTCCACTTTCTTATTTGGCAAATGGTTGTCGTATGTCTGGCGAGCGCAGAATTTTGTTGGTTTTAGTTGGCTTGTCGTTTTTGGAGAAAGATTGGGTGGGGTGGCCAATTCTCCTTTCTTTAAATGCTGACTGTATTGTGTTTCTATGAGATATTATATACATCAATGAGAGATGCCAATAAACAAAGCGATTTGTACATCGCAATTCATACCTGACCCACGCCAAGTTGAACTCGTTTGAACGAATAATATGTGGAAATACAATGCCTTAGTCTCGTTCAACGTCATGACAACACGCGTTCATACGTGCGGTGCTCAATATGTGAGTAAAAACGTTCAAAATACCGTTATGATTTCTGTTCCAGGTTTTTCATAAATTATGCTTACTTAAAGGAGCACAAACCGAGTTCATACAATTTTGGCCTTAATTTGTGCTGCATATCTTAAAAGGTACTTGAAGTAGTATTCGACTTACTGAAGCATACTTCACCCATTAAACTCAAACCTGGTATTACGATGTAACTTATTATAAAGGAACCAATGACGTATTTTATCATACGTCGAAGAAATCGCTACTATGCAATCAATTGTTCTAACAATGCTACAAGACATTTTGTGATGACATAGAAGGCTTTAACATCACGTGACACTAGAATAGTTTAATTGAATTTTTATGTAAAATATTTTTACTTGAGTATGAGCTCACTTTGTGCCACTTTAAGGATGATTATCCAACACTTTTCGTCATTCAGACAGAAAATAGTTGGGTTTTTAGGCTTATAAGACCCCTTAGGTCACTTATATTTCCACATATAACTGATTGGAGGAAACTACAGTAGAATTTGAAGCAGAATTATCCATGCATGCCCCCCCCCCCACTCTCTTTCCTCCCTTCGATGGACATAGACATCTATGCACTTGCTGCAACGGGAACGTGTATTTTTTATTAATTGTTTTGTTAGGTACAATAAATTACTCGTAATATCGTACACCGTGAATAGTATTACATCATCTGTAGATAAACGTATTTTTGTAGTTGTATACACGATAAATCAAATCGAAATGTTGTTTCGGTCCGCAACCTAAAATCAGCGCCCTCAACGGTGATCACAATTTCTACCTTTTTCTGTCCTGCTTATATAAATAATGTCGACCTCTGATTAACATGAACAGTGTCTAATTAATAGGAACCGTATTTTTAATAATTTTCAGTGAATATTTACTCTGATTATAACTTCTACAGTTTTATCATCTATCGAAACAAATTCAAAACATAGCTTTCGTTCAAAATTTAAACTTGTCACTACACTAACAGATAAATGACGGCCTTTTTATAAGTAAATATAATAGATCAATTTTTTTAGTGAATATATATGTTTGGTAATTTAATTGGTGATACAAATGTCCCAGTTGCAGCTAGTGCAGGTTTAACCCTATCAATTGGGATAGGCTAATATAGTTTGCATTGATCCCTCTCAGCTACTGTTTTTGCACATTCTATTTTACTCCTGTGCTTACCTGCATTATAGCTCTATGGAACAGTCCTGACGATAACGTCGATAATATGTGGAATTGAACACTGAATGATCCGGCACTCTCACCAAATATTGTTACACGATCAGCATCACCACCGAAAGCTGTCAATAAAAACATCACAGACAAACAAAAATTATTGGGTTCTTTAAAAGATGTTCACAATTCACTAGTTAATGAGACAATATTTGCGACAACATTCATGAAACCTTTTAAATATATGGTCAAATGTATTTCTGAAGGATTTGGTGTCAGACTGAAATAGTCGTCGCTGTGGGCGCTCTTCTACACTGACCTAAACAATGGCCTGTTGCAATGATGACATATATACCACTTTTAAAGCTAGTCTTACCTCCGATGTTTTCTTTCACCCATTGTAACGCCAGAACTTGATCAAGTAGGCCATAATTACCAGTAGAAACAGAGTCGCCTAGTTAGTAAACAGAATTTTCGTATCGGACAAATAACGGACTGAGATTTAGAGAACAAAAGCGTCGTCAGAAGATAAAAGTTACGGTGTGAGATTTTGATGAGGAAAGTGTCGTCAGAATGTAAAAGTTACGGTGTGAGATTTTGATGAGGAAAGTGTCGTCAGAATGTAAAGTTTCGGTGTGAGATTTTGATGAGGAAAGTGTCGTCAGAATGTAAAGTTACGGTGTGAGATTTTGATGAGGAAAGTGTCGTCAGAATGTAAAGTTACGGTGTGAGATTTTGATGAGGAAAGTGTCGTCAGAATGTAAAGTTACGGTGTGAGATTTTGATGAGGAAAGTGTCGTCAGAATGTAAAGTTACGGTGTGAGATTTTGATGAGGAAAGTGTCGTCAGAATGTAAAAGTTACGATGTGAGATTTTGATGCGCAAAATTTCAGTATGTACAAGTTACAGTATGAGACAAGCGGAAATCTCGTTAAAATGTAAAAGTTACAGTGTGAGATTTTGATGAGGAAAGTGTCGTCAGAATGTAAAGTTACGGTGTGAGATTTTGATGAGGAAAGTGTCGTCAGAATGTAAAGTTACGGTGTGAGATTTTGATGAGGAAAGTGTCGTCAGAATGTAAAAGTTATACGATGTGAGATTTTGATGCGCAAAATTTCAGTATGTACAAGTTACAGTATGAGACAAGCGGAAATCTCGTTAAAATGTAAAAGTTACAGTGTGAGATTTTGATGAGGAAAGTGTCGTCAGAATGTAAAGTTACGGTGTGAGATTTTGATGAGGAAAGTGTCGTCAGAATGTAAAGTTACGGTGTGAGATTTTGATGAGGAAAGTGTCGTCAGAATGTAAAAGTTACGATGTGAGATTTTGATGCGCAAAATTTCAGTATGTACAAGTTACAGTATGAGACAAGCGGAAATCTCATTAAAATGTCAAAGTTACAGTGTGAGATTTTGATGAGGAAAGTGTCGTCAGAATATAAAACGTCATACGGTGTGAGATTTTGATGCGCAAAATGTCAGAATGTAAATGTTACGGTATGAGATTCTAAGCGGAAATACAATTACCCGTGGACAGGAATCCAAATACTCCAAGTCGGTAGTTAATAGTTACAACAATGACGTCATTTATACCAGCCAATGGTGTGCCGTCATTTGTAATCGATGTAGATGTCCCAGTGACGAATCCCCCGCCGTGAATCCAAACCATGACGGCTGCTTTTGTTGGCTGTCAAGTATAGAGAACCGGTCCTTGTTTTAGGGAACGAGTAGAATTTAGGGCGCGGGGAGGCGTGGGGGGGGGGGGGGCTGAGCACAAAATATTTTATCATTTCGAGAACCTCTTCCCAAATATGTAACTAAAATATCGTAAACTATAGACCTTGTATAAGCTTTGACAAGTCCTACCGAGTCGTGTTACAGTGAGTGTGCAACATAACCCTGTCGTGTAGTCCTAAAACCTGGGTGGAAATCTGCAGAATCGCGTGTGATGTGTACTGTACTTATGTGTGCTTGTGCATACTTATGCGTATTTGTGCGTACTTATGCGTATTTGTGCGTATTTATGTGTATGACAACAAGTAGCTCTAGCAGGGATCGATTCCTGGCACAAAAATTTACGAAAAAAAGTCCCCGGCTAAATCGATGAGCCAGAAGCAGACGACCGTCAGATCGGACAATAATACAGTATAATAAATTGTATATTTCTAGAATACTAATGACATTATGATGAACCTCTGAACTGCTGACGACTCAAACAACACATAAAGGAAACGTCGTTTTTATCAAATTAAATGATGGGCAGCAAGATTTGAAAAAAACAAGCACTTTATGTTAAAGTGTAAAGTCAGGTCAGATCGGGTCAGATCAAGAGCGTCTGGTATTTTTAGATTTAGAATTATTGTCTATACAAAAAGAAGTTGTAAGCGAAATAACTGAGCTTACATTTTGTGCTTGAAAACTTGAGTTTTTAATATGGATCAATATGCAAATATCTTGAACTTTGAACTTTAGCTTCCAGCTGTTTTCTATAGTTAGAATACTATTAGTCTTATTATTAGTCATTGTGCGGTCACGTGGTTTAATTAGCAAGGTAGTCGGTCAACTTTGGAAAGTAGGCAGATTAAAGCACATTGTACAAGCAAGCAATGTTTAAATGAATACATACCCTAGGTTGTGGGGCAAACACGTTGAGATGAAGACAGTCTTCCCCCATAGTAAAGTCCGCTTCTAATGGAAATAACGGTACCTCGAACTGCATGCATATATTCCTGAAGTACGAAGCATCGTACTCGCCACTCCATGGTGATTTTGGTACAGGTGGTTGAAATCTTAAGTCACCTATCGGGGGTTCAGCGTACGGTATCCCTTTGTAGACGTGGACTGTGTGTAGGGTGTCCCCGTGGGTGAACTGTACAGTTGAACCGACTAGTTTACCTGTGCTGATTTCGACAGTTGGGTCTCCAGCATTGACAGTACATGTGGTAGTGAAGAATACGTATATGGTTACAATCAACGAAGTGGAAATCATAGTGGGGCCGAATTTAATACCTGCGGGAAATTATACGGTGGAAGCAGTTGCAACAAATCAATGGGTCAAAAGGACGAATTTTGACTCACTTGTGCAATGTGTACACGTACTACACACCCCTTATCTCATTATTCACAAGTAAGGTCACAGTAAACACGTGCACTGTACACAGAGTGCTTCTGAGGTCATGAATGTAGACGGCGAAACAGTCTATAACTTGCTTCAATGGGATATTTTTCAATGTGTTACTTTATTATGTTATACCAATTGCTAAGGCTTGTTGGTGCTGTCGCTATATTGCCATAACACACAGCCAGGCAGGCAAGCAGACAGACAGACAGACAGACCGACAGACAGACAGACAGACAGACAGACAGACAGACGTACATACATACATACATACATGTACATACATACATGTACATACATACATACATACATACATACATACATACATACACACGTACGCACATACATACATACATACATACATACATACATACATACATACATACATACATACATACATACATACATTTACCCACACATATATATGGGATACGTACTAACCAGCGTGCGAAATTAACGCCGGTCCTTCGGCCCGAGACCAACAGATTTCCGTTCGGACCGACAGTTTTTCAGAATTACAAACATTTATTCAAAGATAGACCCAATTTCACGTACATGAATCTGATCTTGTGTTACCTATTTTTATTTATTTTTTATTTATTTTTATTTATTTATTCAGGTAAACCAATGGGCATAACGCCCATTTACAGGCACCTTTAGAAACAAATAAGGAAAAACAAGCACTAAAAAGATAAAACAAGGGGTAGCAATAACAGAAAGAAGTGACATGACATAAAAGGCAAACACAGAAATAAAAACAACAAAACAGGAAAAATTATTAAAAACACGCAGCCTGAAGCACACGCCGAAAGGCGGAAACAGGACTAAATAAATCTATGTTTGGATTTGCTTTAAGAACGTCATTACAAGTGGTTAAACATCTTAAAATTGGGGAATATTTTCTCAGATTTACTCTGGAGGCACTGATGCGAAAGATATGGTTATTACGTAGCTGTCTGCTCTGTACATTAAAACAAACCTTGTACAAAATGGATGGACAATTATAGCATGAATTGACCAGTTTGTAAACAAAAATAGCATCTAAAAACTTTCGCCTCCTCACCAGTGGGGGAAGCTTAAACCTAGCACATAGTGAATCGTAATCTGTTGAAGTATATTGCACATTTGATTTAAAACATAAAAAATTAATAAATTTCTGCTGTACACGTTCGATTTTATCAATTTGAGTTACTTGCCATGGTGACCAAATTACACTGCAGTACTCAAGATGGCTTCTAACATGGGTCACATATAAAGATCTTAATGTAGAAATGTTGGAAAAATTGGCACATGTACGTTTGATAAAACCCATCATTCTAAAAACTTTCCTGACAATACTATCAATATGGGTGCTAAAAGACATATGTGAAGAAAGTAGAATACCAAGATCTTTGATACTATGAACACGAACAAGGGGACCATCAGCAATACTGTAATTGTATGTAATCACTTTCTTTTTGTTACTAAATGTAATTACATTACACTTCCCCACATTGAGCTTCAATTTCCATGTATTACACCATTTGTAGACATTATTAATGTCTGTTTGAAGAGAAATACAATCATTTTGTGTTCTAACTAACTGAACTATTTTACTCTCAACATCTCGTTTAAGTCAAGCAACACAGAGCTAGCTTGCTATGTGTTGTTGTCAATATTGATACATGTATCATGTCTACATATGACGTAGCATACAGCATTTACTTTGTGAAATTATGTTAGCAAACACATGATTGGCTACCCCCCCCCGAATTATTTGTGTCTTGACTAATCAGAACGTCTTAGACATTCAGACACATTTACGCATTCAGCGCATGCGTCTATTTTACATAGTGTATGAAACTTTTAACGTGTTTGAGACAGTTCCACGTTGTATTTATATGTATGTGGCGATATTTAGAAGGCTACAATGAGCTTCCCAAGAAGAAGACGAAACAGACAATGTTTTTACAGGCTGGTATTAAAGCTGGTAAATGTTAGCGGGTTTCCCGATCAATTTACCAGAGATCCCCATGTGTGTGGCCATGATCAAAACAAACTGACGGAAAACATATAAACTACTCTGAAAACGGCGTTTTAACTAATAAAGAAGGCAGGTACACTTCGTGAGATATCTCCAGTACGATAGGGTTTTTTTTGTAAAAACAGTAAAAGAAATGCGTAGTCTGATTGCTTTCAATTTGATGCATATGATAATGTATGTCCTGTTATGTTGTAATCAACGTATAAACTTAGAAATGTTGCATTTTTGTTGCCATTGTTGTATCTGGAAAAATACTGCATCATGCCAAACACAGGTACATAGTGGATGACACAGGACAGTACAGTCAACACATCACGCTCCCACGTCAAAAAAACTCGCACTGTAAGACATGATTAGCCATAGTTCTCTTCATCATGGTCAGATTCCTACACAAACAGTCAGAGACGATACTCAATACACCACGGTAGGGTGTACGGGTAGGGCTTCATGGGGGGGGGGGCTTCAGTACATATTTGTAAAGACTGAAGGAAGACGAAACCACTCCGTGTCACTGTGTGGATGGAAATTGAAATAAAGCGAATACACAGTTTTCAAGAGGGATAGTTATGCGACAAAACTTTCGGCTATGATGAATTTGTGATGAATTTATGGTCTAAGTTTGCCAAGGGTGGGAAAGCTACATCAGTTGTTGACACAGACGATGAATCTGACTTTGGATTATGTGATTCAGAATTTAGTGAATCGTACAGAGAGTAAGGAGAGGACTGTGAGCTCTTAGAGATTGCAGATAATGTAGATTTATTGATTCATTCATTCACCCATATTATCTACAATCTATGGATCTGTATTTCTATGATGGAATGAATACATTCAGTCTCAGGCCACTATAGTCTATAGGAACAGATTAATCGAGAATGAATATTCATAGTCTCTGGGTTCATAGTTACAAATGAAAATCTCTCCTCACAGAGTCAAAAATTACTTGGTTGCGAATCCAAAATTTACTGCCAAGTTTACTTCCAAGTTGTATTTTTTGATTCTGTGAGTGGAAATTTTCAATTGTAAGAACAGATTGATGAAATAATAGTGGATAGTAAACAATTCGTTGTACTGTCTTTCACTTTAGTATACTAGTATCTAAAGATATGTTGTATCATATTAAAGTTAAAAATCATTTAATCTGTAATTGGGGGGGGGGTGTAGATACAGGTCGTGAATGTGAACTGCATTGAATATGGACCAGCAGTTTTCCTTAAGGACCAGCAGCATTTGCTACATGTCGGTCCTTATGACCAGTAGTCATTTCCCCTTAAGTTCACACACTGGTACTAACGCACTCACGTATTTTGCAAGCAGCACCATGGTACATAAATTCCATGAAATAGTACTGTGGTCTTGGCTTTATACAAATGTACCAGTATTTCAAATGTCCTCATAATTATGGATTTGTATTGATAAACTATTTAACTTAGGCTTTGTTATTTGAATTGCTGAAACCTAGGCACATCTGCTGCCATTGGGATTATAATTTGCGAACTCTGTGTAATGTATGCATGTACGTATGCATGTACGTATGCATGTACTTACGTATCATACGTACATGTACCTACGTACGTACATACGTATGTATGTATGTGGGTGGTCTGGTTGTGAGTTGTTCCCTGTTTGAAATGTGGTAACAAAATGATATTCTTTCACAGTGCAATAAAAACAGGCTTCTAATGCAAACACATGGACTTGGTGACTTTATTATAATGGCTGCAAATGTTTATCTCTTTATCTGATAATCAACATTTCAACTTGACTATTTCTACATCCATACTGTGCACGGCACCTATATAATTGTTCCTTTTGCATTGGTAGTTGTCTGAGGGTGTGTATTAAATGCCATGTTACATGTGTGAAACATGAAGCCAACATCATTTTAGCTGTACATCCCCTCTATAGAGGAACTATGTTTGAACGTCCAGTAAGGTTAACAACAACATCGTTACCGTCTTCTGTCGGACAATACATCACACATTCACCCTCATGTTTCTGGAGGTAACGAATAAAATCTAGACAATATATCAAAGTACGCAGTTTTTTTATATGCTGCTAAGAGCATAGAATGACTAGAACAGTAATAATACTGAATTGCCTCGATAATGAACTTCACAATGTCTTCACCACGATTTTTTTTCCGTTACTTCATCAACGATGTGAACAAACGTGTCCGAACAAAAAAAAACCAATCCGAAATTTGATCATTCTCGCGAGCTCGAGCGTTGCTGTAAGGAGGTCTTTATTTTAGCGATGGTGAAATTTGAGATTTGTTGAGATGCGTAACTATGGTGAACGAGGCTCGAATTGATGACACGACTTAATTAATCCGCAAAAAAATCCTAAGTTACGCATCTCAACAAATGTCTGAGAGTCGCTTTCGAAGGCACGTAGTTTTGTAATGTTTGGACACTTCAATCTCATCCTTTCTTTGGTGTTGAATAAGAAATCTGGAGACGGTTAGTGCCGGGACTTACACAGCGTTCCCCCTAGCCCCCTAACTTGCCTTAGCCCATTTACTCGTATTGTGGGGTTTTTTCAGAGATTATCCCAAACCGAAAACGTTAAGCCTAGCAACCATAGCTTTGATGTAATCGAACAGGCCTTAACGTGTTTCAAGAAAATCATAGATTGAATGTCTTGGGATAATGCTTTAAGGGAAATGCTATTTAGTTATGATTTAATAGCTGAACAACTGACAAAACTAAAGAGGACTGTTCCATAGTAAGATGCGTTGGGGTTGGGGGTAATATGGTGGCAATATCAGCTTGATTGTATGTGTGTCTGTGTCTGTGTGTGCGGAATGGTTTATGTGTTCGTGTTTTGTGTCACAGTTGTTCTAAGTCGCAGCTGGCAAATATCTGGTTAAGTTCGTCCTTTGAAGTCGTTTAAAATAAATACTAGTATCCCCCCTCCCCCGTGCAGGAGAGCAACAAGTTTTGACTCGTGAAAGTTTTGGACACCCCCTGCCAATTAGAGATGAACTATTCTTATTACCATGGGAATGGGGGGGGGGGGTTATTACGTGACGTCACAATTGCCGTGGCTCCTACTCTACAGAATCAAACTTTGACCTTTTTGTGAAAAGATGGACGTCAGAACGATCGAAATTCAGGAAATACAAGTACCAGTTTTCCCAGTCATTTTATGTCTGATTTGACCCACCAAATAAGTAGTCTGACCCAACCACTTTGTCCTGGGAAAAGTTTTGTTAAAAGGTCGACATTGAAATGGAATGATTTAATCCTGGCCCAAAGGGATTATTAGCCTGTGCCACTCTCGCACACAGGGCATTTCACAGTAACAAAGTCCTCGCATTTTGTCACCTGATAGGACCTGAAAAGACGTCAATTGTCGACCATTGTGGTGCATTGTGTTCGGTGGACTCTTTGGCTTGCACCACTGGCTAAACACCAAACACTTTCTAAACGACCCCACAATAGCATATATGTGATGAGACAGGCCGACATTTTAGAAGAAACATTTGCCGAACAAAACATGCTGCCCCTGTAGCCCCTTTTTCTTCCAGGTAAAGCGTCGGTTTCATTGTGGGTGAGTCAAGATTTAAGCGGTGGGAAAACAGACAGACAGCCATTTTGCATCATGTCTGTATGTTGTATGCATGCGTCGCCACTGTTCCCCTGTTTTACAACTTGTCGTCAAAACCTGCACAGGCGAATTTACGAGTGATATATGGAAGGTTTCACAAATTCCCTCAAGAATTATTCCACTTTTTAGCTGTATATGGTACGTACAAACATCTTTTCTTTTCCCCGTGCAAAGAAGCAAGGTGGTGTCTGTGTTTATCGTTAACACATTATCACCGATCTGTTGAATTGCGGAGATTGCTAACTTTATTGATACCTAATTTAATGAACGGAACAATGGTAGTCACCAACAGGTTGTTTTGGTGCTGCTTCGGCTAACAACGTCAGTTTTACAAGTTTAGCTTCCGAACTCAGAATGTACGACAATCTTTGCCAAAAAAATATAACCAGGTCAAATGTTGCATAAACTCGAAAAATTGAAGTGTTCTCCGTCCTTCAGACACCATTTTATACATGTACAGTTAGATGTACCATGGATGTACGTGTATGCACCCATGGCTGTTCTTCCGATGTTTATACTTCCCATTCGATGCTTTATACATGCTTGGATTTTCTAGAAAGTAGCTAGATTTCTGCTGCTGCGCTAATTTGATGCGGTGCCTTTATTTTTGAACCCATTATGCCAAAATTTGTGCGGTAACCGTTTTAAACACACGTAAAATATTCAAGAATATACGCTACTAATTAGTTATCATGACGTGTACATTTGCCCCGTCTGATCTCGTTTTGTGATCGACAAAAGCCGTGAAGTCACGTTTCTATTCCACAGCGATAGATTCGCAAAACCGAAGGGCATAATTTAGGATCAGGCGGAGAGGGGCAGACGGGCTTCAAAATGGAAACATTTTCAACTGTGAATGGACCTGGATATAAACAGGAATTTGTGAAAGTGAAAACGTTCATATCTGCTCATTGAGATATTAAATTTCGTTTCCCGCCATTTTGATATTATTGACACAGTAGGTTTTTGTAAGTGTATGAAATTACACATTTGCATTAATATGTAGATAATATCAAAAATCTACGTTTTTTTTCGTCTCTGTGACTTGTCTGTGTTTGTTGACTGTTCAGTACTCTTAGTTATAGTGACCCTGCAGGAGTAAGAGGGAGTCGTTTGGTGTAGAATCTAACTCCACAACAGTAATGTCGTGGTATTGGGTGTAACACATGATTCCATGCAGGGCTAATGACACACTAAATAGGAAAATAACCACAAATTCAATCAAAGTGCTAAACAAAGGCAAGTACTGAGTGCTATAGTTTTATAGTTATCACCCAGTCTTGCGAGCCGGAGTAATCTCTCTCTCTCTCTCTCTCTCTCTCTCTCTCTCTCTCTCTCTCTCTCTCTCTCTCTCTCTCTCTCTCTCTCTCTCTCTCTCTCTCTCTCTCTCTCTCTCTCTCTCTCTCTCTCTCTCTCTCTCTCTCTCTCTCTCTCTCTCTCTCTTTGAGATGTACAGTTGTAACATTTCTCATGACCTGACCGACTCTAAATTTCTTCAATACGGTGACATTTTTTGACGCTTCTACGGCAGGATTAGAAAAAATTCGGTATCTCGACGTCAATGATTGTTTGATGGCAACCCCGTAAGCGACGTATCTGACAAAATATGGTTGTTTATCCTGAAATTAAAAATAAATTGTTCAAAGTTTCCTTCTTACTCTCATTGTCATTTCTAAGTCATTCAGAGTATTAAAGTGTGATTATGAATTGAAAGTATCACCAAAATGTACCCCTACACTTATTTTTTTTTTTTAAATTTTAACCGAGCGACCCATCATAATGAAAAACATAGAATTAACGTCTCAATGTCATGCCATGTAACGGAAATATGAACTTGTAGGTACTTGTCTCAGTTTGGCAATTTAACATCAAATGTAGTTTTTCAACTTTCATATTGATGAAGGATAAAACAGCACGGAATGTTTGACGCTCAGAATTGTCTACCACGTAGTTCGGTTTGCACAGAAAAGTTTATATATTTCTCGTGGTCTATTTCTTTTTCAATTCCACAATGTTTATATTATGTTCAACATTTTAGTCTTCCATATTGCACATAACAACGGTAGTGCTTAATAAATCAACCCAACATTTTTACATAATGTGTTGACGACAGGTTGGCGCCAAATACAAGATGAAGAGTGACGTCATTACCGCTAGCTCATCTAATTTGCATATTTAAAATTCGAATTGCTTTGTCGCAATCCAAAACAGACCAAAACGATTTTTGAACAGCTGCGAAAATCATTATTTCTAGCATTTAAAATTCTAATTACCAATTTGTAGTAAAATTGATTTTCAATATGCATAATTCTATGATTTACTAACATGAGCAAACATTTAAATAGGTAAGTGGATGCTATCCTTAAAATAATCTAGTATATTTTTCTTGTTAATATTTAGTGTATGCAAATTATTGACCTTGACCCAGTATAATAATTAGTACGTAACTTGTTTCCCGTGTCTAATTTTGTCAATATTAGTCCGATTTTTTTTTTCAATTTTAGTTGTTTCCATCTGTATGGTTTACTTAATAAGAATTTATCCTTTATTGGCGAAATAGTTCTTATATTGAAAATGGGCGGGTGTTGTATTGTTTAGTGCTCCCCCTACCACACACACATACACTGAATGCACCTCAATATTAAATTGATTCTCTCTATTTTTTGCATCCAGTGATGGTTTTATCAACTTACTCAACACTGATTTCAAACGTTTTATTAAAATGTTTTCTAAAAAATCCGAATTTATTCTAAATATCAGATGTATAGGTAGAGTATATTTGTATCTGTCTGGTATAATATTTAGTTAGATAACTTTGAACCCGAGTTCAAATAGCAATTTCCGCGTCAGCCATCTTGTAATGGGTAAACGTATGACGTGGGAAATCTTCAATGTTTCACACTTGAATTACAATCATGTGTTATGTGTACCTCCTCCTTGTCACGGGGTTTGTCGGGCATCCTCAGCAAAACGTCATCAAAGGTACCCCGCAAAACTTCACTTTGTGCTGGACAAAAACAGACTAGCAAATGTTTGAATTCTATTTACCCTGTGGCTATCGTTACCTCTGTCTTGTTACTTCTCCCTCGTTCACACTGCCGGCTAAAAAGCACTCTCAGAAACCAACCCACAATAGAGTAGTATATGTGATTAGAAAGACCGACCTTTCAGAAGAAAATTTTGAAGAACAAAACACATTGCAGTGCCGCTGTGTTACCTTGTAGAACCACGGGTCCTCGGTTACTACATACATTGCGGAGTGAGTTCAGATTGGAGCGGTTGTTAGACAGCCATTTTGCTCCGTGCCAGAACATCAGCCATTCATCACGCGTCATTTTCTGTGAAAGACACCGGTCCTTGATGTTCAAACATGCGGTCGTACTATCAATACATATATATAGGTAGAACGATTCTACAAATCAAGACCAAGAATGTTTGGGGTTCATGGCTCCATCTGGTACGTATAAAATCCACTTAATTTGTCCCTCATATAAAAAGTTACCGCATCGTCATTGATCAGTGTACTTTAGTTGCATACAAGACTAGATTTCTATAGGCCAAGATGCAACGAAGCAGTGGTAATCACCAACAGGTTGTCAATGCGGTAATGGTGCTGTTTTATCTGGTAACATTTTCTTTTTTCAGGGTGATTCGTTAGAAATATTGAGTATAGTAAACAAAAGAATTTTAGGTTGAATTATAGACAGTGGACTCGCCTTCTGTTAGACATTGTTTTGCAGTAGTAGCTGTGTTTCTTCTGTTTACAGTTGGCAGTAGAATTTTTTTTTAATTCTGCTAGTTTGTAAAGTGAACATTTAAGAATTCGAAGCGTTTTAGGTCATTACAATGTTGAGAGATGCTTAACTCGCAAAATGGCATAAATACGCGACTACTACACAACCACCATGATTTGCAACATTTTCCTTCCTGATAACAGCTTGTGATCAAACCAAAAATATTAAAGGTGTGGTGTAGCTTTTACGGAACGGAAGTTGCATTACCAGATTCTCGCCCAAAACCTGCAAAGTGCGTTATAAATTATTCCAATATTTGTTTGCATTCAAACTGCACTTGAATATGGACTAGAGTGTAGATCGACAAAAATGAAAACGGTAATATCTTCTCGTTATCATATTTGATTTCGTTTCCGCCATTTTGGTATTAGTAACACGATATGTTTTCGATGTCTAACCACACCGAGGTACGTCGCATCACAGTATCACACGTATAAAAAAGTGGGGGGGATACGCGACCGTTTTACGCCATTTGGCGCCTGTTTGGCACAAGAAAGGGTCTTCATTATTTGATGGACAGGTAGATACTATCATAAAAGTTGAATCAACGGAGTAAACTTGGAGTGATCTCTGAGTGGTGTCGTGGATTGATGTTTTCATGAAGGTAATACTTTCAATACGTGTGTGTTGAATACAAAGAGAATATGGGCGTGTAAGGACCACGATGGAATCAAACTTTATATTGAACTCGCATCATTAACACCTATGATTATCACGATACATAAACTGCTGAAGTATCTTGTCACAAAGTTCTTGTTAACGGTGAGTTGAACTTTTCAAACATTATGTTCATTTTAAAGTGTCGTTTATATTCCCAAAGATGTATCACTTTTCCATTTGGAGGAATTGTCTGCATTGTCTTTGTGCGAAAAGAAAAAAAAATCGCAAGAACTGTTTCCGTCTATTTAAAACGAAAAATTGTAATTTGGGCATATATCTATGTAAAAAAGTGCAGCACGGTTGTCTGGACATGATCTGTCAATAGACCTTTAGAGCCGAAGTGTAGGAAATAAATTCTGTAATTTCCTCTTCATTTTAGTAAGACATATATACACAATCGCACAAAAATTGCTTGATACTATTACTGAAAAAAAAAGACAGCACAGTGAGTTCTGTTCAATAGCGAGACTATTATTAAGATATTTGCTCGATATTCCTGCGTTGAATGTATGTCACCTTTAAAAATATACAGATTATTGTTAGTGACAAAATTGCGCACTTTTGTTCTAGAACAAGCCAACATGAAGGTGGTCTGTTGATCAATTATTTATTGATGACCATGGCTGCGAGAGGATTTCAATGAATAGATTCCACGTGGCAACCACCTTGCAGAATTCATAAATACTTCCTATAATTTCACTCATATAATTATAAACCTATGTTTCACGATATATTTGTTTCTATTTCATGATTGATACAAGTGTCGGTAAGTTTATAGAGAGTGTTGACTATCTATCTATCTATCTATCTATCTATCTATCTATCTATCTATCTATCTATCTATCTATCTATCTATCTATCTATCTATCTATCTATCTATTAATCTATCTATCTATCTATCTATCTATCTATCTATCTATCTATCCATCCATCTACCTCTGTCTGTCTGTCTGTCTCTCTCTCTCTCTCTCTCTCTCTCTCTCTCTCTCTCTCTCTCTCTCTCTCTCTCTCTCTCTCTCTCTCTCTCTCTCTCTCTTTCATTATATAAAACTAAATATGCTGGTAGTCTGACCAAATATTGCTTAACATGAGCAAAGCACAACGGTAACCAAAGCAAGTCGTGGGTTCCACGTACTCAATATCAAAACATCGTACACATATAAAATAATCTGAGGCTAGGGTCAGTCGGAAAAAGTTGGAAAGGCAATACAACATGATAGTTATTGAATATATTAAAATACACCAAATGTTCGATTTGTAACTAGTAGGACAGTCTATCTCATCGGCTAGATATTCGCATTTGATTATGATTATTGCTACTGTATGGTTACTATTTTCAAAGTATTTTTCGGGCGTCTTCTTCCTGAAATACATGTTCAAATTTAGCTTATTGTGTCTTTGAATGTCCATAATTTTGATCTCGAAAACTGAGGAATTCTGCAGTCAGTGTATTTCACGATTTGTTGCTTCATGTGAGAAGGAGGGGGTAAGGAGGCACTCTTCGGAGTCGGAGTCTGTTTTCTTGCTATGGTACCATACTATCCAAGATGGCCGCGATAGAAATGGTGGGGTGTTGGCATATAGAAATGTGTTCGGACATGTCAGCTTCTCATGACGGGTTCTTATAATACCTCTAACTTACAAAAGAAAAGCTGAACATTCAGTATTATTTTATGGCCAGTAGGGATATCAACAAGCCTGTAGGATTATACTTTGTTTGGTGCATAAGTTGTATCGATGTAGTGGGGGAATTGTAAACGTAATCTCCCTTCGGTGTGAAAACCGTTGGTCGTCTGATTACTTGTATGTATTCAACTGGTTGCTATAAAGATAAGCAACGATACAAAATTACAAAAGCTAGGCGAGATTCTACACGAAATGGTGATAAAGTCTTCCTTTCGAACTGAACGATTATTTACTAAGGAAACAAATACTTCTGAATGTTTAAAAACCGTGCTCTGTTAACGATGCAAAGATGCGACGCGTTCCTAAAATCGTTCGTTTGTTTATAAGGTACATGTATCAATACAGGACTGGTGTTTTGAATATATCAAAGTTTCCCAACCGTTGGAAATGTGTGGAATACAGGGGGGGGGGGGGGCATATATTCATGCGCCCCATCGACAGATTTACGGAATGATTTTGATCTCGGCTGTACGAGCTGACTACAGTTCACGTTCTCAATACACTTCCCGAAATATGATGTTGATATCATATGAAGAGAAATGCCAAATGTATTAAGAATTTATTTCATATTTTAAAAAAATGAAACTATAGTCCACTAAATTTGAGAGAGCTTCTTGATAATACAAACTATATGTCTGGCCCGGGACGTCTAGCTACAATTTCTTCCTTTTTACGGCGTGATAGCACTGCACAGTGGCACCCACCCCCACCCCCACATGTGTTCATATGATATTCGTGTCAATCTCCGTGCTGCCGAGATATGTTATCTGTCAAATGCTGTGTGCATGATAAGGAACAAAAAAAACGAGAGAACGGTCTATATAAACAATAAGGGGGAAAAGATGGGCCTAAAAGGAGAAATGAAACTCATAGACTTAATTTCAAAATACACAAAATCGAGGTGATATTCACCACTAATTTTTAACCACAGTTTACATTACTGTATATAGTTAACACCAAACGAAACGTTATCTGGCTTGACAAAAAAATCTTACTAACATTGCTACATTTTATCTTCTGACTAGCCAATCTTGCTAACATTGTTACATTTTATTATCTAGAGCCACAAAATTTTTATTATAAACATCTCCAGTTTATCATCTTGCTTCTCCCAAAATGTTTACTAACACTGCTACATTGTAGTGTCTGGCGACAAAAATCTTAACACTCAGCATTGCTACATTGTATTTTCACTAGCTTACTACAATAACTCTGCTACATTTTATTGTCCGGCTAGCCAAACTCGTACTGACTTTACTACATTTTATCACCAGACTGAACAAATTTGTTGCATTTTAATATTTTGGAAGTGCGTATCATCCCTAGTACTAATGGTTGTTTATCTGTGCCTGTATACCTGAAAAAAAAGTATAGGTTTTAACACTGCATATAATTTGGGGGTGTGATCTGTTTCTATAATTATGGTAGCACACGCAACAACAAAAAAGATGTAGAGAAATTGGGATGATTTTTGTCGCGCCAGGGAGTGAGGAAGTGTAGTGTCATGACAGACGATGAAATGTTGCCGTGTTAGTAAAATATCTAGTGGAACTATATCCTTCTATTTCAGGTACAGCTCTTCTGTTGTTGTACTTTTTATCAATGAATGTATTCCAACCGTCCTGTCATTCCTCTTGTCTCTGTTGACGCTGCGAGGATAAAAAACAGTTTTCAATTTTCAAAGGGTTGTTGTATCGAACCAAAACGGTCACAATTAGAAGCTATACAAAGAAGACGTGCATTGGGGCAAAAAAGAGAATTTGACCTCTTAATACATAGTGTCGGCGCCCTTTATTCTTGTGAGGTCAACTTCTTTTCAGTACCCATTAGTGTTCCAGTCGAGAGCTACTTTCGGGCACTTGTCTTTATCACAAAGGGGAAATCGTAACGATTTGATGCGGTTTGAATATTAATTCCCACTTGACAGACACTGATAACGAACTCGTGGAATGTTTTCCCCGTGTTTTCCAGGTGGCGGCGTTGGCATGTTTAGGCGGTGCGGTGTGTGGTAAACGTTTAACCCGGCCACAGTCACTTGTGAGCTAATGTTCTATTCAAGGATGGTATCGTGCAAACACCGGTGACGGTATACGGTATACATTTGTCGAATATTCGTAAATACCGCATAACGCCTTTATTTGGTATTATGACCGTAGAATATTAGCTCATAAGGACCGTGGGTAAATCCAATGTTGGGGTTGACACATGCCTGGTTACTTTATGACTATGGATAGTTTGCCTAATGCAATGGATATCAGTTAGTACGCACTGTGGTATACAGACACTAAATCAGTATTCACATTTTATATATATTTTTAAACTTTTGTTAGCTACTATTATTTCTCATTAGTCACACTGTTCTGAATGAATCATGTCGTATGTGTGTGTAAATGACATTATGGGATCGGTCAATATCATGAGAGACGTGGACCATGAAACGACAAGTATTCGCCGTCTACCTCTTTGACGTTGAAACCATGCTCTCACTGGCTAAACCTTTTCATGAGATCATGCTCTCAAAGTGTACATTATGCAGTTTGAAAATTAGCATAATGACGTCACTCTGACGTACTACTATTAAGCTAAACTCTTCAGATTTTATTGTGTTATCTTCAGTAACCTGCTGGTTCGTTCGATTTCAGAATTTAACTGTGTTTTACAAGTCTGTATCTAGCACTTTTCATAGAAGGGGGATTGAGAGATGCAGCTGCAGTTTAATTCTGGAGAAAGCTTTTTTGAAACGGAATTTCGTAACTCCATCGCCCTAAAGTATGGATAAAGTCATTCAGAAAGTGACTGAATCGTGAATATGTCGTAATTTGCATAAGTTTCGGTTGTTCTGTGATACGACAACTTGATGAAATAAGAATAACGCAAAATAGTCGTGATGTTAAGTTCTGTCACAACATACATGCTGAACATTATGTTCCTGGCAAACCATCGGGGGCGGGGAGGGACGAGGAGGGTTAGATTGTCCTGTAGTTTTCCAGAATGTAAAGTAGGTATCAGTACGAAACCTATATACCCATCTTGGTATTTGCACTTTGAAGTGGTTATTCAGATAAAAGACTGTTGTTGTTGTTGTTGTTGTTGTTGTTGTTGTTGTTGCCTTTTAATAGCCTCCTGGACTGTAAGAGAATGAATGCTGAGAATCTACAAAAGGCAAATTGGACCCAAAATATTGGCTAACTGTACTTCCAACCAGACCGATTCCCGAATACCCATATCGATATCTTTGATATGCCTCACTGAAAGTACATCTCAATATTGACTGAAACTTGATCGTTTCCTAGCGACAGGAAACAAGAGAGTTACATTTCATACTAGATCACATTACAACACAATATTTCACTCTTTGTCATTTTCAGCGACCAGAGTGTATTTAAAAGATTAAATGTTACCATGGTAACATTAATATAGCTTCAGGTGCTAAAACCCGATGATCTGCTGCCATCATGTGAGTGAGATGGATGGAGCGACGACAGAGTGTTCTTCGATCTTTAGCTTCTTCTAGCGCTTCGGAAACGTTGTATAATACAGCGGATCTTTATGGGGGGGGGGGTTTAGACTCAAAGGGAAGGTGTGATACGATCGAGTCACTGACAGCAATATATAATTTAGCCGTTCGAACAGCATGTTTAGATAGAGTGACAGGATTTAGAGATGATTAAATATTGCCAAGGCTGATTGACACATTTTCTGTACGTGATGGTATGTTGTATTACACAAAAGCTGCTTTAATATCATGACATAAAAAACCACCGACACCACCCCTACAGAGTAGCGGAAATTTTTTTGTATGTTTCCGATAACATGACCTCTGAAAATAGGGTAGATAGGTCGGGATTTGATTGGATTGGATTTTATCTTTAGCTTTTTAATTGCTTTTATTTTTTATCTTTATTTTTTTTTCTTTTTAAAAGAAAATTGTAAAAAAAATATTGCAAACAAAATGTTGGTCAAAATATCCCTTCTGTGGTAGCTTGATGTAGACCATCATCGCTGGGGAAAGAAAAAGAACACACTCGAAGATCAAAAAGACGATGAATTGCTTAAGTTTAACTTTTTGTTTTAAATGTTTAAAAAAATGTTTAAAGTCGGCGAGTTATCGAAAATACACTGTTTTTTTTATTTTGCCTTAGCAGAGACACGAAATTAAGATGATGATGATGATGATGATGATGATGATGATGATGATGATGATGATGATGATGATGATGATGATGATGATGATGACAACGACGACGACGACGAATATTTGCCACTTTTCTACAAAGTTGGAGCACGACCTGTACTGTATTAGAATTGTCTATCTGGCTAATCGTACAACAAAACAACGTCATAATATTGCTGATTCTAGACCACGACGCGAACATTATGTCACTTTAACACTTCAACGCTCATTTCTTCTTAAATTGCATAGACAAATGTATAAATTTGAAGGATCAAATATGTAAATCACCTCATCATGCACACCGATATGCAGAATATGCATACAACGTTATTTCAACAAACTTAATACTGCATGCGCATTTCAAGTGTTTCATTTACATAGTGAAATACAAGTATCACTGCTCACTGTTTAAGGTGGAGTGCACCTTGTCGACAAATTTCCCTGAAAATCAGAGTTCTTCAATTCTCTCCAAACTTTGCCACACGAAAGGTTTCTCCTGGTCCTTTTTGAAATGATAAAAGAAATGTGGGGTTCTTCGTCTTGTTTTCAAAGAAATCACCAATCTTTTATTATCGCATGGAGTTTAACACAGTATTCGGCGGCCATATTGGACTCTAAAAATGGCTAAATTTTGATATCATTTTGACCCCTATTTCAAAAATTTGTATGGTGACCCCAGATTTTCTAATGATTTTAGCTGAGAATAGGTTGTAATTTTATTGAACTTAGTAAAAGCAACAGTTAAAATATATTATTTCGGAGGTGCACTGTACGTTAAATTGTTGCATATTTCATTACATACTAGATAAAATATAAAATGCTGCCGCTTTACCCTTGGAATGACGATTTCCTTCTATAAGCTCTGTAGATAAGGAGTTGCCATACGCATCGATATGAATAATTGTAGGTGCCATCCGTTCCGTTTCAAGATGTCTGAATGATAAAGCAAGATAATGGTCTACTCTTTGAAATATTAAATCAACAGTTCGTCTTTTATGCGTATGTTTCTACCTGTAGGGGCAGTAGTATGGCTTAACGACTTGATGTGATGCTTTTCAAATTTGCTGCTGTTTAAAATCACTCCAATGTATTGCGTAGGCGTTGTGCACAGTGATATTTACTACAAGTCCCGTGCATCTCTCCCACGCATAGCGTTGAGGTGAATTATCATCATATAGGACTGACATTCCCCAAACTGAGCAACATACAGACACCTACCAGATGATGGTATTCAGCACAGACAAGTCTATGTCTGTGAACTCAGGTACTATCTTTTACAGATAACTTTTTTTTTATCTCTTGTTTTTGTAGGGTCAAATAAGTTCATATGATTGAAAATATCATAGATTAGAATTAAATATGTATGTATGTATGTATGTATGTATGTATGTATGTATGTATGTATGTATGTATGTATGTGTGTATGTGTGTGTGTGTGTGTGTGTATGTATGTATGTATGCATGCACGCACGCACGCAAGCACGTACGTACGTACGTACGTATGTATGAATACATGTGCATATTTTAGGTCATGAATAATTATATATTCTCCATTACATCAAGGCGATATAAAGGTCTTCTAATAGCTAAAGCTCAGCAGCCACTACTTCAAATTCAAGAAACCAAGACTTGACCTTAAAGTCAGTCAGTTGAAATTATTTGTTTGTTTTTAGACCTAATTTACATCTAGGTCATCGGTAATTATGTTAATCTATATTAACAGTTTTAACAAATATAGTTCTATGTTTAGTTGCGGTTTTTTTTGTATGCCGTACCATGAATTAACTGACCATTTATCATATTTTAAACCTTCAGATTATATCACCTTTTAAATCAGCCCAGTTAACCATCAAAGGATATCTCCTTTCCAATGATGGCAAGTCACATTTGTCAACATTTAATTATTCACACACACACATGCAGACATTACCAAACAAAAACACAAACATGCATGCACAAACACTGCAATACTGTATATATGTATCCATCCAGCCATACATCCACCCACCCATCCATACACACACACACGCACACACACACACACACACATCCAACCATCCATCAATGCAGTTGTACATACATGTACATACATACATACACATACATACATACATACATACATTATACATACATACATACATACATACATACATACATCATACATACATACATACATACATACATACATACATACATACATACATAGTGATACACTGAAGGATGCTTTTGAAGGATCAACTTGTGCAACATATTGATACAGTACTAGAGTTGTTTTTGCATCTTTCTGCAAGTGATTGTACTGTCAGATCAAAGACATACCGCCATTGTGTACATCATTGTTAACAATGTAAATTATTAACATGTTCCAAATTAAGTGCCGGTTCCTGTTACACTAGTCTGCTTACAGACCTAGGCGAGGACAGTCTCATATTTAATTAGCACGATTTCCAATACACATTAATTCCAAAATTCATTACTTAGAGTCATTTGAGAACTGTACTTTGAACAAGTATTTATCCATGCATTTCATGATTTTGTTTGTTACAGCTCCATTGAAACGAATACGTTGTCTTCATGTTTTCTTGTTCAGATGTATGTACATTGGCTTTATTTGTCAATGTTGAATATGATGAGCACCTATTCAGTAGCTAGTGTCATTACAGCAAAATTTCACTTAATTTATCACTGCAGTATCATATACCCAGTATTACACCATGCATGATTCACAAGTTGAACAAAAAAATGTGGAATTTATACTCAGATTGTTCTCCGTCATGACAACGCACGTCAATGTCACTGGTTCTGCTGTATTCAAAATACAAGTCAAAACGATACCATTATTTTCCCCGATTTTTCCTTGATATAACTGGCGCTGGTATAACTATATTTGTCTTCATCCAGCTGGAAAATGGTCGTGATCGAAGGGTTGTCACTACGAGTCGCAAGATGAGTGAAGACAAATATTGGGGAATAACATCTCATTATATTGCTGTCAATGTAATTCAGTGTGGAAAGTGTACACATAATTTTCCGTATCACGCCTTGGCATACTTTTTGCCCAAAACATGTGCAAGTGTCACACTAAATTGATATCAGTTAAAGTGGCCATATGGATGAGAATTTGGTATTTATTTTGGATTTTTATATGATAAAACAGCTTCACTAAGTTTTTCTACTTGAAAAAATAATGTGAAATAACATATACCAAGTCCGTGTTCACATCTCAATAAATGGCAAAACATTAAACAATGTGTAAAATGTTTGTTATTGTACGTACAATAACAAACTTTTTACATTTTTTGTATCTTTTTGCAATGTATTGAGTTATGAACATGGACTTGGTATATGTTCTTTCGCATTATTTTTTCAAGTAGAAAAACATAGTGAAGCTGTTTTATCAAATAAAAATCCAAAATAAATACCAAATTCTCATCCATATGGCCACTTTAATAACTAAATACAATCATTCTGGATCCACAACTTGATATTGAAACACAACTGGACAAACGAATAAAATGGTGTTGAAGAACACCGGGGAATTTTTATGACTTTATTAAAAAAATAAATCAATTTTGTAAATAGAATTTACAAAACACTGAGTAGAAAGTGCTTTAAAACATAGACATTTAAGTTAAAAAACTGTAAGTATTGAAAGTCAATAACTTTCATTTTGAACAACTTTTTTTTTTAAGAGCACAATACAGAAAAAGGGGCTTTCTTAAAAATTAAAAAAAAAAAACCCACACAAAAAGGAGTCGATTAGTCATAAAATACTTTTCTAAAATATCTCCACTCCTGGATTCCATAAACATTTTCTAATTCTAACTACTCTCTATGTACAATTGAGATCGGACAAAGGTCAGAGGTCAAATTATTCTACAACTTTTATCGTAGTCAAATGAAAACCCTAAATCTGTAGGTCAGAACGGCGGTAAAACATTTTTTTTTCAAAAGCTCGCTTCAATGAAAACTTGGCAGATAGAACACAAACATTGCCTCCTCAAAATATAAACATAATAAATAGCAGGAACGCATATCTATCAGCTGGCTGGTGACCTTTGACCCTTGACCCACTATTAATGTTAGCATTTTGCGTCAAATTATACAATGATGAAAAACAACACTTTTAGTCATCAAATAGTCAGTGGCATAATTAATCTGAACTAGTCAAAATTGAATCTCTCTGAAGTCCTGGCTTGTTTCACTTCAATATCACCTGACCATACTCGTATATTTAAATTATTATCTTCCTAATACAAATTATCACCTTTATGTTGTCACTGCAATGTGATAACCTCATTACTGACAACACATCACAACATCATATCAAATACGTTATGTACCAATCAAATAATGCTCCGGACTCACTTGGTCATGGTCATATGACATACGGATTATCACCCCTATGTTGTCATTGCGATGTGATAACCTCACTACTAACAACATACCACACTTTAATCTACCATTGAAAAAACTTTCCAATTTTCTCTTCGCTGGACGATAATAGGCTTATTGCCTCTATAATGTCACTGCAAGGCAGTAACGTTACGTTTAATACCATGTCATAAGTCACTCAATTCATATAAACATCCCTACAGAGTTTAAACTTGGCAATGTTCATATGATAAATGGATTGTCACATCAATGATATCACCACAGTGTTATCCATATCACTGACACCATGTTCATATATCATCGCGTCAGAGCAGCAAGGTCGTATCTGCCTACACAATTGCATAGCAGATGCAACCTTACTGCACTGAAGCGATATGATAAATGGATTATCACATCAATGATGTCATCAGTGTGTTATCCATATCATTGACATCATGTACATATACGATAAGTGAATTATCACATCTATGTCATCATAATGTGTTATCCATATCACACACCATTTTCATATACAATAAATAAATTATCACATCAATTATGTCATCAGTGTTATCCATATTACTGACACCATGTTCAAAATTGATAAGTGAATTATAACATCTATGTCATAATGTGTTATCCATATCACTGACACCATGTTCATACAATAAATGGATTATCACATCTATGATGTCATCACAATGTGTTATCCATATCACTGACTCCAAGTTCATATGATAAATAAATTATCACATCTATGATGTCATCACAATGTGTTATCCGTATCACTGACACCATGTTCATATGATAAATCAATTATGACATCTATGTCATCACAGTGTGTTATCTGTATCATTGACACCATATGATAAACGAATTATCACATCTATGATGTCATCACAGTGTGTTATCGATATCACTAACATCACTGCATGAATTCATAATCTATGCCACTTGAAGGCCCACATTTGATGAGGATTAAAATCTGGGTGATAAAAACTGATGTATTGACAATCTGGATCATGTATTAAACAATGATGCTTACGTCTTCAAAACAATTATACTAATGCAAGAACCAGGCATTGAATGATAGGCTGAAATGACTGCAATATAGACTGACAGTTACGGACATTCCCATATAGTACAAATAGAAAGCAAAACTCAACTGGAGATTCTTTTCTCTTTCCTTTCTTTGGAACTACTATAAAAAATAAGTGATTTCAAGATTAGCCCAATGGATTCCATCTCAGATATATTTCAATCTCACCACTGGTCAGGTACTTGGCAAAAAAAGAAAAAGAAAAAAAGAAAGAAAACAATCCCAGCCTTGTAGTACTAATAACACTGTTTCTTAAGTAAGATATAAGTAGAATTATTGCATATTAATGATTATCTGACCATCTATTTGATTGATTGATTGATTGGTTGATTGATTGATTGATTGATCACTTGAAATCTGTAGTTTTAGCCATCTTTCACTAACTATATCATTAACCTACATACAAATAAGCAGTGGTACCTGTAGTTTTCTAGAAAGTACATGCATACACTTGCACAGAAAATCAAAAATTAACAACTTACTCACAAACCAATGTTTTCATGTTTTTGAAATGAGTTACCATACTTAGGTGGGTAGTAACCTTTTCTAGGACAATCAAAATTAATCTACATTTTAAGAACAAATATATGTTTCTTAACCTTTCCATTGCTAAAACAGTTACACAATGTCTCCTCTGACTGTACGTACATCTCCCTCCTCATCACAATAAGAAAGATTTCCTCTCTTAAAAGTGTCTATTCACATGCTATCTTCATAGCCTGTACATCTCTGATAATGTCCCCCATTCAACCTTTAACCTTTAGGTCTTACCATTTCAATGAAAGGGGTGGTGAAGTCTCTAAGAAAGGGTGAGTCTGTTTGAATCTCTACAAAAAGATTGTTCAAAATGAAGGATTCTTCTTTCACAGAACATAAATAAAATAAAGTGCCCAAAACCAATTTTTAAAAAATAAATGAAACATAAGAAGAGCCAAAGCATTGTTTAAAAATGGCAGTGAACTTTGAACTTTGACCCCTGAAAAAGATTATTTTGGAGTCTGCCATGGCGTGATATCAAAGTCTATCAGTGCACTGATTGGTTTGGCCAAAACAAAATAGTGCACCTGTTGAATGACCAATCAGCATTTGATAAGTGTCTCTGACAGAGAACTAACTTATTTCATTCTAATATCACCATGGAATATAAAATTCTGAACATGTTTAATAGTTTCAAACAAAACAATGGCTTTTCATGACAGGTTTTCTTTTTAAAATGAGTAACACAAACTAATAAAAAAATTATACAAAAATCACATGGGGAAAATTGAATTGGTTCAGCTGATATTTCATCTCCTGCAATGATAATAATAAGGGTGTACAGTATATGAAGATGTTATTACAGGAAACTATAACTGGAATGACTAACTACACAAAACAAATAAATATTTATTTGGTCTAGGACTATAAAGTTGTGACTAATTTACTCAACGTGATAAATACAGTATGACGATGATTTCACATTATCATAAAACCCCTCTCCGTTGCCTCTGCATCAGAACATTTCAAATCTTGCGAATTATCAAAATCATACCAAAAAAAAAAGCAAACAGTCATCATTTTGTGATAGTTTGGGGCATGAGTGTGAATTCGACACATTTTATGAAACCCTCCGAAATGTACTCTATGATGGCCCCACCCTCCCCACCTCCATGACTCCCATCTCCTCTCCCACCCTCCCCTTTGCATGCATATAGTTCGAGCAACTGCAATGACCACATAATAATAACAATCAAGGTAATATTTGCATGAAACACTCATTCCATCACATACTGCTTATCTACACCTATTTCTTGCTATATTATTCTAAAATTAGGCAGAAGAAATGTTTCAGTGAGTTTTTGACTTCTCTCGCTAATCAGTCTGAAATGATGACAAGTAAACCAAAGTTCCTTACAAAACTTGAAAAAATATACCATACTTATGACCCAGCAAAATAATTTGGCATTTGTATATACATTCACAAAGTGGCTGACTGAAAGCATGAGAAAATCAGGTGACTGCCATGTGACAGTCTATACGTAGCATGTGACAATCACGTGACCATTATGAGAATAATCATATGATACTGTGATTATGATTAGCAAAGTTGCATACCATAGTTAGTTGTACTTGATCTTAATATTTGCTTGAATTGTAATTTGATGTCAAAAGATTTTAAGTGATTTGAAGACAGAATATTGCACATTACACTTCTAAGCTGACATTATCCATTACATGTAGTACTGTTGAATTAAATAATGCCAAAAATTGCTTCTGATTTTCCTATACCGTGGCACTATCATATTTCAGTTTGCTACACAAACAGAACATGGCAAACCAAATTCTCAATAACTATATGAACTGACTGCAATGTAGACAGGTCGCAAACTCAAAAGAGTTGGATCAAAAATTGGCTCCAACATTGTTCACTGGCTTTGACCCAACATGGTAGCCACTAGTACAAATCAAAAATGGCTACTGCAAGTACAATCCAATATGGCTGCCGCAAGTAAAATCCAATATGGCTGCTACTAGGTTCAAATCCAATATGGCTGCTTCACATATAGTCCAACATGGCTGCCTACACACCTGCCAAGTCGGCCAACAATTCATAAATTTAAGAACCTCAGCATAACAAAATGAATTCTGAATATCACTCAAGTCATGATAAAGAAATTTTTTAAGTATAACTATCTTTCACTTTCCTTCAAACAACATCATGTCTTCGACACAGACTTCAAGTAAGCTTTATGTATTTCGCTGACAAAATCATCATCGGTCTGTAAAAGAAAATTTATATACACATGTCAATTTTAAAATGATACATGAAATATGATGGTGATCTGAGAAATTTTCTTCACTGAGGGCACCATTCTACAAGGAAGTATTGACTCCCCTAGGTTTAAAAATTAATGAGATACGTCTATTATATTTGTATGTTAGCAAATTGCTTTCCAATGCTATTATTGTTAGCTATCACTTTGAGTTCCTCTTCCTTTTGTATGAACCAAAGACAAAATTGATAATTTCTGGTAAGAATGACTTTCTAACATTGTCTTTGTTTAGCCATCACAGTTGCAACACTATATAAGTACTGAAGGAAGTGGTAGGGTTGGTAAAATCCTATGTGATGGTGCCCTCAGTGGTGGTGATAGGACAGTCAGAAGACTACCGTACATGCAATTTCTAGTCTCTTACGTCAATCATGCTTTTCCCCTTGTCATCTCTTACAGTATATAAATCATATTTGTGTATTTTTCATTTTATGGCCAATTCAATTTCCTTAGTGTGATTTTGGTGCATTAAACCAAACCAAATTTACTCTAACCTCTTCCCCAAATTAACAAAGTAGTTATATTTGTTACGTGTCTGTTTTCATAATCAACAGTTACTAAACTAAGTGTCAAAACAACAGAGAGTAATTCTTTAGCTAACTTATGGGGTACTCATAAGTGGAGATGGAAAATGGAAAGCAATAACAGAGATTTGCTAATGGTTGATCGTACAATGTCACACAAGCTCAATAAGCGAACTTCGTTCATTTAGGGGGAGAGGGTCTGGTGTCAATGCAATTGCAGTACTTCATTTTTGCACTTCTTACCAAATTTTGATGGAACATTTCACTCCTTCAATGATAACAGCTTTTAAATTTACTACTGAGATGTTGACAAGTTGATAAAAATTTACTTCTAATGTGAGATATGGTGCTGGATTACTTGTAGTATTTTAATTTGTAATCATGTTTTTACATTACATCGATCGTAGTGGTGTGACTGCTACAGTTTTCATCATAGTTTATATCATATATAAACATTTGATGTCGCACGAGAGGGAGGGGGTGTTGACCTAAACAAACATTTGATGAGCTTGTGCAACATTGTGCAATCGTCCCTTACCTGTATGATATTTAGTAGTGCCTGCTTTAACTGCTCTTTAGTTAGTGTTGGGACCACTACAGATTGTGGATGTTGAAGATAGCCAGCAGGTGGCTGTTTGTTCAGTGGTGACAAGGCACTGTACACGTTAGACAATCCACTTAGCGACTGGTTGCTTGGCAAACTAGCAGCTGCTGTTGACATAGAAACAGTCTGATTGCAAGGGAGTGATGGGATTGGCTGTGATGTTTTGCTTTGAAATACCATTGGTGACAGCAATTCAGTTCCTGTTGGCTTATTCACAGCCATTGGCTGCAGGAAAAAAGAAAAAGTTTGATATTAAAAAAGTCAATAATTTCAAACTGAAAAAACACAACTCCATTTGTAAGGAATGAGTGGAGACAGGCTCAATTACAAATACATGATTCTGTTCTTGTTTTACAGAAATAGAAATGAAATGAAATGCACACCGATGTATCCATGATTTGTTTATTTCAATTTGTGATGTCTTTAGCTCATAAAAGTTTATATTTTTATCCGAAGCAAGCACATTAATTTTAGCAAAGACCCTTCTTAGATTTCCTGCATCCATCATCAAATGATGAATAACAATAATGCAAATTTATAATGTGCCTTTTTCTCCTGAGAGATGAAGACACTCACAATTATTACCCCTAGTACGGATCAATGGCGGCACAGCATACAATCCCTGGGGAGCATACAATCCATTACAGCCTCGATAGTATAAGCGCATAGGATTAAAGCATTCACATTGCAACCTCTATCCTACCAGGTCCCCCAATTATACAGCTGGGTTAACTGGATTAGTTCCTATCACACTGGAATTTTAGATTTCAATTTTGGGTGGATTACATTTACAATTTTCATGTCTTGTATGTAAGGAAGGACAAACATTGAAATTCTTAATGTAATAAACATATACAGAACCACAAAATGTATTTCTTTCTAGGTGTAGCCAGTCTGAATACCAAACATGATTGCCAGTGCTACCTTTATAGTCAGCTAAATTCAGAAATTCTAATGTATGCTTTCAAAACAACTGTTCATAGTAACAATACGTTCTTGTACCCTGCCCATGCGTTCTTATTACTGGCCAGTAGAGTTACTCGTAATAGGGAAACCTTGGTCATGGTACAAGAGATTGGAGCACAACCAATTTCTGATTTCTACTTTATACAAGAAGTGCACCACTGTCCATTGTGTTACGACATCCACTCGCCAAAAAATGACATTCACATGATTTTATGCATATTGAAGACATTATTTGCATATTGAATTAAAATATTCATGCATCATTTGCATATCAAGTTTTGTATACTTAAAGAAGCTATTTACAATAAATGTGATTTCATAGATGAGTAATATAACAAAAAAATATAGTGAACACGGGGGAAAATAGTAGGAAATCAAATAACTTTAACTGCGCAAACTCAGTTTTATAAACTTCTATAAAAATATTACTCATTTCAAACATAATGACTCATATTTCAATTCCCATAAAACAAATTACATGGATACAAGTTGTCATGACATAATACAACCAGAAATGAAATCCTGTATTTTAGTTTTGAATGTGTACAACTTGGCTTGCACTGATATACTCAATCTTCACACTTGTTTGTCCGGTGTTTATTTGACTTACCATGGAGGCTGCCCTGCTCCTTCCAGTGTTGGGACTACTAGTAACACCAGCACTGTGTCCTTGTGCAAGACCTTGAAGCAATGCATTCCCTGCCACAGTTGATAACGGTTGAACAGTTTGTCCAGCACCATGGCTAATGTTAGCGACCGGACTTTGAGTAACACTGGCTATACTAGGTTGGCTCTGTGTAATGGTTGTCAGCATTGCCCCTACTATGCCCTGAGTTGGGTGTCCTCCGTGAAACTTCCCAGGACTTGGCTGCAAAGGCAGTTGATGCTGGGAAACAGTTGGAATCCCAATAGGCTGGGACTTCACTTCTCTTTGTTGCTGCTGATCTTGTACAAACTGTAACTTCTGTAAGAGTTCAGCAGCTATTTTGCTATCTTCTGCTTGGCTGTGTGCATTGGATGGTGCTGGTGCCCCAATGGCTTCTTGTTCCAACATATGAACACTAGTCACACCAGGGTTTGACATTAATCTCTGCAGTAAATTGCTTTCATGTGGTTGTCCTGGAGCACCCCCATCACCACCACCACCACTACCACTACCACCACCACCACTGCTACTAACAAGAACTTCACCACTCTTGGCAGGAGCTGGAGGAAGGGGATTCTGTTGATCCATATGTTGTTTCTGCTGTCGTTTCCTTTGTTGATTGTGGGCATCACTGTAAGGAGGACCTACTGTCTGTGTTTTATTCATCTTGGGCGATGCCACATTAACTTTAACTGCTACTGGTTTCACCAAGTTACTTTGTGAGACGACAGCATTAGCTGGTGGAGGTGCCCTTGTTATGTGCTTGGGTTCCTCCTTCTTCGGAGTTTGTTGTGTCTGTGATAGAAGCAATTCAAATATTAAGAGCACAATCTTTGAATAGGCACACTTTTAACAAATCCTACACAGTTTTACTTGCAGAAATTATTGCATGCCATGACAGTGGTCCGTCATAGATTTTACAGCTTAATAAGTCCCATTTTAGATGTGATGGGATGGGGGGGGGGGGGGGGGGGGGGGATGTTACAATGCTATCACCCTCTATTCCAAATGCATCATATTTCAGTTACCCACCTTGCAATCATTTTCAAAATGTATCACAAGAGGGCGTCCCACACAAGCAAATAAGGCCAGTCAACATAATGAGTTTCTGAAACTAATATAACGGGAATTGGTTGATAATGCTGAAACACTGTAAAATGCTACAATGATCAACTGCTACCATTGTCCTCTCACTTCTGGTCCAAAGACTACAACCAAATAGCAATCCCAGTGACCAGACTATACAATCTTTTGTCTTACCAGTAACCAGAATATTGCAAATCATTCTATTGATATTCTGGTTCATGTTGATACAGAGAACAATATGCTGATTTCATCTGACGGTTCATTTCTTATTGCTTAGGAAACAATGGAATGTTGTTTTCACCAATCCTGCATCACATGACCTCTCTAACAATATAGAGTGATAATAATTGACAAAGCTAGCTGAGACTGTACCCTGTGGGAGAGCATCAGGGGATATAAAGTAGTTTAAGGTGCTTCACACATTTTGAGAGATTGGCTCAGCATTGTTTTGGGTAAGGGTGACACATTTAATTTCATTCACTTCCCAGGATACCTCTCCCAAGTGTACAGCAAGTAACTGCTCGGAGTCAGACAGGGTTTTATATCAGTTTTGGATTAAGGAGGTCATTGTGACCTAGGGTCTGAAAATTTCGGGGTCCCAACTGCAAATGGGTCATTCAAGATTAATGTGTGTTAAATGAGGTAATAGGAAAATCAGATTTACCAATATTCAAAGTAAACAAATGAGCTGGATTAATAACACTTGGCACAGCATGTTGGAACAGCAGAGACTTGTATTTCAACCATGGTGTGATAAGAACAGTTTTACGGCCTCTTTATGTGTGGTACATGAAATGCCAGGGGAACTGGAAATTAGTTTGCGAACTGTGAACTATTATATTAAGTGGCCATAAAACTGTTCTTATCAAATGATGGAATGTAACTTGGTCTCTGTACTTCCAACATGCTGTACCAAGTGTTATTTATCCAATTCAGTTGTTTACTTTCCTTGTTAGCAAAAGGTTCTGTTCGTCTACAGTCTGATGCCTGAAGGTGTATATATGATAGTTCATCACTCAAGTACTAGTATCTTCATTTACAATTGTCATTTTGTGATCTGTATGTATAGTCTTACCTTTCTAGTGTATTCATCTTGTGCTTTGCTAAGTAACTGCATAATATCAGTTTGTGATTCGTCCTCCTGTTGTTGTGCTGCACCTGTAGAACCAGACGACGTGCTCCCTGCATCGGAGGACGTCTTCTGAGACTCACTACCACTTTTCTTGTAGTCTGACTGAGCCTTGGTTAACATCTGCATAATGTCAATTTGACTGGTCTGTTCACGGTCTGAGGGCACATCGGTTTCCTCACTGGGTAACAACACAGCTGTTCCACTACTGGTATCTGGCAAGCTAGCTTCATGTGTTAGTCTGTTGAACAAGCATATTTAGTTGGGACCATTTTTGTATCATTTTTGTTTTGTCAATTTTACTGCTTCACTTCTCTCCAACCTAGGGGCATGATCAGGAGTCGAACCCTGGTTGTTTTGCGAGATGAACAATTCTTGTTCAATTTCTTGTTCTATAAATTGTATTTTTTTTGTTTCTTCAACTTGGGGTATGCTCAAGGGTAGAAAGCCGAGAGATCACTCTGAGGCATGAAGGCATACATAATATGTTTTACAACCTAAAGGTACATCTCAACTACATGTATATATGACATCACTAGTCTAGTCAACATACATGAAATCTTAAAGTAAACTTGAGTTCTATAAGCACATACGATTAAAGCATTCACATTGCAACCTTTAACCTACCAAGTCCCTAATTCTACAGCATACATATTGCGTTAAGGATAGTGTAAGCATAGTCTTGGATAACCCTACATTGGGCAATGAATTCTAGATGACAATACTGTTTGTAAAGAACTGATTAGCATACTTACTTGGTCATTAAGTGTCCTAACCTTGCACATTCATCTTTATCATAGAACCAAATACCGCAAATACCTACCAAAAGTAGAGAGACAGAAAAGATAAATGAAAAATCTGCCAACCTTTATACGGTATTACTCACAAACAATAGCAGCACAGATTTCTGACAAAATTATAACAACAGGTGATGACAAAGTTTTGGTTAAAAGCATACGAATAACAATTCACTTTATTGTTCACTGTCACAAATTTTAATAGCCAAACCAAATTACCATATTTATATGTATATGTCATTGAGTCCAAAATGCTATCTCTGTATCCTTGCAAGGAAACTGTCATCCATCACCGAGGTCATTTGTTTAACATAAATATGAACATCTTTTGATTGGTCAAAATAGACATGAACATCTTTTGATTGGTCAAAATACATATGAACATCTTTAGATTAGTCAAAATACATATCACAATAAAAAAAAACTGATGTTCAACAATGTAGAAATGTTTTGCACACCAAGCTTATTGAATTTACATAAAGGTTACAGCTAAACTCAAGAATTCCTCTCTGGTTGACTAAACCACTAACAGCTTGATTAATACCAGTGTAACCTTATCAAGTACATGTCACATGTCACATGTCTCAACCAGACTATCATTGGGGCAGGCATTAACCCTATTGGTTGCTGTTGTTAACATCAGACTGAACCAGATGGTAAGTAAGTAATGGGGCTAATGCAGGTACAAATGTATTAATCCCTCCAGTCACCAACAGTAACACATAGTTCAAGTGTAAGCGTTAGCACTGTGCTAACACGGTTGGTGCGGGCATTAACTCTTCCAGTTGCTAACACAAGGTGAGGTGTTTGAGCCACCCCACACATGCTCCAGATAGTGATAACAAACCCAATGCTAGCCTCTTGAGTTGTAGGTACATCTACATGTATACATGCATGTTACAAAAGAGAGTGAGACACACACACCCATTCTCCATGCACACTTCATCAGTTACATGTATGGTTGAGTTGTGATCGTAAGATTAGCAGCACACACATTTTTTCACTCCTCTAGCTGGTAACTGTGGTGTACTTACTTGCGCCTTTGGTGTTCCTATAGAGAAGAAAGGGGTCATTGACCTGAAATTCTAAATCTTTGGTGATTGGTTGGGTCATATTGTCCATACTCAGTCGATTCATAATGGTAAACCCGTTGCTTGGAGATGCTGACCTGCGAAATGAAAGAGAAAGCAACATTTAAGAATGAAATCAAGAAAAAGGTCTACTGTAGAGGCCCAGTTTTGATTATGAGTAATATTTGCGAAAGAAGAACAGAGCTACAGTAAAAAGCTGGTTCGAATCAAAAGAATAACCCTTGTCAGTCTGCCTTCTAATCTAAGCCATCTCTGACAAGAAGCAATTTTTTTGTAACGCATCAAATTATGGTGAGGAGACAACACGTGCAAACAAAATTGTTATCATTTTTATCACCAACACAAGTTATCTTTTCTTTATGACTACACTGATAAGATACTATGTACTGTAAAACATGGACATTTTCGCCACAGACTTATATTTGCTCATTTCGCTGGAAAGCAAAAACGCATTAAAATAAGTAGTGACTGCAATGCCTTCTTGTATATAATAAACACAACGTACCAGTCTGGTAATTAGTAAAAATATAAGTCTGAGAACTAGCCGAAGACTGTAATTTGTAAAATCGCAAAATTTTCTAGGAGTTAAAATATGTAGGTTTATAGTACATGTAGCCCTCATTAAACATAATTTTTTACTTATATAGACATACTGAATAATGAATGATATGCATGTAGTACAACGTACTGTGTGAAGGGAAAGATTTGTCAATTATTCATCTCGATATCTATCATGCACACCCTGGCACAGGTCTCATAGTAACAATTAATATACTGCCAGCTGTCCACACACTGTTTTTGCTAAGGTTGGGGAACCCCTGTAGCAGAAATAGGGACAAAGGGGTAAAAATGACAGTGTTTCCCACACAGTCTACACTGTATGGTAATTTTGATTGGGAACCCTGGTAAAATGGCAGGCGAACCCCGGTAGATTTTACCTACTTACCACCCTTAGTAAAAAATGACACAGTATGATGTACTCAGACTTCAATCTGGTGATTATGTCATGTACAGGACCCCTTAACTTTCTCAATATATGTACACAGAGGCATCATATGACAACTGCCCCCAGTGGTAAATTTAGTTCAATCTTTTGTTCATACTTGATCATTTCTGGCAATTTATACTTTCACCATGGTAATGAGATTTCTCAATTGTCGTCTATTATTTTGTTCAGCTTTACTTTCTTTCTATATTGTGTGGAGTCTGAAACAGCACTACACTCTCACTCGGGATTTTCAGCTATTAATATAGCCAGTCATTTGTCATGTTACCATAGTATTATAATCACAGCTGTCACACTAAAAGTTCATCTGTTTATGAGGTGTAACATTAATATGTACATTATAAAGTGACGACTATAAATCCTCATCAGTAAAGATCAAATATCAATATATAATTTTTCCCATGTTTTGGCCAAAGTTCGGGGTATATAAAACATGTTACAAGCTACAACGTTTTCTAACACAAGCAACATGCTTGAAACCATGAATATTCCCTTATATGTTCACTAATGGTAATAAGCATTTAGGAGTCATGAATATTTATCATTCTGCAATGTGGCCCACAGCAAAAAATCCCCAACTGAGGGCAGCAGTTCCATTTGTGTGGCATTTCTCTGAAATCGCATGTACTGTAGGTGATGTAAAATCATGAAATGAATCTCCAGAACTCATCCACTGTATGAAAATGCCTGTATATCCTAGCATGGTATTCCCTTTTAAGAGTTGTCACGAGGAAAAAAAAACAACTTATGTATATATACAGGAACTAAATTACTACATGTATATATAGATGTATATGATAATCTAACAGTTCACTTTAGACAAAATATCCTGGGGTTTTTTTTGCGTAACAACACATCATTCTGAAGACGAACTAATCTCAGACTCTCCAGTCTAACTTCTGCTGCTGCCCCCAGGCAAAGATTTTGGGGCAGTACATGTATATCATAACATCCATCATCATGACATCATGATTTCTGTTAAATGTATATAGAGATGAGGAAAATGAAAATTAGGAATTATTTTCATCCAATCAGTGGTTGTCTCAGATCCTGACAGCGTTCATGTTCCTTTACAACTGGTGAGCCTTCAGTGGTGAGGATGGGTAACCAATATAAATGGAACTATCCATCCATCAACTAACTTACCAACCACCCAACCACCCACTCACTCACCCACCCATCCACCCACCAAGCTATCCAACCAACCAATCAAAATAATTTCAATTGTATAGTGCCAAATCCAATGCAACATAATGTTCTACGGCACTGAACAGGAAGAGTCGTAGGTCATTGTAAAGACACAAAGCTCTTGTGAACAGATGTGTCTTGATTTCCTTCATGAATTTATTAACAGAAGATGACCAATGAAGATCAAGTGGTAACTATACTGTTCCATAAGAGTGGCCCTGCTCGTGAGAACACACGATGACTATGTATTGGTACAAATATAAACTGAAGTAGTCAGTCAGTCAGTGTGAATAAAGTGTAGAGACAGCTGTGTTGTCATTGCGGTACAATGTACATATACCACTTGATGTTCCATCACAATAAATGAGATAGGTTCTGTCTGTCAGTACATGTTAGACCACAGACCCTGGAGGATCTATGGTTAGACAACTTCTGTATTCACATACCAGTCATACCATCCAGTCTGTTGCTCAGTGTGTACGGCCACTATAATATGTATGCCTAGCAAACAACTGCTACAGCACTTCAGACACACAGCAGCAGAATTATAGTTTGTGCAGATTTTCTACACTGAATTTCAAGAATTCAGAGAAGGTGTTAACTGGGTGATTTCTAAGGCATTCTATACTTATCACATCCTGACTATCGTCAATGTTACTATATTCAAAAATAAAGTGATAGGCTGCAGTGGATTTAATAGCCCTTTCTACTGAACACTGCCCTCTACATTTTATAAACTTATAAAATTTACTATTACATACATGTAATAGTACTTTAATAGTGCTAGTTCAAAATGTTTTGCCTTGGTAGGTCGCAGCCACTTCCGTTTAGCAGTTGCAATCAATAGGGAACTTGCAAACCCGCCATGTTGAATGTTGCATCATGGGAAATGTGATAATAAATACTAATCAATTAGTATTGTAAACAATGTTGTTTATTTCATTGGTAGCTCCAGATAACATATTACGATAACCACAGATAATCCCATAGTCCTTTGCATCTGAGCATGCTCAGTCTGGATTGCAAGTTCCCTATTGTGTTTGTGATGATAGCGCCATGCAGCACGTGATCTAGGGAAAGTGCTTATAAATAAGTTTGTTTCCGTCTAGAAAGTATGTGCCTTATGATATCATATGTAGAGATATATATATATTTATAGTTGTATTCAGTGTTTCAAAATGAAATTATCTTGACCAATATTGTGACGACGGTGATACAATCAACTCTCAGTCTTCCGAAAGTACTTTTGCTGGATCATGTGCTGTGGCACACACCACTGCGGATGTGATCAATTCGATCAATTATAACCGCAAAACAAAAGTGACTGTGACCTACCTATGAGTACACCACCAGCGGCAAAACATTTTCAAAATAGGGCTATTGGAATGCTGCAGTGGCAGAAATATGAACGTAAGCTGACTTGGGATTTTTTGGAATTACAAAATACTACAAAGTATTCATACTCTATACTTATAATACATATACATCAACTTGTGTCTTCACCAACATTTTCTCTTCTGACAATTTGGAGATAAACGTGTCCAGGGTTGACATCTCTATATTAAACTCTCTTTCATCACTAAGTGGCCTGAACTTGTCATCTTTAAGTTTCATTATGTGTTATACCCTGAACTCTGACACAGATAACTAATTCTGGTATGTCCAGATATTCAACTTACATGATGCCAAGCCATCATTTAACATGACATAATGTATGGAATTCTGTTGGTACAAGTCTTTGGCAGGAGAATCAGTGCGAGTCTTTCGTAGACAATAAGTGGACAAGTTTGTTTTGAGCCCCCAACTGTAGAATCTCTTGAATCTGGTATTATAGGGTGACAGCTACATGTGGGTGTGGATAGGTTGGGGGTGGGGGATGGGTAGAGAAGTAATTATATAATAATAATTTTAATACAATGTGTAACAGTTCACTTCTGTACCTATAATCGGAAATTAAAAGATAGATTTTAACTACTCACTACTACGATGACACAACTGCAACACAATCTGTTACAATGTCATTTGATACAAATACAACACCTTTATATTTCAAAGGGATAGATTCGATATCTATAATTCGAAACCAGCATCTACATGTAGTTGACTTAATTAGCCTGAAAAGATTCAGGCAGTGCTTCCATTTACATAATTTGATCGCTCACATTGGGGTAGCGAGTGATTACATTGGGGTAGCGAGAGGTTACGTAATGCGATTGCTCACATTGGGGTAGCGAGTGATTACATAATGCGTTCCCTCACATTGGGGTAGCGAGTGGTTACGTAAGCGGACCAACGGCTGGACCTTTCAGACTACTATTTGACAATGACTTCTAACAGAAAGAACTGTCAGCTTTTAAAAAAACCAATTTCAATATACTAAAATATCTAATACATGTATTATAAATCTTAGGATACTTAGAAGCTATTTCCAATATTTTTCTTCGTGTAACAAGGAAATATGCCGGAGTGACCCAATGTTATGAACATCATTTATACTTTATTTCCATTTTGGTGATTTAAATAAAAGTATTCATCAAACACATATACCATTACCACAACATTACATAACTATACTTCATATTCTGAATTTTTTATGGCAAATGTGGTCAACATTCAGTCATTATCATGAGGGTCATTCAAAAAAAAAATGATGTGCTTGTGTGGACTACTGTATCTAACATTTGTGCCGGGTTTGGTTGAAATTGGCTGATGCATGTTTGAGATACACTTTTGTGTACAGGTGGACATGCACAGACGGACACATGTATGGATGGGCAAAGCACAGACAGACACATGTACGGTTGGGTAATGCACAGACGGACACATGTACGATTGGGTAATGCACAGACGGACACATGTACGATTGGGTAATGCACAGACGGACACATAATAATAATAATAATCTTTATTTGTCCAAATAAATTCGGAAATTTGTTGAATGGTCGCCGCAGAGCAGCGCCCTAGTGCCCTAGTGTTGAAGAAGCAGGAGGAAACCGGAGTGCCCGGGGAAAACCTGCGTTGTTCAGCAGGGTCAAACTGAGCATCACTCTTCTTACATGCAGACCTAGTTAAATTTTAAATCAAACCCAGCCAACACCAGGCGGGTTCGAACCCAGACTGCAGAGGTAAGAGGCGTACGAGCTAACCGCTCGGCCACCGACAACACATGTACGATTGGGTAATGCACAGACGGACATGTATGGTTGGGTAATGTACAGACGGACACATGTACGATTGGGTAATGCACAGACGGACACATGTACGGTTGGGTAATGCACAGACGGACACATGTACGGTTGGGTAATGTACAGACGGACACATGTACGGTTGGGTAATGTACAGACGGACACATGTATGGATGGGTAATGTACAGACAGACACATGTATGGATGGGCAAAGCACAGACAGACACATGTATGGATGGGTAATGTACAGACAGACACATGTACGGTTGGGTAATGTACAGACAGACACATGTATGGATGGGCAAAGCACAGACAGACACATGTATGGATGGGTAATGTACAGACGGACACATGTACGATTGGGTAATGTACAGACGGACACATGTAAGATTGGGCAATGTACAGACGGACACATGTACGGTTGGGTAATGCACAGACGGACACATGTACAGTTGGGTAATGCACAGACGGACATATGTACATGTATGGATGGGCAAAGCACAGACAGACACATGTACGATTGGGCAATGTACAGACGGACACATGTACAGTTGGGTAATGCACAGACGGACACATGTACATGTATGGATGGGCAAAGCACAGACAGACACATGTACGGTTGGGTAATGCACAGACGGACACATGTACGGTTGGGTAATGCACAGACGAATGGAAGAACACATGGCACCTAATGTAGTAGCCCCCTCATGCTTCACCTGATAGGAAATTATTACAGGACCTTGTCATCAACTATTGAAAGTACAATATCTACATGTATATGACGAGGGATAAATAATGACTGTCATAATTACTGCATGTATCAATTTTTGACAAGACTATATATTTATCTGACAAATAATGTTTTTAGAATTTCAATATTTCAAAATTAATTCAAAGGCAATTACCATAAAGCCAATTCATTCACTGATACAAGACAAAATATCAATTAATTTATCTTTTTTTCATACATCCAAACACGCACATACACACACACACAAACACACACACACACACACACAAGCACACAGGGACACATAAACACATGCACACACAGTCAAGCACACAGAGATACATACACATACACATACATGTACACATTTGTCACCATGACATGCTTCTCATACATGTACAACATCACAAATACATACAAATCTGACAACGTTCCAACACAGAACACTACACAACAATACCACCTAAAAGTCAAACTCATTTGTCAAACTCAGACATTTCAATTCTAATGATTTCTTTCTGCTTTTTAATTTCCGTTCTAAACGTACACATACCAGCAACATAATTTCCCACAGCCCACAGGTGTAGTATGCATACATACATACAGACATTCAAACCGACACCAATGGTGCTGACAATGGACATGAAATGAAATGAGATTGTACACAATATTGTTCTATTCTACTTCTAGCTTGTCTGCTTTTTTTTTTTTACGAGACCTGGATTGTATTTCATTTGTCACGATCATTATGTATGCATCTGGTAATATGTACACTTTTAAAAGGCATATTATATTGACAGAAGAAACAGTTGTGCAATGCAAACACCATCTTTTTTAATAACTCTCTTTTTATATCAATATTGTGAGATTGTAAACAATTTTGTTCTTTCTGTAGGAAATTTGAGGTCAATTGATCACTTTTTAATGATTCCAGTATTACACAAACATATAGTCTACCAGGTGCAATTTTTTCATTTTTGTAGAAAATCCACCTGCCATTTTCAAACATATAGTCTACCAGTGCTGAGTACCAGGTGCACTTTTTTCATTTTTGTAGAAAATCCACCTGCGATTTTCTTCAAAAATTATGGTTACACACATTGTGAAGTATAAAATACATAACAAACTATAAAATTTGACCCAATATGTATTTCCTTTTCTGTTATCTAAAACTTGATACTTGTAATTCTTATATTGGTAAGCAGGAACAAGTCTTCTACGTTCATAGACATACACTGTAGGCACCACCACCCCCTCCCCCACCCCCTGTCATGTACAACCTTCACATGCACTAACCCGACCCCCTTTTTGAGCCACAGCATCACCTGTTTGAATTCTGTGGACAGATCCGGTAAAATCTCTCACTCTAGATCTGCAGTTGCAACTTGTGGTTATTTTTTTTTTTTAATATTTTAATTAGATTTATGCTAATAGTATTGTAGATAGTATTCTCTGCATCACTGAGTACATTGTGTGTATTTATTGATTTCCATATATCCACTTTTCACTTGCCAATGCTTTTACCATTCATATGATAACAAACATCGCATACAGAATCCCAATGAGATTGTCACACATCAAAAGACATACATATACCTGTAAAATAATTAGGGCAAGGACAGTAGTAGAGCTTACAACAACATTTCTATTTTCAATAGAAAATTAGAAAATAAATGCTATGTGTGTATACACAAATGAGGACATAGAGTATACAGTGCTTGTACCAGAAAATTGTCAGGACAGCGTGTTTTCTACATTCTCAAAACGGGGGATATTTATCTCCGAAACCAATATATCTATTATGAAGTCATTCAATGTATTTTAGAAGAACATTTTGCAAAAATATCACAATATCATATGTTAGCACAGTATGCAAAGAATTATTTAGATTTATTATTTTCATACAGTTTTGTTTGTTTAGCCAAGAAAAAATATGAATGACCTAAGGAGCCTTGTCACTATGAATTGCTAGATGAGCTGCGGCAAACCCCTTAGGTCACAAGTATTTTCCAAATGAATGAAGAAAAATATTGGGGGAAATGATATGTATACCTCCTCAAGCATAATTTATGAAAACTACGGGAAACGCTATGTCAATTTGAAAACATGTTGACTCATACTTGGAGCACCACAGAACCAGATATGTAGAGACCCTGTTTGTCAAGAATGATGGCCAACATTTTGTTGTTAAGCTCACGATAGATATTATGGGTGTAGACACACAAATGAGGCCTCTATCTATTAAGGACTTAGGTTCAAAGCTGATGTGCAAAATATGAATTATTTTTACGACAAATATGGCTGCCATCCAGTCATGTAGGTACACAGTTTACAGACACAAATATCACAAACAAATTATTCACATATTACCCAGTAAAACTCTACTACTAAACCACTTCATTCAAAAAGACAGTTTCCTTCAATTCCTAATGTCCATTTTTCTGTGCTTCAAAGTTTACAAAAGAAATTGCACAAACCATGGTTTCAGCACACACACACAACCCTGTACAAACCCAGGATCACTACAAAGCACTTCTTTAAAATATTAATACTTGAATATGTGTACTAAATTTCATTTGAATGTAGCCAGCGGTGCCATATTTGAGAAAAGGATGATACAGCTGCAGAAACAGAGAGACATACATGTACAGACAGACACACAGCTGCAGACAGACAGACAGACAGACACATCACTATACTATAACCTTCCCTTAGAGAATTAGAAGGAAGAACTAAAAAGAAAAGCAGTATCCTTTGAAGACCCCTGGGTCAGGAATCAAGAAGGCGTTATTGTTGGCCTCTCACTAGAAGTCAATTACTGCACACATGGAGACCATCAGCCTGTACGCTATAGACTGTACAGCTGCTACCGCAACTTGTTGGCATAGTTCACATAGGTGGCATAACATCATTGGTTGGGATGTGAACGATAGCCATGCAGTCAACGAAGCATTCCAATGGAACACAGTCATTCTAACCATGACAAGGCCAGACTGACATTTTTTAATGGCAATTCCCTACCCTCCAATCACTTAATCAGAGTGAGGGCAGTCATTCTGAAATGTCACCAAATTTATGGATATGATGTACAAATAAAATATTAGAGGGTAATAAATTTGTTTGTGTCGATTTCTGTAACATGCATTTTGTAATGGTTGGATATTTATCATCACACTTGTATTTATTTGTTACATTATCCGTACTACATTAACCTGACCAAAATTGTTGAATTTGTTATAGTACTAAATTGATGCAATTTATCATAGAAATAAAGTTATATGCAGCCTAAAACTGTTTCCATCAGGTTGATTTCAGCTACCTAACGTCTCAAAACACATTTATAGAATTTTCCCTGTATTCAAACCTACATAAATATTAGATTACGATTTCACTTTAACTAAGTCATTCCATTCAGATAAGTTTAATTTATCACAAAATCTTTTTCTTTCTGATTGGCTAATTCTCTGTCCACTGACGTTTATATAACATACCTCTAATCTACTCAGAGATTCATATCAGAGATTCATATCACATGGTAGATAGATAGATAGATAGATAGATAGATAGATAGATAGATAGATAGATAGACAGACAGACAGACAGACAGACAGACAGACAGACAGACAGACAGGTAGGTACATGTAGGAAGGAAGGTAGGTAGGCAGGCAGGCAGACAAAGACAGACAGACAGACAGGCGGGCAGGCAGATAGACAGACAGACAGACAGACAGACAGACAGACAGACAGACAGACAGACAGACAGACAATTTTATTACAACCATACAGAAAATTGACAATTCTATTTGGGTATAGAGGTGTAATAAAGATATTAAAGAAAACTACAATGAAATAGGCTAATGTCATCAATATATCAGTAAAACAATTTTCTCAATTAAATATTTTACATGATAAATACAGAGAGCAATTATAATCTCTTTTCGTTTTGATTGCATTCTAAGGCCTAAAGAAAAATATTGCTTGGTTTCGGTTACCCAACCCCACCTAGTTTTTCACTCTAAAACTAATTTTTTTTTTTTACATATTTGAAAAATAAATAATAAAATCGCGAGTATTGTGAAGTCTCACAAGAAATGTGGGATGTGGAAACTACATCAACTTAAAAAGACAGTATAACACTGTTCTTTCAATCTGTAATGGCTGTACATCATGATCTGATGGGAAGAAACCAATAACACAGAGACCATATGGAACACAACGGAAAACTAGACATTCACACATGAAAAAAAATTAATAAAATAAAATGAAAAATAGCACCAACAGCGTTGTAGCATAATTGTAGTGTTTTGAAAGTGTTTATCAACATGGTGAACCATGCTAGGTATAGGTGTTCATTTGCTGAATGACTATCCAGTTGCCTATCCAACCATGCTGTTATCTTTGCAATATACGCAATCATTTGGCTGTTGCGATGGGCGTGCTGATGTCGCTAGACATATTTGCATACAATTTTTGAATATTCGTTCACATGATGTCTATGACTCCCTGATGTTATCTTTCCAATGTATGTGATCATTTGGCTGTTGCTATGAGTGTGGTGTTGTTGCTAGGTATATTTGCATATAATTTTGAATGTTTATTCATTTGTCTATTAATCCCTGTTGTTATCTTTGCACTATACATGTTCATTTAGCTGTTGCTATGGGCATGGTCTTGTTGCTAGGCACATTTACATATTTTTTGAATGGTTATGCATTTGTCTATAAGTTCCTGTTGATGTCTTTGCCATATACATAATCATTTGGCTGTTGCTATGGGCATGGTTTTGTTGCTAGGCACATTTACATACATTTTTTTAATGTTTATTCACTTACGCCTATTAATCCCTGCTGTTATCTTTGCAATATATGTGATCAATTGGCTGTTGCCATGGATTTGGTCTTTTTGCTACGCATATTTGCATAAACGTTTTGAATGCTTGCTCACTTGTCTAAGAATCCCTGATATACACCACCATTTGGCTGTTGCTGTGGGCATGGTCATGGTTGCTAGGGATATTTGCATACATTTTTTGAATGTTTATTTACCTTGCCTACCAGTTGATGTTATTTGACCAAAATATACTGCTATTTGGTTGTTGCTAAGGGGCATGATCATGGTTGCTAGGGCCAATTGCATCAAAATATTTTTGAGAAAGTCTGCAGAATAACACATATCACTGATGAGATCATTATATGCTTAATATTTCTTCATCTATGCATGTACACCCCCAGATGCATCCCCATTAAATTTCAGCCGAATCTACTGTGTAGTTTTGGAATTAAAGATTTTTGACCAAAAAGACACATTCATAATCCTAATTTGCATATTACGGATGGCATCACCATGTCATGACCAAATCTTAATTACCACACCCCAAAGAATGTTCCCACCAAATTTCAGGCAAAACTGCCCCATAGTTTTGGAGTTTAAGTTTTTTCACCAAAAATCACACTTCTTGACCCAAAACGCACATCTCATTTTCATTTGAACAATTTCCCATCTACACACCCTAAGTAATGTCCCCACCAAATACCAAGCCAATTGGTCTTGCTTTTTTTAACTTTAAGTTGTTTATGCACACACACACGCACACACACGCACACACACACACACACACACACACACACACACACACACACACACACACACAAACACACACACACACACACAAACACACACACACACAAACACACATACACACAAACACCCACACACACATGCCATGTCTGTGCCTCCTACCTACATGAGTGAGCCAGGAATGGCAACACTTTTCAAAGAGTCACGCTAACCGTCTGATGTAGTAGCCAATCAAATGACTACTCCCAAACTTGTAACCAATCAATGGTCATGAAATCCCACCACACGAGACTACATCAATGTCACTGTGGCGTCACCTTGCCACTTACTTTACTCCATTTGTAGCCAAAACAACAAAAGCCCCTGCAAGGCTTAACATAGCTACATTAACCATGCCAACAAAACAACATTTTCACATTTTTCTGCGAACCGCTAGAAAATATTATGCATTACATCACTGATATCAATATGTGTGTATGACATTTGGACAATAATCATATACAGAATTCCCCAAGATTTTATCTTCTTTCATCCTAATCTCAAACATCAAGGCATTCCTTCTGCTTGTATGATGTGAATGGTTACCTATTAAGTGGACCAACGACTGGACCAAGTTTCAGACTACTATGTATATTCATTCATGAAATATACGTGGTGGAAAGGGCCTTGTCATCGCACATACAGTACAAGACACAAAATGACAAGACTGTCATGAGCTCTTTCTGCCACCTATTGTCTGCAGTATTTGAATTATATTATGACAAGCCCCAAAAAATGGTCATAGATGTATCAAGTGAAGCAAGTGCGTTTTAAGTTTTCATTTGTCATAAATTACGGCTCTACATTTTGACAGAGATTTAAGGAGTGATGACAAATGTCATGACCTTACTATGTTCAATTGTTTTTTTCCACCAGTATAATTGCCACTTTGTGAATCATTCAACTCCCCAGTCATTCTAAAATCGGGTCAATATTACCATTATCTAGAGCTGATGCTGTGTGATCAATGGCAAGGTTCATGTTACAGCTATGCATTGTTCAGATTCACCACCAAAAATATACTTGTCAGTGATTCATCCTAATATGTCTTAGCACTTCAGTGTCAACAAACGATAAAGAGAGACATTTACAAAACAGTCACTATACAATATTGAAAGAAGCCCTGCTATCAAAGGGGGGGGGGGGGGCTCCATGGCTGTACACCCTCTGATGACGGGAGACAGAATGATACAAAAACAACACGAGTTTTTATGAATCACCACATAGTAATGAATAGAGGAAATATTTTGGCATGTCACAAGACATTGATGTGCCAGAGTGGTACATCAAATTAGCTTAATACCATAGATGGTACACTGCTCAACTGTAGAAATTCAAGACATTTCATTTGTTCAGTTTTATTAACATCATGATGGGCAATAAGTTGGAACCAATACATTGTTTGTATACTGTACAGTTTTCTTACAATAATTGTTTTTCTTTGTTTTATAACATATTCTGCCATGGATATGATGGACGAGAACACACAGACCAGATGTGGGCTTCCTTACTATGACGCCTTTAGTTATTGCATTTGCACAATCCCCTACCCATAGTACATACCCAGGGACCTCACAAAGTCCAACTCTACCAGTAACACCAACCTCTACCCATAGTACATACCCAGGGACCTCACAAAGTACAACTCTACGAGTATAAACACCAACCCGTACCCACCACATCACTCCTTACCCAACCAACCCCAAAGCATGAACCTTTTCTCATAATTTTTACAAACAACTCCTACCAACCAATACCAACCCATACCACACACTCAATGTTGCATATTATATCTCTATACTATGAACTCCTGTGTATTACACCTTTCCCCACCCCACGACACCCTATTTTTACTGACAACCCCTACCCATCAACCTGTATCATACATTCAATGTTATACTATGAACTCCTGTGTATGACACCTTTCCCCACCCCATGACACCCTATTTTTACTGACAACCCCTACCCACCAACCCGTACCACACATTCAATGTTGTGTACATCCATCTCTATGCTATGAACTCCTGTGTATGACATCTTTTTTCCGTGGAGGAGGCTCTATGATTTTACTGACAACTCTTACCCACCCTGACTCCCGGAGAACAAATAAACCGCCATTAAAAAATAATATTAACATGACAAAATACATATCTTGCTAACAATACAACAATTACATCTCATATTTGATATAACCCTGTAAATAATGTTACCATTTATCTTTCATTTGAGTCATTACAAACAGCAATTAATTATCTACTTATGCATGTCAAAAAAACCCACCAATAACCATCACCTGAAAAAAAATTGTCATATTTCTAGGAGACAATTATACTGAGTATTCTTTTCAAACATACCCTCTGGCAGTTTGCCCAGACCAACCAAAAAATCCCCCAAACAGCTGTCCTCGCATCCATTAGGGATTTGGCATATGTTTCACACTTGCTTCCAATATTTACAAAATGATGAAGGGCAAGTATTACATGTACATGATCAACAAAATGCTGCAAATACTGGGTTGTTTTTAAATCTACAAAAATACATCAAGAAATTTCCCTGGGTTTCCCACTTTGAATTTGAACTGTCACAAAAAACAAACAGGGACAAAAATTTGATTTTTGATAGACAAGGAAAAATTCAGACATACATTGTTTTATCTCTGAAACAGATATACCACTGTACAACATAACAGATGGCTTCCTTCATGTCATAATCTATTCACATTCCCTTATATCCATTAAACACTCCTCTACCACTTGTTAAATATTCACGGCCCTTACTCTGTGTATTTGGTCTTTCCACCCTTCACTACCATGTGCACGACTGAGCTATCCAATGTTTGGGCCACCACTATATGGTATGTCAGTTGCTGTGACAGGAATTCCAGCCCTGCAATCTGAATTCCTTAGCCCTGCAGATGACACTTCTTTCACATGGTTGCCATAGAACAATAGGATGGCGGGCTCTGATTGGTGAAGGGGAAAGCCCTTGCTAATTTATTAATTTGCATAAATGAGCCCCAGGGGGCTGAAGTATCGAGTGTAGATACCTTATTGAGAATACCTAGTTAAACATGGATACACACCATACAGTTGTATGTTAAAACAAAAACCACACTGACTAGGAACTATCTCTGAATTAAGCATTTTAGCCGACATGCCATACTTTGGACTCTTTGAGGTATGTTTTCAACTATTTTCTACTTATGAGTTCCAAAACTGTTTTCCCTTTTACAAGTGTCATTTGGGTTGAATACTTTTGACAAGTAGGCCTGTGTGTGTCTAGTGGTAGCTGTCTGCGTCTACAGGGGGAAACCTTTATATAATATCTCCATCTCCATCCATACATATACATCGATGCATATATTATTACCGAGCAGATCAATGGTTAAACCCCTAACAACTGGGGCCACTCCATACTTCTCTGAAATGTCAACTCTCAAATAGCACAAATTATAAAAAAAAAAAAACTATTTTTAAAAATTTGCTCTTCAATATCATGTATTGCTTTTTTTTTGTTATTAATTATATACGGAGAATTGGTTTTGTGTGGGTTTTCTTTTTCATTCTGCCAAGAGACATACTATCAGTCACAAGTTGAGTCTATTATAGTGTTAGCTGTTCTCCATTGTCTAGGTCCATTGAGTGCCTCTGATGACAATATGCCCGAACACTGAAGGCAAACCTCTACTTATACGAACATTTCATAAAATGGAAAATTACTTCCGGCGCAAGTAAGACCCAAACGTGTAATATGATAAATGCAAAATTTACGGCAAATATGAACAACTGTATAATTTCAAAAACAACATATTAACGTACTTCATTATCACTTTTATTGTTTGTGGTGCATGTCATTTTATTACAAATTTGATGATTTCTGTATCAAAATGTTGACACTTTTGCTATTCGTGGACAAGGATTTCACATATTCAACTTGTCCATTACATATGTAAACAAAATTGACCAACAAACACGAATTTGTTCTTAGAAAAATCTTTGCAGGAAAATTCTTTATATGTAAATATTACTTTTCTACCCAAATTTTCATAGCAATATCAATAATTTCTATAATTATGCACTATTTAAATGTTAGATTTGGCAAAATTTGGCAAAAAATATAAATTTTGTTAAAATCTTTTCAGTGAGAATTTTTTTCAAAAAAAAAAGAGTATGATTTATAATACTTTATTCACTAGAAGTTTGTTATATTTACCTAAGAATGACATTTATTTTCCTTCAAATTGCAGTCTAATTTACAACCGATAATGTACCAAAAGTTACAGAAACATTGAGAATTCTTTTCAGCTTCGTTTGTCTGGGAAAACTGCTTACTATTCAACAGTGACTAAATTTATTCCAATTTTTAAACATAAATTTACAGAAATTGTATAAAGTTCTGTTCATTTCTTTATTTCAAATGATTCAGGGTTCTACAAACTTAATTATAACTGGATAAAATGACTTTTATAAAACTAAGATGGTGACCACTGCCGACAAGTCCTTGCTTGAGTCCTGTAATCTCGCTTTCACAGCAGCCACTAAAGGTCACAGGGTCACTTACCTTGTATACACAAACAGTGTCCCTTCAACATCAGTCTTCTCCTGAAATGAGAACAAAAATAATTCAAATTTTTCATCGGGAGTTCAATTTTAGACTTGCATAGAGGCATTCTAACGATGGGATAGGTCTCAGATTACATGATGGGGTTATGGATGCATATGGTTGGGCTCTCAAGTTACACTGTATATTTCATGAGGTTGCATCTCTATAGGATTGCCCTTGACAGAAAAGGGAAATCAAAGGTCGCCAATAAAATAGATAGTTCATACGACCTTAATATGTGTTCCACTTTATGACAAAATCGCCGATTTCCATACCAAGTCGTAACAAACATTGATTTCTCATTTTTTTTTAAATTCAAGTCCTTAGCATGACTATAGCACCCTATCAAACAGTGAAAACTTCTTATCAAGATAAAATGTTCTTGGTCGAACGAAAGTTAAAAATAGTCAACATTTTCCGGAATAACCTTTCCAAGAGCCAAATCATCACACTTCTGAAAGTGTTGGAAAGATATAATCGAACGACGATAAAAATGAATGACAAAGCGCTCTTCATTCATTTTTATCTTTAATAATGTAGTAAAGAGTATCAAATTTCACACCGCTATACCATTGAATTTCTCAAGCATATTTCAGACAAAATACTCCACACACAAACAATGCAACTCTATCAGCTAAGCTGCTGCTTGCATTCTAAAAGAACACTTGTCCTAAATTCATAACTGATTTTTATATTACAACAAAAACTATGGTTATTAATTGATCTGGCATTGAGGGAAAGATTAACAATGAAGGACTTTTTTATTAAAATACTGCACAATGGTAACTATTGACAAAGGCCTCTGGTTTCCTATTAACTCCTTTACTGGTGAAGCAGACATTAGCTACTGTCAATAACGTCATATATGCTACTATGTAGATTCTCAAGTGGTGGCAAACTCATTTACTCATCACAGCAAGGGTAGTAACATATATATGGTAGCATAACCACTACATTATCCTTTATCACCTGCTAGCCTCCATGATTATATTTTTTTTTTCAAGTGTGAGTGTCTAGTTCAGGTTTTCCATTGTTTTCCAAATGGTCTCTGTGTTGTTTATTTCTTCCTATCAGATGTACAGCCATTACAGATTGGAAGAATAGTTTTATATTGTTTTTTGAAGTTGATGTCAGTTTCCACACCCACTATTTCTTGCGAGACTTTACGATTTTCGCGATTTTATTATTATTTTTCTTGAATAGTAAAAAATAGATTAGGGTCGGCGTGAAAAACTACATGTAGGTGGGGGTCGGGTAACCAAAAACAAACAACTTTTTTTGTGTGGCCTAACCCAAAGAAAGCATACTACCAGTTGTTTTTATCAACATAAGCCTCTGAGCATCACTGTGTTTGACATTGTATTTCTTGATTCCTCATCTTTTTTTGACAAATTTAATAATAAGGAGTTGTTGACTTTCCTGAAGTCTAGGAAATGTACGTACACATAAAGTAAACAGTGATACATTTGTATTTCAGATATTAATAACGCTGAGGTGATTTTCAAAATGTCCTGCTTTTTTATCCTTGATTTTTCTTATTAAACAAACAAAATGTTATACAAAAAAACCCCCATCTAATCCAATAGTTATACATGATTTAGTTTTTGGAAGATGATACTGGCCACGTCTTCTTTCAGACCCCTACCCCCAGCCCCCACATGCCCAAGACAACATTCTTCATAAAGTTGCTGAAGACAGATCCTAACCTGTTCTTTTACATCAAAGCTTTTTCCCCTCCCTTAAGTGATTAATGTGATCTTATTGTAAACAGCTGGGAATTATACAATATACACATTATTTGTCAAAGTTGACGTAGCTAAAGGCATAGAACATGTCATAATGGCCTCGGCAACATTGTACAGACAGACAGGATTTATACAACATATGATATAGTATTTCTGTATTTGTTACAGCTGTAAATTTACATTCATTTGACAGTTTATGAAACCCTATATTCTCTGTGTATGATGACAACAGCTTGACTTACATTTTTGTGCTTGATCAAATTTGACATTATTAAATGTAAAGTCATAAAATATAGATACAATTTCATGATGAGATTTAACGTACAGTCAAGTACAATGTACAGTACGTGTATACAACTAGTGAAATGTGGTGCATTGAAGTGCAACTTACTTTTAGTGTAGTACAGTGCAGTGCACTATAGTGCAGTACAGTACATACAACAGTGCATTGTACTGCAGTACAGTACAGTACAGTACATGCAACAGTGCACTGTACTGCAGTAGAGTACATGTACATGCAACAGTGCATCGTAGAGCAGTACATACAACAGTACAGTGTACTGCAGTACATGTAAGTGCATTGTAGTGCAGTACAGTACAGTGCATTGTAGTGCAGTATAGTACAGTGCATTGTAGTGCAGTATAGTACAGTGCATTGTAGTACAGTACAGTACATGCAACAGTGCAGTGTAGTGCAGTACAGTACAGAACATGTACATGCAACAGTAGTGTAGTGCAGTATAGTACAGTGCATTGTAGTGCAGTACAGTACAGTACAGTACATGCAACAGTGCAGTGTAGTGCAACTTACAGTACAGTGCATTGTAGTGCAGTACAGTACATGCAACAGTGCAGTGTAGTGCAACTTACAGTACAGACTACAGTGCATTGTAGTGCAGTACAGTACAGTACATGCAACAGTGCAGTGTAGTGCAACTTACAATACAGTGCATTGTAGTGCAGTACTTCAAATAACCCAAATAAGGAAAATACAGTTACAATATATTGTAAAAACATTTCTGATGATAATCATCGTGTAGAGTGAACACATTTATCATAGACAAGTAAATGTTTATTTTATTAGCCAATTCAACAAAATGATGATCACATAATAAAAACCATGCATGCCTGGCTTAATTAAGAGATGAACTATACATGTAAGTCACAGCCTATCAATGTCTACATGTACAGCAAAACAGTTATCACGTACAATATTAAACTGTTCTTAATTTAGCAAGACTAACTGAAGTCATACAGGCAAACCATTATCATATAAGTGCCACGCATATGCCTGGTTTAGATCAAAGCATCGAAACACAAATGTATGGCTTAGACCACATCATGGACACACACGTGCCTAGCTTAGACCACATTCATATAATGGACACACACATTTCTGGATTGAGGAGATGAACCAGCATGGCTTAGGAAAATGGCCCAGCAACTTTCAATAGCCCATATAATGACGAACATACACATTCAGTACTCCTTATACGGCCTTTACCTGTTAAAGTGTAAGTGCATTAGGTACTTAATTTCAACACTACTGACTCAAAATGGGGTTCTCTAACAAATTATGGTACAAGAAATGGAAGACATTAACTTTTAAGTGATTTTATTTTTACTTTCCTAATGTTGTGGGCTTCTCAATTCATTCGAGTTATAACAATAATGAACACACACAGTCAGTGGCCTAGCTTTGAAAATGACCTTGTGACCTTTAAAGGAATACAGCAGAACAACCATTACATATTTATCTGGGACAATTTAATGGGTAACACTATGATAATGCCATCACTTTAGCTACTTTTGTCTGTCTGGCAATGTCTACTGTTGTTCTACTCACAGTAAGTAAGGTTATAAATCAAATGATAACACTAAGAAGAACATAACTCACAAGAGTGCTATGCATTAATAAATCCTACTTTAATTATTTAGATATGTGTGTGTTTTGTGTGTGTATGTGTACAATGTGTGTGTATGTGTTTGTGTTTGTGTTTGTGTGAGTATATTTGTTTGTGTGTTTGTGTTTGTGTACATCACACATACATCATCCATACATACATACACACACACAAATAAATAAATACATACATACATACATACATACATACATACATACATACATACATACATACATACATACATACAAACATACATACATACATACACACACACACACGCACGCACACACATACATACATACATGTACACACACACACACACACACACACACACACACACACACACACACACACACACACAGTGATACACATACATACTGTACATGTACACATGTACACCTGAATGTCCTGCAGTCAAGAAAACCTAATTTGTAATTTGTGGTGAATATGCTCAAATTGAAATGACGATGGCATTACTAGAACTTCATTTGGAGATGTAACTACATATTTAATTTGGGATGATTGGAATGGAACTCTTTATATGGGTTTATGGTCACTGTGACTACAATGTAGATTGTGGTTATTAATTAACTACATGTGACAGATTGCTTACAATGTCAGCGAATTCATGTTCAAAAAATTGAAAACACCATAACACTTTCCCATAATGAAACAGTCAAGATGGCATTACTAGAATTTTAGTTTTTGCACTTACTTTTGAATATTTGTTAACTTGTCTAAGAATCCCTGTTATCTTAGTGAAATAGGCCATTGTTTGGCTGTTGCTATGAGCATGGTCATGGTTGCTAGGTTTATTAAAATACATTTTTTGAACGTTTACTCACTTGCCTAAAAGATGATGTTGTTATTTCAGCAAATTAAACTGGCATTTATTGTGTCAAAACATTTTCAACAAAATCTGCAGAATAATACTTCTAGAAAAATCTCACCAAATTTCAGTCTCATTGACCAAGGACTTTTTCAGGTACAAGTTTTTGACCAAAGACACTCCACCATGCCTATAGTACAACTGAACTTTATCAGTTCAGCTATGCTAACATTACAAAACCTCTGAGAATTGATTAACATACATATACAAGTACTGACAAGTGTACTAGTAGATGCACATGTATATTGTATGCCAACCACTGGTACTGAATACTCTCACTAATTCAACTTACTAATTGTGTTACACTGTTGATACGTAATTGAATTAGTGACAATCTCCTTACATAAGGTCCATTAATTAATCTAATAAATAATCAGGTTATACAGATTATTAAGTGACTTTTTTCTATTCAATTACTCAAAGCAAACTCGTAAAAAAAAGATCGCAAACTGAATTCTATTATAAACAAGTCGAAGACATACCCCACATTTCAACGAAATGTAACTGATTCATATTCTGAATTTTATGACAAATATGGCCGCCATTCTGATCATTAAAGTCACAAAATAAAGTGATACGCATATTGAACTACAGTATCTGACATTTGTGTCAGGTTTGGTTGAAACCAGTTCACGCAAAAAGATGTGCATGTACATGAACACTTTGAACATTTTTGGTCATCTGACCTTGAACATACATGCAGAAGTCAAGGTCAAAGCCTATCTATTAAGGTTCCAGAGTTAGTGAACAAAATGTAAACTTCTTTGACAAATATGGCCACCACTTGGCCATTATCATGAAGGCACATTATGTATATACATTACATGTACAAATGTATCTGGTATGTGTATAAAATAACTGTGTATATACTGAACAGTTTAATTAAAACTTGAAATGAAGCAATGGTGACATTTATGACATGTATGACGAACATTTTGTAATAAAATACATTATTACATACAATAACGTTATGTTATACAACATGTATGTAACAGAGATTACTTTCACTGGTGCGTGCGCATACTAGTGGAATTTCCACTGCAGTACAATACAGAAAAAATTATTGCATACGTGCATGAAAATGACATGCAAATGAGGATACGATCGTATGCTAGGCCACACATTAAATGATTGTGCTGTAGGATTTTTTAATGAAAATGTGCCGTTTCAGATAAACATGTGTAATCATAAACAGAACCCCTTGCCATGTGAGTTCCAGTGTGAGTATTCAGGAGTATTTGCAGTGCTGTTTGCAGTGTTTTCTGCTGAACTTTCCACACGGTACGCTCATGAAAGTATGGGCACAGAGAACACTGCCAGCACTCAAGCAAATACCGAGTACGCCACACTTACACTCACATGTCATGGGGTTCTGTCATATTAATGCCAAACCTTGGATAAAGCGGTATAGCATTACCATGGAAACAGAGATACAGAGTTCAGATAATTAATTAAAAAAAACACAATTAATGAAAATGATTTCAGTTGGGAGGAGATACATTGTTAGTGTGGTAGTAAATGTAATTCTAGTTCCTAGAATCAATGTTTACATATTAAAGTGTGCATAATCAAAACTTGAAGTAACTAAAGAGATTATCGCTATCAATACAATGTCTGTCTCATACTGCATCACAGCCACCAGTAGTTTCAGTCTCAGAATCACCTAGTCTGTAAGGTACGCCGTGACGGTGCGCCCTCAAACATCGGCCAACCCCTAACAGAGGTGAGAGGAGGCCGGTGAGGGCGAAACGTCACGACGTATCTTACAGTCTCAGACTCACCACACAAGAAAGGAATTTTTTATTACATCAGTTTGTGAACAAATACTAACCATGTTCATGTGCATTTTAACCTAAGCCACTTTGAAATGACAACAAATATATGCAAATTAAGCACAAACAGAAGGGTCTACTGCATGCCATTTGCATATGCAAATCAGCACCAGCAAAAGGGGCCATTGCGTGTCATCTGCATATGCAAATTGAGCACCAACAGAAGGATCCACTGCATGTCATTTGCATATACAAATTAAGCACCAACAGAAGGATCCACTGTATATCATCTGCATATATGTAAATTAAGCACCAAATGTAGGTTCTACTGTGGGCCTCATCTGCTGTAAAAATGACAAATTAAGCTCTCTTTTTTCAGAAAAGTTATGTGTTGACCGAATGCGCAACAACATTTTGCCTGGGTTTTCTTGCAGTCTTAATCATGCATTTATGACAGTTCCAGCAACTCTTTTAATTCCATTACTATTATAGATGTACATGTATCATGAATCTGGATGTGTTTACCCTTCTGTCTGGTCATAGTCTGTACTGAGTACATAAAACATGTGCTACATGTATGTCAGAGTTTTTGTAACCTTATCAGTCAGTCTTGATTAAACTTTACATGTACACATGCCCCAAACTTATTATGAGTAAAACTACACCACAACTTGATATACCAAAATATGTCTACCCAGAATTCAGGATTATTAATACTAGAACTAGTTTCCTATTTAAACATATCTCAACGACTTGGTTTTTATGTTCCCTGTATGGTCATACATCATGTATGGGTATATACATGTATATAAATGCATGTACATGTATATATGTGTAGTAAAGTAACCATGGTTACATACGTAAATGTATGTATGACGTGTACATATCCCCTTATGTGTGACACAGTGTGTGTATATAATGCGTGCACACACACACACACACACACACACACACACACACACACACACACACACACACACACACACACACACACACACACACACAAATATAAATAATAAATTTAGGTTATATATTTATATACAGCTAGGGCAATGATAATGAGGACAATAGCTATTGTAATACATATTGTAGCTTCAAAGCTTCAAACAAGTTGAAATTGTCATTTTGGTTGATTTAACCGAGAACAAACCTTACTCAAGGATATCTTTCTGGAAAATAGTTTTAGATCATATACTGTACAGATATGATCTGATGGCGAACAAACAACAGATGTTGTGTCTGATGAGACTGAGTGAAAAACATACTTTGACAAGGGCCACTGAATAAGATATCTAGATATGACAGATGAGGTTTTGACAACTAATTGTAAGGCCTAAAAAAATTGTGTACTTCCGATTACTCTCAATTTTAGAATAGGTGGGGTACATTTGTAGGTTCATTTTTTTTTTCTTCACATGTGAGCATTTAGTTCAGGTACATTGTAGTTATGGTTTCTGTTGTTTTCCATATGGTCTCTGTGTTATTGGTTTCTTCCCATCGAATGTACATGTACAGCCATTACAGATTGGAAGAACAGTTTTATATTGCATAATAATTGTCAGTTTCTCACGAGACTTCACAATTTTATTTTAATTTTTCTCAAATACATTTAATATAATTTGGGGTCGGCAGTGAGAAACTAGGCGGGGTCAGGTAACCATTACCAACAATTTATTTTTTTTAGGCCTAATGCATGCTGTAGGATAGAATCATTTACCTCCTAGAGGGGGTTCTTATCTATTGACCACAAATGACAAATGCCTCTAGGTATACAACACAATGTATATGCACCAAATCAATGCATTGATCAGGCAGTGTTTCTTTGAATACTTAGGTTTTACAATGATGAAATGTAAAATATTGGAATGTTGCATTCTTTTTATATATACAAATGTAAATGTACATGGTTTCTTTTTCCTAGAGCTTGAAAAGCAAGCGACTGAAGAAAGTAAACTGATATAAGTATAATTCACAAAGTCTTCTACTATTAATGAAAGGAAATACTTTAAGCGAAAATACAATCTTAAAACATCTTTTTGGTGGAATAAAATTTCCCTTACATGTACACTCACATATATAATGTTAATGGCTAAACTTATTAAATGTCTGTTAGCGCAATAACATTTGGAAAAGGACCATAAATTTTTTTTAATTTATAAATTTCTGTCAGTTTACAATATGTCTGCTGGATACTTGTGAACGTAAGGAATTTAATTTCATAAATTATCTTTACCATATGACAATATTTTCCATTCTGCCTCAAGCAAGTAAAGTTATACTAGATGTATGTTAGCTCAATAACATTAAAAAAAAAGGGACCCTAACTTTCTAAATTTAAACTTTCTGTTAGTTTATGTCAGCTGGATACTTGTGAACGTAAGGAATTTAATTTCATAAATTATTTAAACCATATGGCAATATTTCAATCATGCCTCAGGTAAAGTAAAGTTATACTACAGTGAGACGAGGTACCTGACCCATATCAATCCTGTACAAGAAGATCAACAGCAAATATTTTCACACTGGTTTATCTTGAAATACTGCATGTACATATGTATGATGTACAATGTACATGTGTATGTGTTTTGCCATATCACCATGTCTGCCCAAAAGATTAAATTTTCAAATAACAAGTTTTTCACATTTGAGATGTTTTTAGAAAAATGTAAAAATTGAACAATTTCAAAATCTTACCACTAAGAAAACTGGTTTATAACAATATTAACATTATAGAAGGGTGTGAAAAAAAAGTCACATTATAAATAAACAATGATTACTCCAAAGAACCATACTTTAAAACAGTTTACACAATTATCTCATGTAATGTACATGTAAGCAAATACTAATAAATGTCCTAAAAAAAGCAAATTACAGTAACAATTAAAAATCACTGTTTTTCCAAAATAAAAGCATGAAAATGGCCTCTTCTGATATGTTTGCACAGTGGAATTTAATCAGGAAAGTAAATCATCATCTCATTTTTCCCTTAAAATGAAATCAGAGTGGTAAATCTCAAACTAATGTGTTGACCATCAGATTACGTTCAACAATGTACATTGATTTTATACTTACAAGTCATATTGTCAGCTTGAAAATTCCTCTTTTCATTTCAGGGACAGTAAACAAAGTAAGGAAAACGGTTTTGAAAATGTGAACGAGTAATCAATGCCGACAATTTCTATATACAACGGCAATGCAAAGTGTTAAAAGCATTTGCATGTACCTGCTGCTAAAGCTTCACATATTGCAAACAATTACGGTCAAAGTCAGTTACGATGTTTCTAGCCGCAGAAAGGACGTGCCACTTAAAGGCAAAAATTGTTCTGATATTAACAAAATACAACCAGTCAAAGCATAAACTCAACGGTGGAAAAAGTCATGATTTCAATTTCTGAAAGTGAAAATTCACACACTAGTACTAGTAGTAGCCACATCCTTTAAATTGTACCCCTGGGGAACAATTAAGATCTTCAGCTTATATATGCACATGCATCTCAACTACACAAACAAGGTTAACTATAAAACACAATCAAAGTAAATGTCGCATTAAAACTTATTCTCAACCCTAAATTTCATTTCCCATCATTTCATCTAATGATGTATTAAATTGTTCTGCCGTAGATAATTTTCACCTGAAGACTGCTGTGATTTGTACAAGTACATGCACTTATACATGTACGTAGCCTGCTAATTGTCATTCACAAGCCAAGAATAACAAAAAGTCAATGTCAGATAGTCACTTTTCAGGACTAATTGACAGCAGGAAAAGGAGAATTTTAACTCTTGTGGCTCTTTCAGTATGAGACCATTTTGTCTAAAAATCAAGTGGTTTGGAGTTTGATTGTCTTTTTTTTTCGTTCATAGTGGTCAGAAATTGTAAGAGGACTTCACATCTTTGTTCCTGTTCAGGGAAAACACTTGCAGAAACAACATCATGGCATCAGTTTTGCTGTGCATTAGTTTATATTGCTGCAATAGCATTTCACTTGCCATCAATTTATCCAATGACGTAAACATCAAGGTATCAGCTTTGCCATATGCCTGCATAGTTAATGTTGCTGCAGTTTGCCATATTTCATTTCCCATCAATTTTATCCACCAATGACACAAAACAACACCAAGACATCAGTTCTGCTTTGCCATAATTCATGTTGCTGCACTTTTGCTGTATTTCATTTCCTATCATTTTTTTCAGAAATCTCCATTACAGTCAGTCTCTGCTACATGTATCTGTATTGTGGTTATCTTAACACAAAATCTTGTAGTCAGTATAAACTACATGTACATGTAAACTTGATACCTCATCAGATGACTACGACTCTCGCTTCTTGGAAATCCACTGTAAATACTTCATGAGATACGACAATACACAATGTACTACTACATCTACATGTACTAAGTATGCTGAATCTTAATTTACTGTATGTTTAAAACATTCTGATAAACATCCAAACATACTTTGGAAAGATATGACCTTGAAATTGTAGAATTCATTTCCATTGCCATATTTTCCCTTGGAGTCACTATCTCAAGAAGCTCTCTACAAAAAAACTGTATATCAGGCCAAAGCAGAGGCAAATTAAAAGCACACAGTAATAATGTAATTTGATTTGGGAATTACCACTAACCACTGCTGCTAAATCGTGGGGTAAATCGAATTAGGATCTCATATTGACTTTAATAGGCACTTGTAATTGGCCATGCTCCTAATTAAAGTCACATGTGGCAGTTACTATATCATACTTACCAGGTATATTAAATTTGTAAATTTAGTTGAGTGGTTGACAATTTCAAATTCTCAATGCATTCCTGTACCTGACATACCTGACAGATGGTTGTAATTGGTGACTTTGTTCAGTTTACTACAAACTCAACCTCCAGTCTGACCACAGAATGCAATTACATCATCACGTGTATATAAAATGCTCAAATAGCATTAAACGACCACTTTCACGGCACTGTAGGTGGTAGGAATGGAATGTTGTGCTAGAGAAAGCCATTTGACTATGCGGTGAAAAGAGATCGTAGAAAACGAGCCCACATGTATATAGTTTTCCAGACTCTGTTCAAGCTGTATTTCTATCTTGGCTACATTTCTTACTGTATATTGTGCAAAGGTTACAATGTGAAGTAGGTGTATATATTAATCTTGATAAAAACTTGTCCCAAAGGAATCATAAGATACTCTTAAATCAGACCAAATACACATGTGGGCTGAAGTACATAGTTTTCCTTCTAAAAAACCATAAAGTACAGTTTCCCATTATCTTTTCATGTACAAAAAAAAATTTCACAATGTTAGCTGTAAATATTTCCAAGATGATATCTGTGCATTGGTTTTCTGTATAGTGATAGCCGACTCCTGGGAATACAGATTCCATTTTATGATAATTCCAGGCAGCTATCACCATTGACTATGGTCGTCATGTCTTTCAAGCCATTTTAAACAGCTCAAAATTGTGGTTTTTAACTGAAAAACAACTGAAAACAATTTCAACTGAAAAGTCACTTGATAGTTACTGTCTGCTCTCAAATTAATAACAATTCTCAAATTTGCGTGCAATCTGTATTAAAGAGATCCTACGCAAAATTTACAATTGAATGCAGTATTTCCTCAAGAATTATCTCATTAGCATATCAGCTAATTTGCATATGACTAGAAAACTTGTGTTATGTTGACCCTATAATATTTAGTCAAATGCAATGTTATCCCTAGAATTATCTTATAGCATCAACTAATTTGCATATGAATAGAATATTTTGTTATGTTGACCCTGCCCATTCTAATATACAATAGCCGAATGAATTATCTATAGCATCAACTAATTTGCATATGCATAGAATTGCTATGTTGCTTGGTTTCTATTGTTTAGTTGAAATAATAAGATACATGCCTGATATACTACGAAATCTCTGGGGAGAACACTGGAATGCACAGTATGTCCTCATTTTATTTTGTCTTTTTATCTGTAACTTTACTATGGCCTAAAATGAAAAATTTGTAATTCCGATTATGCTCAATTTACAATATGTGGGGTTGGTAGTTTTTTTAGTTATTTTAGTTATTTTTTTTTTCATGTGTGAGTGTCTAGTTCAGGTATGTTTGTTATGTTTTCCGTTGTTTTCCATATGGTCTCTCTGTGTTATTAGTTTCTTCCCATTAGATGTACAGCCATTACAGATTGGAAGAACACTTTCATATTGTCTTTTTAAGTTGATGTCAGTTTCCGCATTTGCTATTTCTAGTGAGACTTCACAATTTTCGAGCTTTTATTTTACTTTTTCTCAAATCTGCAAAAAAATGTTTAGGGTTGGCTGTGAACAACTACTGTAGGAGGGGTTGGGTAACTGGAACCAAGCAATTTTTTTTCTTTAGGCCTATTAAAGGAGTGTTCGTGAATAGATACATTCTAATGTCTCTTTTAACTTATTGTGCAGCGCTTTTGAATATTTTCTTTTAAATAGAGGAAGCGCTTTAGAAATGAAATAAATGTTAAATGTTAAATGTTAAATGTTTCATACATAAATGTATGACATTAAAGTATCTGAATCTGAATTTGAATATAAATATGAATCTGAATCTTCCATTGTACCACAGCTACAGTACATGTACATGTACATGTATGTGTATAACGCTCAAATGAAATGTTTCAGAATGTTACACATAATTTATGGCACTGATGTCTATTGATCAATAATATATAAAACAAACATAATAATTAGAACTAAACAGCTCTCTGAGTAAACCCATACAACATTCTTCATGTTATAGGCATCATGGCAATACTCAGTGGCTGTCATGCCATACAAGACTAAAATCTACAAAACAGTTTTAGTGAACATAGTAGATGGCAAAAGTTTAATAAAAACTATAAAAAAAACTTCAGAGAACTATACTATCAATCATGTGATGATCGCAACAGTGTGAAACACTGTGTAAGGACTCCTCAGTATCTAGCTTTGATATTGTCTTACCTATACATTTACATGTACATCTATAAAATGAATAAATGAATATCATCTTACGTTATGTTATTGATTTCTACTGTTTTGTGAAATGATACAGATTATACAATATTTTCCCAATCCATAAACTCTTTGTAATTTTTGTCTTTATACAGTTTTGTCGTTTAAGGTTAAAATGTACTTGTTTTCGCTTCAAAAAAGGAAACAAATGCATGTAAGCCAGGTGACCATATTACAGGACCACTATAGCTACTACACTAGTATTACACTAGTGTCCAACATGTATCACTTTACAAACATGTACAAATGTAGCTTCTGTCTCTCCTGGCCTAAAAAATGTTCATGCAATAAAAAATATGGTTCCAATATCAAAGACAACATTGGTCAAAAGACTACTGCAATGCCTTTTATTTGCACAGTGTTAAAAACCTTAGCATACACACTACTGTACATTGTACATGTACTAGAATCTTAAGATGATTTGGTCTCAAATTTTCCCTAAAGACATATGATATGTACATTCCATTCTGCAAAGTACATTGTATGTGTACTGCTGTTCTGGTTTTTAACCTTTCCAAAGTCCTAATACATTCTACTACCATGTCAACATGACAGTACAGTAGTGACAAGCATCTCAAACTTCAAACAGCTGCTTGCATCGAATTACTTTGAAATAGCGCTGTCATAATGTTTTGTTGCCGTCAACCTGAAAATCCTATTAACTTGTGGGTAACACAATATGCCATACACATGTACACTTGATGTGATCAGCCACCTGTTCTGATCGATAATCATGACAATTATTATACATGTATACATCACCTAACACAATCATTTTACAATTTTCAATTTGTTGCTATGGTAACCTGATATCTACAGTCAAGCTATTTCCATGAAGCATCATTCTAAGTGTGTTCTGATGTCAGCAAGGACAATAGTATTCATTATAAACATGTATGTGTTCACACCTGTACATAATATACAAATGCATATAACACCATATTGAAAATAGTAATGTTCAATTTAATGTAGTACATTCCAACACTGTTGCTCAAGGTGCTTTACAATTATCACCATGACATGGACCTATAGTGGCACAATGGATCTTTGCATGTATACTTCCTACACCGCCTTGAAAGTATACAATTCATTGCAGTCTATCTGAGCACATACAAGTAGGATTAACACATTCACATACAGTAGTAGCATCTATCCTACCAGGTCCCTAATTATACAACTTACAGCAAAAAAATCATGCCAATGATGTGTTCAAAGGATGCAAATGTCAATGGAACAATACAGGAGGGGGGAGACTTTGATGACAGGGCACACGACTAATATATACCAGGGCCCAAAACATTTGAAAGCAGGGCATAAAACATTAAAGCCGGGCACTGGCCGTCGATACCAGGGCGCTGCGCTCTGCTAAAACCCCTCTAGGTTGAAAAATCGGAATTGAGGCACAATTGTGGATTCCTACATTGTATCTTACATGTATACCAATGGACTTTAACCATTCAGAAACAAATGGTAGTAGCTAGGCAAAAACCCGAAAACCAGCAGATTCCAAGCCGACCACACAAACCATTCAACCATTCAACTGGCTTCAATGATATGACAGTACTACATGTACATGTACTAATGCAAAAAAAGTGAGATTCTAACATTTCGACTTGACTTTATCACAATTATAAACAGATCATATCCCGGCCTTCCAAGTTTTTTCAATACAGCAAATACATATATTGATATAATATCTTATGTATAATTTACACAAATATGTGTATGGTAGTTAAATTGATAATGATATGAAAAGTGCTTTTAGAAATATTCAATACAAAAAAAAATCGAGAAACGCTTCTTTGAAATGTCAAAAAACCATACGGTCTTTTTAATTGATGACATGTATTTCAGCATCGTGAGTGCTGAGCAGACTTCAAGCACACCCAGTAAATAAATATGACTGTTCACGTGAAAAATTAACTGTACAGAGTTACAGGGCTCCTGCTAGCAAATTAAACATTCAGTCACTGAATTAGCCAATTTCAAAAAGTTTTCGCCATGGCCACCATATCCTTTGTTTTTTCTGAATGGCTCTGATAGGAGTCCAGTTGTGTGAGGTTTACACACAGAACACATATTCAGACATGACCAAGTTGATCCGAGCTATTTCCAAAACAGACGTCAAACAAACGTACAGAAAATTCACGTCAAGTTTGGTTTACAAACAATTTTCGACATTGTGCAGTCGTCCCTAAGTTTATACATGTAGTATTTATTGGGATAATGTAAATGACCACATGTCAGATCAGGATGCTACTTATATTGTTTATATCATTCTAAATTATATAGGGGTTTACTCATTTGCATGAACAACTTTTGCTTCACATGATTTCTCATTGAGCCAAACTGGGCAAAGAGAGATCTTGAGATTTGAAGCCATGGATAGCCTCTAGACTAATCAATACAAAACACTGTAACTTGTAGAAATGTAAATGGCAGTGTTCCAAGCTGTTCAAAGTACAACTGTACGGTCATTGAATTACTATTTGAGTCCTTTTCTATACCATGTACATGTACCATCACCATTATCAATGCAGCTAACAACACGTTGTTAACACACTTGTAGAAATTTGGCCTCATAACATTCACTTCATGGATTCCCTGACCTTCCCTCAGTCACATCTGTTTATGTATTCAGCTGTCATTGAACTTCTATGTTGAGATAAGAATGCCTCATTATTTCCTCTTAAAGTTTATTTTATCCTGCCAAACAAAAATAATCCTTGCCATAAATACACCTTGGGCTGTATACACATGCGAAAAAACATATTCAAGTACGAGAATATGACTGTATATTACAAGTCTAGATTCATTAAATTTTACTTTAATGAATCATTGGCCAGAAATTCTTCTCAGCTTTTAAAATCTTCCCACTGTGCCAGATTACAAAATGTTTGTCAGTAGTGTCACAGTGTAATTGTAAACTTAAAGGGAAACGCCACTCAAGGAAATACAATATAGAGACATTTTCATAAAAATATGGGTTTTAGAGAGTGATCTCATCATTTTACATCACCCATAATTCTTTGCGATTTCAGAGAAACATCAAGTTGATCTTAAAAGCATATACATGTATAGGGTATACTTGCTTTGGGCTATTGCATCATGGGAGATAGCAGGACAGAACTACATTATTTAATGATTGTACATGAATAATTCATGAGCACAAGGTGCTATTCACTTCAGTGTGAAACAGCTGTTTTGAATACTTAAATGATCAACCATTGAATAATGTATTACTATATCCCATGATGCAATAGCCAATAGCCAAGATACCCCTGTACAGTGTTTTTCCTAAGGTTAGAAAACCATGGTGACAGAAAGGGGGTATATGGTAAAAACTGGCATAGTTTCTAATACATTGTACATTGTACCATAATTTTGGTGGGATATCCAGGTAAAATAATAGGGGAACTCAGGTAGATTTTTCCTGCTTACCACCCTTATTAAGAACACTGCTATACATGCACAAGATCAATTTTATTTTTCTCTGAAATCGCAAATAATTGTACAATGTAGGTGATGTAAAATCATGAAATTGCTCTCCAGAACCCATGTACATGTACTTGATGAAAATATCTCCATTTCCTGGAATGGCGTTCCTTTTTAATTTCCATATTCAGTGGTAATTACAAAACCAATCACAAAGGGATACATTTCATGATGGACTTCCATCGAGTATTGTACAGGGTTGCACCATTGCTGTCTGTAACCCTAATCTCATTTTAAGTGTGAATACAAAACTGTTGGTGGTACAGTGCAACATGTACATGTATTGTATAGGCTGTGAGTTGTGGATAATAGCCCAAATCAACTTACTACAAGCATACAATGTATACTCCCTGTAGAATCTAACCTAATACTAAAATGACAAGAACATCAATCACATTTTTTATCACACCTTTCTACAGTCCATTCTCACATACCAATTACAATGCTGCACAATAGGACAATACGTTTAATTTCCTGGAAATTCACTTTTATCATACTCTTTACAAAAATGTACATTACTGAACAAAAATTGAACTTGTTATTCAATAAATCATCTGGTATCAGTTTAAACGACATTAACACTCAAAATGTCACTGAGAATTTGAAAATTTGGAATCATAATTATACCCTGTACACGTGTTATACATGTAGCACCAATCTACATGTATTCTACACTAGCTCTTCAGTGTTTTTCCAAGGTTTGATAACCCCATTATTACTTCAAGAAAGGAGATATCTGGTAATACTTGCATGTAGATATCGATATCTTGTACCATAACTATGGTGGGAAACCCCAATAACAGGTAATGGGGGAGGGGGTGGGGTTCTGGGTTCTGATTGGTTTAGATTTCATAGACTGTAGAATACCTCATGAGGTTTCGCCCTCACTGGCCTCCTCTCTCCCTCCTTTGAGAAGGGATGACCGATGTGTGAGGGCGTACCTTAACAGACTTTAGATTTCAATACATTGTACCTTTTATAATAATTTTTAATAGTCCCAAACCCTGGTTAAACACTTTGGCGAACTCACATAGAATTTTAATACTTCAACCTCAACAAACCAATGTGAAGTGTAAATGTGATGTCATCACCAATGGTTTACCCATAATCCCTTGCAGGACACCCCCCACCCCATGTCTGAATACATTTCAAGTGCAGTATAAAGTGTTCTTTACAAGATTTCAAACTTGAGTAAGTTACCAAGGTGCTATTTTGCTACCTCAAATCATATATATGCACAATGTAAGTTGATAGCAGTATACTATTATACAGCCAATAGAAGTAAGTCTGACGGGACTTTTTCTTTTAAGATAAACCTGCATATACTAGAATTTCAAACACAATCTACCTGGGGACAACTCCAAAATATGGATTGAATGTACAATGTACTTTGCTTGCACATGTATAAATAATGTAAAATTTTACCCAATTTCCCCTTTCACGGATTACAGGGATTTCAAAACCTCAGCAACAACAAATGACTGGAGACTAGTGTAAGATGATAACACTGACCAATCACAGCCAGTCATGCAACTGCAAAATTAGCATACCTTAACACAACATTCTATTAAGCGCATGTACAAATGTACTATATGATAGCATTAATGTTAATGGCTGCTAGTCAAAACTTAAGCAATGCTAAAAATTCTAATAATCGGGGTGAATCCAGTCATGCTTGTCAACTCACTACAGCACAACTGACTAAAAAACATAGTTTAATATGCTGAAAACTGGCTAGTATGAAAGGGTTAACACTCAATTTAATACACTAGAGTCTCCTCATTACAACATCTATAGATGACAACGTCCTCTTAATACAGCATATACAAACTTTAATAAACAGATACCGACACACAAATGTAGCTATGAACGTAATGTGGCATATGATTATGATATTTGTGACATAGGAACCCTGAAAAAACTGAGAAGGAGATAATGGAAAGCCTTGCCCTTTCTTACATGTAATATGATGTACATGTATGTACTGACAGTCACACACATGCAAATATATGAATGTATGCAATGTATGACATGCAGTATTTGTGATATAGAAACCCTGACAAAATCTAGGACAATCTACATTGTACATTGGCTTGCATATATGTATCTGAGACAGAGATAACGGAAAACCTTCAAGAAACAATATCTGAAGAGAAGATAATGGAACGCCTTGAAGAAAGAGTGTCCTCTTGACAATACACACTTTGGGTAGCGAGTTACACAATACATGCACATTAATGTACATGTCACGATGTGTATTATTATAATAGGAGTAATTTTTTTGTTAAATGTTAAATGTGTACATAAATCCTGGATTCTATAGGTACATTTGTATTTTAGTATGGTTCCCCACCAAAATTTGGTTTTACTAAAAATATGAAAATCTATGCATTCAAGTTTTGCCATACCAGTACTACCCCTGCTGTTACCAGGGTAACCAAAACTTAGGAAAAACACTGTAATAAAAAAAGTATCAGTAGTTCTGGCTGAAAATTTTCTAAGACTTTTATCATGCACAATTTTGGTATTATGACAAACGTTGCCTCGGCAAACTCCTTGGCAAAGTGCCATCTCTTCAGTGACATTCATACTCTTCAAAATTCAGGTCATTTCATTACTCCTAATAGGAAACCACAGTATCACTGTACTAAACTAATAAGAGCAATTGAATCATACTAACTTTATAGGTGAAGGCCATCATCAGGTTCACTTAAACTTTATATTATAACAGTCGTGTTTTGGTTTTTTTTTAAAAAAACAGGTACAGGGGTACATGTGTACATGTATGTACATCTGTACTGGGGTAGAAACGAGTATGGTGTACATGTACAGCATACCATAAATCTAGATATTTTCACTACTACAAAATTTTGCAATTTTACAGTCTTCACCAAGTTCTCAAAGACCAATTTTCTCGAATTACCAGACTGCTACATCGTGTTCATGTACAAAAAGGCATTTTAGTTGGTAATTATTTGTGCATTTTTGTTTTCCTGGGAAAGTAGCGAAAATAAGTCTTTTTAGCGAAAATTTTCAGGTTTACAGTATACATTTCATGTGCTTTGACACTGATACATGATACATTATATGTATTTGGTACATCAATTTTGAAATTGATCCATGGCGATTAATGGTGTCCCCATTCAGCATCATAAAAACTCTATGGATATACATCATATTATCACATTTTATGTCCTCCACTGAGTGCATCCTGTACAAATGTCTGACCTTGCTCTCCCCTGTTGTTACTATCATGAGAATATATAGATGATCAAATTTCAATTTATTTCTCTCATTTTCACTAATTTATAGTTCCTCACATTATCCTTTGAGCACGAGTACAAATTGAAGGGACGAAAATTCCCAAAGGAGGAAGGCGGTCACCGATGCGATGTATAAACAAAAGAGAGATCGTAGCAAGCACAATAGATGTGAAATATGGCAAATCAAGTAAACCAAGCCTTCTCCTTGATCACATTGTATTTAGGTTGTCATGGAAAAATTCGGTGACAATACTTTCCAGTTAGAAATTAGACTATAAAATACACTCCCTACTATTACACCCCCCTCCCCCCCCCCCCTCTCTCTCTCTCTCTCTCTCTCTCTCTCTCTCTCTCTCTCTCTCTCTCTCTCTCTCTCTCTCTCTCTCCCCCCCCTCTCTCTCTCTCTCTCTCTCTCTCTCTCTCTCTCTCTCTCTCTCTCTCTCTCTCTCTCTCTCTCTCTCTCTCTCTCTCTCTCTCTCTCTCTCTCTCTCCCCCCTCTCTCTCTCCCCCCCTCTCTCTCTCTCTCCCCCCCTCTCTCCCCCCCCCCTCTCTCTCTCTCTCTCTCTCTCTCTCTCTCTCTCTCTCTCTCTCTCTCTCTCTCTCTCTCTCTCTCTCTCTCTCTCTCTCTCTCTCTCTCTCTCTCTCTCTCTCTCTCTCTCTCTCTCTCTCTCTCTCTTACAAATATACAATATACATCATTACATGTACATGTATACAGGCAGTAGTGCGTATATTCTGAATAGCTTACACAAGTAATCATGATAACATTGCAATTTGCTTCAAATTGATAATTAGTTAAATTACTCTCCAATAGCTCTCTTCATTCACAAGTTCAGCTAAGGAAAATACAAATGACCTAAGGGGGCTGTGTAAATTACAGTAAGTCGAAGATGTAAACTTAGTAAAGTGACAAAACCATTCGGTCATGAGTATTTTCCGGCTGAACAAAGAAAATATTGAGGAATAATATTTTGCATGTACATGTATACAGTATACATACATGTACATGTACATGTACCCATGCAAGCATTCATGGAAAACTAAGAAGGGGTAAGACAACTACATTGTATTTTGAGTCATATTTTAAGCATCACACAATGAATGACAATGAAAGTAGATGCTCATTGTTGTGATATACAACGACCTGAGTATCTCCCTTATTGTTTGTTCAAACTTATCCAACTTGGCTCTTGTGGTACAATTTACCTTTACACATCCTGATGTGGGTTTTGTGCAGTATTACACTAACACCCACAGTTGAGCTCATCATACAGGCTCATTTACATATATAGTACATGTACATGCAATCATCACATGTTCGCATGAGTGTGCGTGAGGGTGTTCTCAGTGAGGGTGTTCTTAGACAGCTAGAAGTTCCCAAAAGGAAACCACCAACATATTCAATTACCTTCTCCTCCGAAATGTGAATTGTACAAACCAAACTGAGTCTGTCAAACAACATTATGATGGTAGAACCATGCACATGTTTCATGTACGTGTACCTTGTTGGAGAAAACAAAATAATGATGTACATCTTAATTATTAAGATCTTTAATTTTATGAAATGATGATATACTATTTGTTGCCAAGACAGACATCTCTGTACATACACGTAATGCAACTAAACACCATGCCGTTATTTCTCTTCTCTGAGAGCAACTTGAGCCATTTTCATTAGACAAAAGCACCCATAAATTACCAATGCAGGACCAAATGGTCATTGTTGGGGGGGAAGATTACAGTACACCCTACCATAATCAAAATTGCTTTTGGAATTTCAAATTAATTACATGTGTAATGAAGAAACAACATCTAGTATTTTCATGATCATCATGGATTTTCACACCCATGCTTAGAGTCTAGTAAATTAGACAGTAAGAATTCTATGAGTGTATTTCGGGTACCGAGAATTTCAGCAGTTGCAGTATTCTGCTATTTACATACAATGTACATATACATGTACATACATGTTGTACTGTAGTTTTTGGCTTTTATGCTGTATGCACACTTTTTGAAATGCTATATTATGGCAAAAGCACACTGTATAGGTACATTTTCTGTATTTACATGTACATGTAACATTTTAAATACTAAAAGGCGATGTAAAGGACTTTGGTAACCCGGCGTAATATACAATGACAGAATGCAGTCAACAAGAAATTATCATTTTTCAGAAATCATAATTCCAATAACAGTTATAATACTACACTAAAGCTACAGTTGGAATGAGAATCACAATTTCAGAATCACAGTTTCTGTACGTGTACATGTACGTCCACAGATGATTTAACAACCGAGTCTCATCAGATATGCATACATTATCCAAAAACATACCATCTCACGAGAAACACAGATGATTTAATGCCCGAATCTCATCAGATACGCATTCATTATCTGAAAACATACCATCTCACGTGAAACACGTCTTACATTGTAAGTACCCCATCAATCTTCAAAACATGTCTTATCTAAATTATCGATCAAAACTCTCATCTCATCTCCGTGGAGATGAGCAAAATAGAATTCCATAAATCCACCAAGAACGTATGTATCATTCAAAACCCATTAAACATTAATACTGGCACTAAATAAAAAATATGCAATGATATCTTTCCACACTATTTTATCTTCTGACACCCTTTGATCAACAGAGGGTGACGTTTTGTTAATAACACCCCTAGAAAAATAATGGTCAAGTCATGTGAAATTTGAATAACAAAACAATACATTGTTATGGTAATTTACCATACCATTTTAATGGAATAATAGGGTGGAACACTATGCTCTAATGATGGTCTTACTAGGGAGAACCCTTGACATGCTCTGACATTTCTATTTGTTGAACATACAGTACAGCATACAATGTACGTGTCAAGCACACTGAAATAAAATAAGACAAATTGGATAATTTATCTAATTAGTACAGTTTGATGAGTTTACCTCTCTCATCTATATTGATGTTTTTGTTAGTCATCATGAGATAAAATCAGACAGAAACAATTTATTATTTATTTGTAAAGACAATTTATCATTTTCATACAATGTACACTGACTGTGCCATGCCATTGTTCAGCAATAGCCAATATATCATTTCTAGATGAGAAAATAGGATTTTTAAAAAAAAAATAATGTCTCAAATTTTTATGGTTTTCAATAGTCAGGCAATACAGTGTAGTTGGGCATATATTTGTAACAGAGCTAGGTAGCTAGATTGAAGACATGGTTAGAGCCCTTTAACTTGCTTTAAAAGCATAAGCGCAGGCAACTAAATTATGGGTACAGATTAGATGTACATGTACACAGTACATTGTATATACCAGAGTTGTGGCTATGAAATTGTACGCACACTCTTCTTAAAGGGAGTGCCACTCAAGGAAGTGACGTCATTTTCACAAACTATATGGGTTCTGGAAATTCTTCAGAATGCATAGTTTATGCAAATGTCTTTCTTTCCTGGAAATCGGAATGGCATTCCCCCTTAAATGCTGCACTACTGTATATCATCATGTACAATGTGGTTGCAAACTACAGTCTTTCACCTACAAATTTACATGTATCTGGATACGGATACTCTGCAATTGAGTTACCATAGCAACGATCTTCTAAGGGAATGATCATGACGTGATCAGTTGAGTCTGACTAATATGCATAATGACATAATTTTCTACCCTGCGTTATCAAATTCAAATTTCGCTACTGAACATGCACAGAGTTATTGTCTGGTATTTTAACAATTTTATGTGAATATAGTGTTGTCGGATCGAAAACATAATACTTAGAGTGACAGCTAGTGCAGCTTTAAAAAAAAAAGTTTAAATCATCAAATGTTTTTAATTCTGTTACATTTTAAGAAACTACAGACCCTGGATCTATCCAGAAATACTGATTTTTGGGATTGCCTCCACCAAGGGTTCATGAGACAAATTCTGGTATGGTGACATTACAAATACTCTAACCACTTTGTGTTGATTACACATCTTTGTACTTTCAAAGTATGAGATTGGGATATTCTTGATTGTCATTGTTGGAGGTTTCCCATAAACCCTTGCTTGAAATCCCAAAATGGCCGAACACATGTCAATGTGCAGTTAGGCTTTATTTTACAAGATTTCAAAGTTGAGTAAGTTACCTTGATAATGTGATATTTTATGACCCAAAATCAAATTTACAGGTAAGTTGATAACATTAATCAGTACAAAAAACAAAATTAAGTTTGATTGGACTTTCTACATTCAAGGGTGTATGCGGTTGTATGTCATATTTACATTTACATTTATATTCTATAGTGCCCTTTCTATTTTAAAACAAATATTCAAAAGCGCTGGACAGTTACAGTTAAAAATCAAAAGGAAAAAAAAGCATTGAGAAATGTCATATACATATGTATACATGTAAGCACTTATCTAACACACACAAGAAATTAAATTGATTTCAATACCCGTGATAATATAATCATGTTGTATCATTTGTTTCAATCATCGTAGCTTGTAACATCTGTGGTCTATAACAATGAATCTGATCTTCAGAATGATAACTACATACATTGTAAATGTAACAACTATAAACATATCACATGTCTACATGAAGATAAGAAGAACAACATCATTTCAATATGTATTTACCATTTAAATTTGCGTCTAATATTAATACTAGTATTACTACTGATGGCAGACAAAAGTAATATGTTTTGAGACATTTGGACACTCAAAATGACATCCAGTGGTCTCCCCACTATAGAGAGAGCATGGTGCTAACACCATCCTTATCACCAAGGCTGCCATGCTTGGTAGATCTATACCATGCGGTGTTCTCCCTACTATAGAGAAAGCATGGTGCAAACAGTAACACCATCCTTGTCACTCAGGCTGCCAAGCTTGGCATATTTCTGCCATGCTTCAAAAGTGTTCTACCATCACTGAGCTTTAGTAATCTTTTCATCTATAGGTACATGTATTATCCAGACAAAGGTGACTCTCCAGAACCCTTAAGTTTATGAAAATACATGTACCCTTATTTCCTTGAGTACTGTTCTCTCTTAATAAATAAATAAATAAATAAATAAACAAATAAACAAATGCAATCAGAAATAATCACCTCAATGCAAAAATACACCATAATCCATAACATGTATATGTACAATACATGTCTACGATATCATATACTAGTCCCATAAACATTGCATAAAATGAAAATGTACGACCTATTGACATGTGTAACACTAACGTTTCTGTGAACAGCACCGATTAAAAAGAGACAACTTCCTGATGATCACATCACCAAGAATCAAGCACAAAGTACTTCGTGACAAGCAGAGACACATTTGTCATACACAACAGTACCACTAACAGCTGAGACTTGCAACTCAATGCGACACAAATGATTGATAGTGACAATTCTTACACAGATTGTCAAATCTGTAATTGCTATCTCATTGCAGGCCCCAGATGTGTCCATACATGTACATGTAGTAGCTTAGTCTTGATATCATCTGTGTAAAGATACCATTTTAATTCTTTTATTATGCAAATTAGTAATTACCTATCCTATGTCATATCAAAGTATTTGTCTGGTTTGTACTAGTATTGTGAGTTGGCCAGATCGACTGCCTGCCATTTCACAGACTTGTTAACGAGGGCGCCCTATCAATATTTCAGACTTGATTAAATGTACAGGAAATTAAATTAATCATCCCTTTACTTCAATTGCAAAATTAGTCACATTGTAACCACATATAATATACAATGTAGTCTTGGTCACTCAAATCTGGGGGTGGGAGAGGGTGTCCTTCTGATCCCTCCAGATTTGGTAATAATCCCATACTCCAACTGAACATACATGTACATGTACTTATACGTCACCTGTCACCAATCTCACATTCTGATTGATCGAGAGCCCTCCAGATATGAAAGCGCATGTTTCACCAACAGCCATATTGCTTGTTGTATCACATGATTATTGCACGTTCACTTGTAAACAAACCTTCATGTAGCAGACAATTAGAAATCCAGCTATAACCAGCATTTCCAATGCCAAATTTATTGTCAACTGTACTAATTATCATAGATGTGTACAATTGTAACAAGTCTTTGAACTTGATGTTTCGTGTCACAGGGAAATTGTCAAAAATTCCACACAAAACAGCGAAAGTCCAGTGATGGCAAACGCACGATTGTGACGCTATCGTAAACATGAATTCCTTAAAATAACCGTCACAAAGAGTGCAATATTTGCTTAACTAGAACAAGAAAGCATATTACGAACATTTCTCTACATTTAAATGAATACAGTATGTAAAACAAAGACGCACTCATTTTTCAGCTGTAGGTTATAAGTTTGAATATGTCACTGAGTGATATGCAAATAGTAAACATTACATCATAATACTTCAAAGCAAAAGCGCACTCTGATTGGGTGTTAGAGTTAAGGCTGAGATGTAAACAACTGCATTGCAGTAATCAGAGAATTGCATGATACTACGCTCGACAGTACATTTTGTATAACGTAGCAATGATTTTATTTTGAAATGAAACAGCATTTTTAGACAGTCAAAAATGAATTCTTTGTTGCAGGTGACAAATATGTATGTTATTTGCCAAATACTGTTCCACATCTTGCTACTCGAGGTCATTTTTCCTGTATAACGGCCTGCCATTATAACCAGAAAAATGACCTCACAGCAAGATGTGGAATGGTATTTTAATTTGGCAAATAACATATTTAGAAAATGTACTTTGGACCTCAAATTGACTACTTTTGAATGTTACTCATGTCCATGATTATGAACACGTCCAATGTTCTTGATCTTTTTTTTTTGCCAGAATATCTGCAATTCCTATTAAGTGCTAAACACCTTCTAGAGATACAGTGTTGTTCACAACCCTTATTATCGGCTACTCTTCTGTTGAAACTCATCAGGAATATTTCAACTCCAACCTAAATTTTCACATTTTTACTCATATTACACCAAATTGTGTGGTCTCACATTTTTCCTTTCAAATGTATTGCACTTTGTCCCTTTAAAAACACATTCTGACTTCAGTAAAGTAATCTGTCATTCTTGAGGTTTTGTCGTATTCTTTATATCATTGAATCTGGCGGGTGGTGGCGCTATTTATACCAGCTTCTCGGCAACAAAATACAAAATTTCTCTCATCCAAGGGGTCCCAATTTGGCCAAAACAAGCATGGTTGAGGCCAGAGTCACACGCTTCATGCCCAAACACTGTAGTGTTGTTTTAGTATGAAAATAGTGCTCGAATATGATATTAGAAGTCTGCAATTTTAAACTGCGTCACAGACAAGGTAACTAATTATATCTACATTGTAACCGAGCATTACTAATGCTTGCTGGAAACAACAAACTCACAGGCCCCGTGGCCACAGCTCAATCCATAATAATAATAATAATAATAATAATGTTGGGTTCTTATATAGCGCTTTCCCACACCGTGCTCAAAGCGCTTTACAATTATTACCCCTGGCTCGGATCAGAACGGCACAACGGCCCTTTAGTCTTCCTCAACTCCCCGGGGAGCATACAATCCATTGCAGCCATTTCAGCGCATAGGATTAAAGCCTTCACATTGCAACCTACATCCTACCAGGTCCCCAATTATACAGCTGGGTTGACTAAGGCACAGTCGTGGTTCAAATCTTGCCCAAGGACTTTAGCCACTCAGAAACAAACAGCAGGCAGCGACAGTGCTCGAACCTACAACCTGTAGATTCCAAGCCGGTCACGCTAACCATTCACCCATCATGACTCCACAATAATATCCCACTTCATCCCAAATAATTTCATTTTAACTTACCCATTCGTTAGCTACCGCATTAAAAGAATACAGGGCTACTTGAGTAGCTGTGTCAACTATCTCAGTTATGTAGGGATCCTGTTGCTGCAGAGCAGTTAAATTCATTCTTCGAGCCGCACTCGACGCCATGTTGAAGATAAATGAACTCCCTAAGTTCCCCTTGATTCCTGCGCGACTGTGACCTGGGACTGACCTAGCCTACTTTTGGTTGGCTCAGGGGTACGGGTACCCGGGAAGGTAACGTACAGAATCGATCCAATTACTAACACAGATAAGTATCTGTGATTAAAGTAACATGTATATTTGATAACGTGAGTATTTGTAAATTATAGATCAATCAGCTGACGCGAGAAAGGATGGCTGGATTTTAAATGCGATTTACATGTAGCCAGCGTGCGAAATTAACGCCGGTCCTTCGGCCCGAGACCAACAGATTTCCGTTCGGACCGACGGTTTTTCAGAATTACAACAACGTATCGGTCCTTATGACCGATTGAAATTTGGAGTAAATAATAACATTTATTCAAAGATATATCCAATTTCACCTACATGAATCTGATCTTGTGTTACCTATTTTACTCTCGACATCTCGTTCAAGTCAAGCGGCACAGAGCTAGCTCGCTACGTGTTGTTGCCAATGTTGATATCATGACTACATGACGTAGCATGCAGCGTCTAATCATCTGCGTCTTAGACATTCAGACTCATTTTACGCATTCAGCGCATACGTCTTTTTCCGCCATGATATCGTACTCATTTAATCATTGTTGTAAAGTTTACTGCTCGAAGTGTATGAAACTTTTAACGTGTTTGAGACAGTTCCACGTTGAATGTATAAAGTATGTGGCGATATTTAGAAGGCGGCAATGAGCTTCCGAAGAAAAAGACGAAACATACACTGTTTTTTAAAGGCTGGTATAGCCGGTAAATGTTATTGGGTTTCCCGATCAATTTACCGGAGTTCCCCATGTCTGTTGCCGCGATCGAAAATGGCGTTTTAACTGATAAAGAAGGCAGGTACACTTCGTAAGATATCTCCAGTACGATAGTTTTTTTTTGTAAAAACAGTAAAAAAAATGCGTAGTCTGATTGCTTTCAATTTGATGCATATGATAATGTACGTCCTGTCATGTTGTAATCAACGTGTAGACTTAGAAATGTTGCATTTTTGTTGCCATTGTTGTATCTGGAAAATTACTGCATCATGCCAAACACGGGTACATAGTGGATGACACATTATAGTACAGTTACCATATCACGTTCCCACGTCAAAAAAACTCGCACTTTAAGACATGTTTAGCCATTCTCTTCATCATGGTCAGATTTCTTACACAAACAGTCAGAGACGATACTCAATACACCACGGTAGGGTATACGGGTAGGGCTTTATGGGGGCTTCATTACATATGTAAAGACCGAAGGAAGACGAAACCGCCCCGTGTCACTGAGTGGATGGAAATTGAAATAAAGCAAATACACAGTTTTCAAGAGGGATAGTTACGCGATAAAACTTTCTGCTATGATGTGAATGTGTGGGTCTACGTTCGATAAGAGTTGGAAAGCTACATCAGCTGTTGCCACAGACGATGAATCTGACTTTGGATTATGTGATTCAGAATTTAGTGAATCGTACAGAGAGGAAGGAGAGGACTGTGATCTCTTAGAGATTGCAGATAATGTAGATTTATTGATTCATTCACCCATATTATCTACAATCTATGGATCTGTATTTCTATGGTGGAATGAATACATTCAGTCTCAGACCACTATAGTCTATAAGAACAGAATGAATATGCAGTCTCTAGCTGGGTTCATAGTTACAAATGAAAATCTTTACTCACAGAGTCAAAAATTACTTGGTTGGGAATCCAAAATTTACTTCTGACTCTGTGAGTGGAAATTTTATGAAATAATAGTGGATAGTGAACAATTCGTTGTACTCTCTTTCACTTTTATATCTAAAGATATGCTGTATCATATTAAAGTTCAAAATCATTTAGTCTGTAAATGGGAGAGGGGTGTAGATACAGGTAGTGAACATGGACTGCATTGAGTATGGACCAGCAGTTTTCCTTAAGGACCAGCAGCATTTGCTACATGTCGGTCCTTATGACCAGTAGTCATTTCCCCTTAAGTTCACACACTGCATGTAGCCTATTAGGTAGCGTTCCCAGATCCTTCCGCTTACAAAGTTACATAGTGCGCTCTCTCAGGCCCAGGGTGGGGGTAGGGAGTGGGGTACTCCCGCCTATTGGGTGTATGTATCGGCCTTTGGGTCTGTTTTTTTTCGCCCTTTAGTCTAAAATGGGTACGGAAACTTTTAGGTATAAGGAGTCTAAAATGGGGCCCACTTTTACATAATTTTGGTCTAAAATAGGGTCCTGGTAGGTCTCGACAAGTTCGGAATTTCCCTCGCTGGTTGACATTTATATATTATATCGGTGATTATGTAGTTTGATCTAAAATGGGGTCTTTAAAAAATTTGAATGGTCTAATAAAATGGGGTATTGGTTTTAGGTCAAAATCGGTCTAAAATGGGGTCTGGGGTTGGCAGCATTGGCCGCACACCCCTACCAGACCTGGTCAGTGGTCTAAGGCTCACTGTGGTAGTGAGTGGTTACTAAGTGGACCAATGGCTAGACCTTTCAGACTATCTATAGTTTGAAATGATGACTTTTCCGAACGACTACTCTCTGTAACCAACTAATATTTATACATTGACGTCACAGTCCTTGCTTGTTTTTTTATTTATTGATGTATTACAGTAATGGAGTTATTCACTATCAACAAAAGTAATTAATCTCACCAGCTTTAAACTTTAGTTTGGTGTAAATTATACAAGTATGCTACAGAAAATGAAACGAGCAAAATCACAAAATGTCGGACGGGTGTAGGAAGTATAGTAACATACAGGTATTACATAGAAAACCTAAGTAAGGCTGCGGTCAAAATTTACGGCGGTCAAAATTTACGGCGGGGGGGACTAGGTAGAAATTTTGGAGGGGGCATGAAAACAATTTTGATGGTCTAAAAGGGGTGGGGGCGAAATATTTTGTTCATGATTTAAACAAAATTAAACTTCAGGAGCGGTCATTAACTGAGTTCATTAAAAAATTCTCCCAGCTCGCAGCAATAAGTTCTAAAAACCTATGAGGCGGGCAATAGCCATGCGTATGTATTTGTACATACCTTCCTCTTCTCCTCTCTCTCTTTTTGACCATTCAAACCTCAGGAGCAGTCGTTTACATGAATTTTACGTTTGCAAAATTATATTCTCGTCATTTACCTACCATACATTCACATGTAATTATGAGGCAGTCAATAGCCAGGCAAATATGTGTGTCTGCTAAAATATATCTGTATAAGTTAAAGTGTAGATAATAAAGCCATACATTTGTATAATAATGTAGTGAGAGTAAAATTGGGGTATTGCAGACAATTTTCAAGTACTCTATGGCTTTCGATAATGTAGACTGTTTGAAATTTCATGCCACTAAATGGCCTCCTACATGTCCTTATTTTTTAAAAGAAATGCAAACCATAGGAGGGGGCATCCCCTACCATCCCTCCCCACTAGCTTTCACAGGAGGATGCTGTTTCTGCCCGAAATCAAGATTGACAAAACCCCACTGACTAAGTATTTCCAAGTACACGAGTTACAGCCCAACGTGAGACCTTTTTTTGCACAGCCAACATCTGTTTGTAAAGAATCCCTCATTGTTTGTATGGACGCTGGAGTGGATTTCCGCTATTTTAATGTTTACCATATATGGTACACTTATACTGTACATCTCTACAATGCGGGAAGCGGAAGGGGAGGGGGTACTGTATAATTACACATATTGAAATAAGTGCAGCGGGAGGGGGGATCCTGGGTTCATTTCGGTGGGGCCAAACATTTTTTTTAGAGCGTGAAGGGAGCTGCGAAAAAAAAAATTGACCAAAATATTTTCTCCCAGGGCCTTAAATTCTGATCGTAGCCTTATAATCGGGGCTTAAAGGCCCGTATCGACTATAAAAGGAGGATTACAGTAGGGACGCTCATTTATGCAAAGCCTCTCGTACGCCTAACATCGCCTGGGTGCTCCAAGAAAACTGTCAAAATCACGGCTATTTCCCGAGCATTTACTCTAAACGTATCCCAAAATGAATTATAAATATGTAGAAGAGGTGCCTGTGTGAATTGTTTTGTAAATTATGATGATCTGGGAGCGAAATTTGATGTATGTTGTCATGTGGTATGTGGCGAAATGTTAGGTTAGAAGCGTCCAAACAGCTGTCACTCAAATACTGTGTAAACGTTTGCGTAACTCCCTGGTGGGTTGGTAGTATCTCGATAATCAATTCGCTAGATTATTTACCTCTACCTACCATAATAACATAACGGTAATGATCAAATCAGAAGTACGGTCCGGCGACAAGGCAAAAGTATACAGTGGTAGAAATGTGACCATTTTGTGTTTGTTTGTTTGTTTGTTTGTGTTTGTGTGTGTGATTGTCTTTCTGTTTGGGTTTTATTTTTTGGTAATGGGAGTACCATTTACACATACAGTAGAAAACCAATTAGAAAGGTGTTTTGATCTCAAATTCGAATAAAATTGCTAACAAATGACAACACCGACATACGCAAAACATGAACGTGTAGTTTAGGTAAGGTACACTCTTTTTGGAGGATGTGGTGGCCCTGAAAAGGGCCGTTTGGTTTGTGGCTTTTCAGCCGTTCGGTTAGACCGAGCTTACGCCCAGCTATGACCTCTGTACGGCACACCGGGTAAATTTGGATAAAGAGACCGTACCTGCGAAGTGACGCATTTAGGCATCACTTCCCTACGACTGATGGCAACATCATCAGCCTGCATTAGTTGCTGCTTCCTATGTAAGTAGCGTGGATCGTTCCACGCATTTCTTCGGTCGAGCATATTCCAATACTTTCGGTAGAGCCGATGGCGAACCAAAACATTTTCGTCACAAGGTTCCTGGCCCATACCAAGCCAGTCTTGTCGGTATGTTGTGACACACGGGTAGCAAAGGCAGTGCGGACATTCGTTTTGATGCAAAGCAATGTCGTTGTTTTGATCTTGCAGATCGTCCCCGATACCACTGTCATTGATGGCCGAGGCCTCATCACCGATATCGATACCACTGTCGTTGCTGGCCGAGACCTCGTCAGTTGACTCAACAACGCCAGTGTTGTCAAGGTCGGGTGACTCGGAATCAATAACCAGTTCCCATCCGGAGTTTGCAAAGAGAGCCTTGATAGCGTCCCTTTGAACTTCATTGACGGCAATCAGTATCTTGCTGCTTGTAATACTTTTTGGTGGAATCGAAACCCTTCTTTTACCTCATGTGTAAACCCGGAAATAATGACATCCTATTTTACGTGGTTTTGGCATTTGCATTGAAGGCTGAAAATCGGTACACCCTGTTACACATACCGAGCGTGCCAAATCACACAATAAATTCAAACTCCCCCGAAATAATAACGAACCTGTAAATCTTTTTTTTTTTAAAGAAGTAAATTTTGGGTTTTTTTCCGCCCATTATCTGCGTATTATTTTGAATTGATTACATGTAACAAAGCATTCTGTTTCACCATGTCGTTGGAAGTGGCAGTATGTCGATCATCTCAATCTAAACTGAGCATGACGTCAACCCGACTTTCCGTGTTATGATACACATAGTACATGCTGCATCAACAGAAAATAATGTAACGCGTCTGGACAAAAATATACAAGGAAAGAAGGCAGAATACTATTCAAAATGGTGCCGAAACAGATTTTTTGGATCATGAGTTTCAATTGCAAAAGTCGTGTAGCTGTAAGTGCAATTGTCTTCGGCTCCACCCTGCCACGTACGTACATCCCCGGCGTACAGCACACCCCGTTATATTCATACGCTGTCGTCCAAGCTCCATATTTTGATTCACTGTACAGTGGTAAAGTTATAAAATTGGCCCGTTCAACCCTTTCGGGACATTGCAATGAACGATAAACAAAACACCGATTTACTTCAGACAGTTCCTTTGCCATCGCTAGTGCATTGTTGTGTGATACGTCAACACAGCTGTCTCCCCGGTACATTTGTATTCCGATCTTTGAACAAACATACAAAAGGTTCTTTTTCGTGAAATTCATTCTTTTATTTATAAAACTATATGTGTTACATAATTATGACACATTACAATGAAACAAAATTACCACCTCTGTCGAGTCAAAAGTGTTATATGCAGTAGACAACTGCCATCATTGTCTATGGTTTATCACACGGCTACACTCCGTCCACCAATCAGGGTACAGGATTGCCGTAGATTATAAGCCATAACCCACTCTTCACTAGTGCCACCTGACAGACTTGGAATACATGCAAATTCTATTGTTATCGCCGTGGTGATAAGTAAGATAATGAACTCGTTTGGTTGATTATGCGTCAAACACTCGGGGCTACGCCCCCTCGTGTTATAACGCATAATCAACCAAACTCGTTCATTATCTATCACATAATACGCACACTGCACAGTCGCTGTATACTGTGTCGGCCGAACTTTCAAGCTCAATGTGTATATGGCCGTTTCGTTGCGAGCCTGTACATAATACAGTTCGAGTATCACAACGACTAGCAACGCAGTGAAATGATTCCGATGTCCGTTGTTACTATAAATGATTTTGGTTCAGGCAGAAACAGTGTCTGTCATAACAGGATTAGTAAATGTTTGATCGTTGTCATTGATATGTGGACACGGTGACGTGAGTGTTAATCCGCTCAGATAAGACGCTGTGTACTGGGTGGAGTAGTCCCTAATGCGGTGACCCGGGATTGAAATACGGGCCTTTAACACAAACTTTGACAATGACAGTGAGAACAAACTTTTTACGCATTTAGCTTTTTGCAGTTGTAGTGTGTTACAAGCACAGGCTTGGCCAGTGTTGTTTCACATTGATTTTCATGTAGGAAGCCATGATAAAAATCTAACATAAATACCAAATCCTTATCCAGATGGTAGAGATCCCCAGGATGTGAAGCACTGAAATCTTGAAAACAAAAGAACTTTACTCTAGAAATCAATAGATGGCGATCGTACGCGTGTCAGGAAGCTTTTTCTTTTTTATCGCAATTTTATATTTGTATTCTTTATCAATTCATCTTTACATTCCTTCATTCCCTTATTCAATCATTTCTTAATTCTTGATTTCTACCGCTGCTAGCTGTTGATGTTGTTGTTGTTGTTGTTGTTGTTGTTGTTGTTGTTGCTGTTGCTTTTGTTGTTGTTGTTGTTGTTGTTGTTGTTGTTGTCGTCGCCGTCGTCGTCGTCGTCATTCATTCATGCTGCAGCTGCAGCTGTTGCAATTGTTCCTGCAAATAACAGTCCGCTCAATTCAGCAAAATTAATCCGACAAGCTCAGACTCAATCAATCTGATTAAAATCCAATGTAGATGTCGGCTAATCGTTCATTGATATTTAACCTTCGTTATTTTGCCTGAATTGACCTTATTGGTACATGTTTACATTTTTTAGCCTGAGGCGATCAGGCTAAAAAATGTGAACATGTACCAAGAAGGTCAATTTAGGCAAAATAACGAAGGTAAAATAGCAATGAACGATTAGCCGACATCTACATCGGATTTTAATCAGATTGGCTCAGACTATAGAGTTTGACGTGTGCAGGGGTGGGATAGATGTGGCGACCACAAATATTGATACGTATTGTCCAAAATATTCTACCATTTTTACTACATGATACGTTTTAAAATTTCCTCTATCAGTATCTACATAGCGGATGTGTTATGATTTATTGAGCCTTCAGGACTTCTATCGCGTTGCTATGTGCCGTTTGAAGAATGTGCACAAAATTATTTATAAAATGCAGACATAATATACTTCAATAACCTGCTTCCTCATCGTAAATCTAAAGATAAATAGAGCTAGAAAAGTTATGTACTAATTCAAGAAAAGAAGAGTGCTTGGTTAGGGAGCCTTCAGTAATTACAGTGGGAGGGCCGGGGGAAATCAGGCCTGGGCCGTCGCGTAAAATACGACCCTCCCTGATTCCGTCACGCTACAAAGTGACCCTCCGTCTATTTCCTTTCTCTAAAACATGACCCTCCCCCTGTTAAAATAGTTCAAAAACACGGCTTAAAATGATATCAGAAATGGGAAAGGACATGCGTCCCAGAATCAATGGTAAGGACTTAATCCCACCGCTGCCACCGTGTTGAATGTTTAAAGGCACTGGTTATTTTCCACTGTTACCGCAGTGGGAATGTGTGTGAAGGTACTGCATTAATGAATACCTATCATTGGCTGAGTTGAAGGCCACAAACTCCCAAAGATTAGATTAGTACCCTCCCGACATTGAGTGGACCGAGGTCAACATCGCCACAGCATTACCTGAGTATCTTACACAACTGTTCCTGTCTTACTCCTATGAGACCCACTTCCCTCATCACATCACAACTGAGAGTTAATTATTGACTACATGGTTGTCAGCAGCGATTTAATTGATATGGGGCTGATATTATGATACCTAACCCTAAGACTAATTTTAAGCCTAACCCAAATGGCAGTAATGAGATTTGGAGCCAGTGGCAGGAATGGGATAATTATAATTAATTATAAAAATAATTATAAAGCAAAGTTAGACAACACAATGAGTCAAAGTAAAATGTGAAAATATGGTTCTCCCCCGAGAGCCGAATTGTAAAAATGTGACCTATCCCCTAATCCCCCCCCCCCCAAGGCTTCCTTACTCAAGGTGTTATTTTCGCAAGCTAGGATTTTACCGCTGACTCAGCGATAAAATAACACATCATACATGATTACATCATGTTCGTCATGCCAACACATGGAAATAAGAAATACTAGTAATACATCTAATATCGTTTTTAGAAAGACTTCTGGAAAAGATATACATTAGGGAAAATGCATACATAACGGTCTATGATGGCATATTCCAACTCAAAATAGAAACTGGCAGGTATCCCCCCCCACCCCACCAGCGAAAAGTGGGGGACTTTAGTGCTAAATTAAAGTCCCTCACCCCTCGCGGCTTCGCCGGTGCACTTCGCATTACAAAAGGACAATAGACACGAGTCTGGCAGTGGGACTAACTGTACGTACGTGGACTTTGTCACATTATTAACAGACAAAAGAACAACTCTAGTGCCAAACTTTAGTCGTATGAATATACAAGGTAAATACTAGTATACAGCACATGACAATAATCTGTGTACTTTCTGTGTGTGCAAACTCAGACCACTTCTTCTAGTGGTCTGAGGTGTAAACCAGAGGTCGCCTCTTTCTTTGTATAGTGCACAAAGAACCGCATTAAATATTTGATAAGTCCACATAGGCCACTTCAATAAACAAACAACAAACAAACAAACTCGTGGCGTTCTGTACAGTTGTCGCCAAGAGGTTTACGACGGTGAAAGTGCACATCGTGAACCATGTCAAGTGAACTGTAGATACAGCTTCTATCGATTAATCTTCGGTCATTACACAATCGACAGTCATTACACAATGTTGCCAATCACATCATTATATTACAAATCACAAATTAGGAAGTTTCCAGATCATTTTCTATTCTGAATCAAGACGTAACAAGAGCTGAGTATCGTGATTTTAAGTAGTAATTATAAACAAACTCGAGCATAATTTCATAGTCACGAATCATAGAACATTATGTCACCCCCTGGTTCTTAATCATTTCCTTGAATAGCAGTAAAAGCACTTAGCATGAATAATCGTATTTAGATTTAATATTATCTCAATATGTAGTTAATCCGAAGGATTTAGAAAAATAATCCATTATATTACGCCTACCCGTCTTAAAATACAGTAAATCCTTTACCATAAACGGAAACGACTATTAATTGCTTTCGTACAGAAACATAGACCGGTCTTTGCTGGTCGGAAAATTATTTTATCTTCGTGATAACATAATATTTTATTAGGGCTGCTACTGCTCGAATATCAGAACATCATTACCAAAAGATCGAATCTAAAAGTTCCTTTATCGTACCACTAAATTTCACTGTCACTGAAAAAAACTCCGCATATACACAGATACTGTACAGTCAAACAGGTACAATGTCGTATGCCGAGGTCATACAGATAACACTATAAGCTGCAATGCCATGGTGGTGGTGGTGGTGGTGGTGGTGGTGGTGGTGGTGGTGGTGGTTGTTGTTGTTGTTGTTGTTGTTGTTGTTGTTTTGTTTTTGTTCCGTGGATTATTCTCTAAAATAACACAAGTCATCAAACTTCAGCAATGCAGATTTTTTTTTAATGACGGTTCTGAAGGTGGGACTAGTAGCAATCCCCGTAACGGCGATGAACGGCAAATTAAAGAAAGTTAAAACAAAAAATAACACTGCAGCTAAAGACAATAACCATCGTTTGTCTATTTGACCTTAAAAATGTTGGTCGAGGTCAAACGTTGGTAATATGGGATAGACACTTGAATGATTTCCATATCAATCAAACCATAGACCCTCCAAAAATGCCAGGAATGATCTTAGCACTTATGGAACTACTCCCACCCTCTATAGATATGCTGATGCGTGAAAAACAGGAACTGGGGGTGTTAAAGCCGGGGGGGGGGGGGTGTTTAAAGTAAACTGTTATTTGGTTAGGACTAGTAATTTTGCTATTTGGAAAACTTTCAACTGGATGACTTTGGTATAACTTTGTGTGATGTACACGATTACTGTTATCAGAAAGATTTGCAAAGTAGAACTAACATGGGAAAATAAAACTGTTTGTGTCAATCTTCCAATTTCTGTTATGAAAGTTTGTAGGAACTATATTATTATCGATTATTTTTGGCCATGATTATCTTACTAACTAACACTTTCAACGTTTTTTATGCATACATAATCCCCGTAATTTTAGCGCATATAAAATTATATGAACCGGGATTAAAAAGACAAGTCTGTGGAAATTGAACGGACTAAGTTGTGGAGAAATGGTGGTGAAATGTTTATTTATTTATTTTTATACCATCCAACATGCATTTCCCTACAACAGGAGGAGGGTTCAGTGTTAGTACAGGGAAACCGGAATACCCGGGAAAAGTAGAGTCAAACTGAATGACACACTGCTTACTACAATACAGCGTGGTAAATTTAATCAAACCCAGAATCTTCGAACTCCGACCGCAGTGGCAAGAGGCATGTGGTTTAACCACTCTGCCACTGACAATCTTATAGAAAGCTCGCATATGCTGTATATTATAGAGAGCAGTACGAGAAGAGAGAATAATTCATTCATTTGATGAAATCAATGTAGATTTGAAGGGTACGCATGCGTACGTGGTTCACAAAGAAGGTCTATATAGAAGCCAGCATAACTCTATGTAGGAGAGCGATGCATTGTAACGAGTCTAATTTTAAAACCACGGTGATGCCATTTTGTGTTGTGATAAGCCATACATATCTACTATAAATAGTGTGTAATAACGGAAATTGTGTAATGAATATTTAAAATGTTGGAAGTGACTATAAACTATACTAGCTGTGACCTACTTTCACATACGATATGGAATATTAATACCTTTTTCAGTTCATCGAGAGTTTATAATCTTATACATTCACCATCCCGAGCTCTGCGTCCGGTACCCTATCATTTTATTTTTAATATACCTCTAGGCCCTTTTGAGAATTATGTAAACCTTTTCAACTGCAGTATCGTTTGTTGGCCTGTAACTGAACTCTCGTGCTGGCGTACTCCTACCTTTACATTCTGGTGATTATTTAAACAGTTTTGAACGATCATCCATTGATGAGTATACTAACACTAAATGTTATGTAAGGACTAATTTCAAAGTATCTTCTCATTGACTTAATTCTTTTCAGACATTGTTGCTTGGTGAGCTAACCTACTTGTAGTCTTGAAGGATTATTTGACTAACGCTACTACACTACTCCTGCTATCCCATCCGAGATGGACGAGTGAAAAATTCAAAAAATCAAAATGTCAGTTAGGATAAATAAAAACAGTGTAGTAGCGTTAGTAGTCCTGCAAGTCTGCAGGTAGGTTTTGCACTTATCAGTGATCTGCTGTACATGTCTTGTTCATTTGTATGCTTTCAAGGCCACAAAGAGATACATACATACATACATACATACATACATACATACATACATACATACATACATACATACATACATACATACATACATACATACATACATACATACGAACAAACAAACAAACAAACACACACACACAAACAAACAAACAAACAAACAAACGAACGAACAAACAAACAAACAAACAAACAAACAAACAAACAACAAACAATCGAACGAACACCCAGTCCAAAACTAACAATTAAATCAACCACGTCAATCAGTCCTCGAGAAAATTGTTTAAATACAATATTATTTGTGATAAACACATATAAGAAATATTGACATGGTTGACAGTATATACCATAATTTTCCATTTTTTAAAAAAATGAGAAAACAGAATATACAGAAGGGGAAATATTTAATATTGCGTTATTGTCCATATAATGCTGACAATCCAGAGTTTATGTATCCACTTATAAATCGATCGACTTTGTAAAAGCATTGAATCGGAACGGCATTACATGTAAAAGTTCTCGAGAGCTATATTTTGATTGACACGTAAAGTTTCAACTTTATTACATGGAATATTGAAAGCCTTACTTTATGAGTATGTAGGTCATCCACATTTTCGACTGAACGAAGAAAGATAGTGGGGAATAATATAATTACACCTAAAAAAAGCATAATTTATGACAAATGGGAAAAGATTTGGAACGTTTTAAATTTGACTCTTATTTCAGGCACCGCAAAACCAGTGACGTAGACACACTTTGTAGTGACGTAGAACGACCAAGGTATATAATCCATTTTTTTCTGTTCAAAGGCAATAGCTTGCTGGCTAATGCATATTATAAAGCCTTTATATGAAATTAACCATGTTACGTTTTGCATTATTATTGAAACTACAACTTGAAGAGTTGTCGTCAAAATAGTGTAACTTCATAGGCAACCCCGAGATAATACTTGCCACATTTTTCACGACTGTGCTTGAAACTGTGTAGACCTGTTTATAGAATATCCTGAATTTGAACTAGGCGCCATCAACTAGAAATTCTTTGTTTGCCGTCCGTCCGCGTGTGTGCTTAGGTTTGTCAGTAGATTGAGAAAAACAAATGTCCAGTTCGTTTTGTTCAAACTTTCCACGTAAGGCCGTATTTTATAAATGGAAAGACCGTTCAAATATCTTCAGAATAATTACTACACATAGATGTTTAAGACAAATCAAATTTTGGACTTTCACATTTACTTTCACCTGGTGCAGTAAATTTAGATACAAAGAGAAAATGAATCAACAGAAAAGTGGATTTTACATGACATGTGCTAACATTGTGTTTATTTTTCTGTGTTTCTTTTCTCCCGTCTGCCTGATAGGTTTTGGGGAAATTCAAGGAGGGCAAACAAAATATTTATTTTATGGAACCTTACTATACTAGTCTTGCATGTTGTACCCATACCTCAACTGTACCACTATGATGTACATAACTGGGTTGGCTTAAAAAAATTTTACGTTAAGCCTTTAAGGTACTATTTGTACCTTATTCAACACAATACGCATTCGAAAGAAGTTGTAAAATTGAGCCGGTAATAACCATGTTAAAATGTGTGTTTTTGTAAATGATATATACTTTTAGCTGTACTTATATTACGGAAAATACAAACGAACGGAAATGTGAAATGTTGAGCTAAATTACGCAATGACACTCGATGACTTGTCTACACCAATGTATCGCTGTATGATAGTTTTAGTTGCGACATATGATATGTGCGTCAGCGTGTACAACCATGTTTAGTTATGACTTGCTAGGAATAAGTACATGTAATTACTATATAAAAAATGACATAGATTATGGGCTAAACCATTAACGGATAAGATGACCATTTCCACCGGATCCATTTGATTGGGTTCGGAACCCTTCGGGTAACGAGGACGGAAGCGTTTGATCATCTGATCGATGACGCCGTAGAGGACGCGCTATATTTACATTTGATAACTTCCCCTGGCCTATATTATGGGGATGTTGACAGCGGGTTTAATAGCTGACTGTACATCATGATTAATCAAATAACAATTAGGAAATAAACAATGTTCTATTAGCTCTGATGCACAGAAAGGCCACGATACTGAGTACAGATCTCACTGGCCGACCAACCCACCGATGCATAAACGAAAGAAGTCAAGAATTGATTGATTGATTAATTAATTAATTACTTTATCAATAACGTAGGCGACCGGACAGGTGGTATGCAATATGCGCACTGTGCATTCATTATTTAATTAATCGACCATAAACTAAAAGACTTAAAATTGAAAAGCTAAAATTGTTCTCCGTGAACTTGCTATACAATGGCGCGTGGCGTTTCAGTTGTTTTTCTTCAATGGTACATTAATATAATTGTTCGTTCCCTCATGTAGGTGCCTTCCCACCTTCATTGTTCCCTATACATATAACCCACCCCTCGTAATCATGTAAATACTACAGCACCACCTCGTGTCAGGGGTTCAACAAGTAGCCTTTTTTTGCTTTTCTAGGCAGACATCTTCACCTTTCATATGTAATTATACGTCCCGGTTGGTTGTTGGCGGTCGAAAAGTGTCATCAACATTATGCGAATTCGAGTATTCTCCAATCGCAGATTGTCAATTTGGATTCTTCTTCTGTTGGTTAGCACGATCATCATGCCGATAGCTAAAAAATGGTTACAGCTACACTAGGAAGGAATTTGGAGCTGAGGCCCGTGTCTTGTAAGACGCATGCGTCTGCGATATATGTTCTCCACTGATGCTAATGAGAATCTACTCTGCAAATTCTTAGACTTTTATTAAAGCCAAGATGGCGAAAATCACACAAGATTCACACGACAGTTCCAATTTCCGTAATCTAAAAAGATAAAATATTTGGCAAACAGATATTTTTCCTCATCCGTTTCGCCTTGACAACTGTTTAGCATGCTCAATATTTGGGCCACATATTGTTTTTAAAGCAACACGCACACAGCCATATCGTCGACAGGCTGTCTTCCACACTCGCTCATTATGAAGACGGTCTCTTCACGTCAGCGTGAGGGGTTAGTTGGATATACACTTATGAATAGACTTGGCGTTGTGATTTTTCCCTGTGGCGAACGACCTATTCAATCCTTCATTTCCTTAGTCTGTGTAACAAAACAACAAAAGAGGTTATGCAACTAATCTGCGTTGAAAGTAAAGCGTGAACAAAGGGCGACTTATAAGTGAAAGTGCATTCAGAAATGATACGTCCACCCCCATATAAAAATAGTTAGGACTTAATATTTTCGTAATTATGAAATACCCGGATGTAACTCATTCAGATGAAGGAAAATATGGAGATCATAAGAGAGTGATCGGGAATTTTTCAGAAATCACAGTTTACCCCTAGCCACAATTTAGCCATGGACGTACGACTACCAGCAATGGGTAAAGCGGCTTTTCTTATCATTCTATTTGTCTTTGTGTGAAGTTGAGCGTGAAAACGTCGTGAATACAAGAGTGTGATTTTCAATGGGGCCTCATTGAATTCAAGGGATAGTGCAGATTCAGCGTCTGTCGCGGGTCACCTTGCTTGATTATTGTTTTCGTTTACCGTAGCTTCCGTCGTACATTGTCGTGCACGATGATGGTTAGAGTGATCTCACCTTCCTTTACCATTCTTTCACCCATAGGGTTAAATAATGACAGTCGGGCTGTTGGTAGTGGACACTACGCAGCAAGTCCTGGAATACAGACGAACCCTGATTACACACCAACCGGTGAAACACAACCCGGCGTCGAAGGAGACGTTGCCGCTGGTCTCAGCAGTGCATGGAGAACAACGTTGTCGGCTACCACAACCGCCGCTACAATGACACGGAAACGTACAACACCCTACCAAAAGAAAACCAAACATCACCATCCTTCAGTGCCCACAAGGCCTCCGAGAGCTCTGTTATGTCTAAAACTAGATAACCCGCTTAGACGATTGTGCATTAGTATCGTGGAATGGAAATATCCTTTGCAAGAATCGCATGCAAAATATCAAGGTGCACGCTTGTATTTTGATGTGTTTACTTCTAATTTGTGTGTTTTACATTGATGATGACACATAAATGGTCCATCGACAGCATGTCAACCGCGGTTGAAAAATCCCGATCGTCGAGAATATTGTAAGAAAATAGGCATACCCCGTTGCCCTGAAGTTTGGGGATAAACACAGTGAAAACACCGACGGCGTGGGTGATGTAAACAAATCAAAACAAACTGTTGTGATTTGTTCACCACGATTTCGATCCGCTTGGGAAAAATATTGATTTTGCTGTCGATTTACCAAACTTATTTATTTAATGTCTTTATCATCATCATTTTGTGTTTATTTATATTTCATTGAAAGTGTGTTTTGCAATGCATCCAGGAAATTTGTACAGTCTTATCCTTAACACATCTTTCCCCTCACGCCCTTCGAGTACCTCATACTTTTAACAATTTTTGCAAATTGCGTGGCGTTGGCAGTATGGACACCCTTTCCACATGGCGACTCAAACGAAATCAACCATCACTTGGTAAGTACATGCATATTTAATTTGTTCAGCATTTACTACTACGTAGTGTAGTAACGCCGTTATCAAGTCGTGTGCCCTCACAACACACAGTCACTGTTCATTAGTTTTCCATCCCCAGAGTGGCCCCTCCCTCCAATCTCGTCACCTTTTGCCAATTACACGATTTCAATTTAGTAGTTTCATTTTCTTAATTGCTAGCCAGTGATGATAGTGGAGAGGAGGGGTCTAAAACACGGGTAGTATTAGTCCATATTAATTAACCATGGCTGAATAGGCAAATCTCTGTATAGACAAACTCTCGTATCAACGAACCAACCAAACAAACACACTGTTTCTAGAGAGTAATTCAGGAAGCCACTTGTCCTACAAAGTGTTTGTACTGTCCACTTTCTGTATATATAGCTATGACTGGTTTTACAAGACTTAAAAGACTAGTTGATCATTTAACCCCCAGTATTATGACCTCTGGTTGAGTTTTCCCACTGATGGGCCTCTACTCTAAAATTAGAGACATGCCTTCCAGTGATGTTAGGTATTTTTAACTTGCACATGTAGATTATGTTATATATGTGCCTGCATTGAAAATGAAGACAGTGTAGTGTCAAGATGAGATAATGAAACACAGGGGTCAGGAGGTCAGGATTTTTTTTTATTGAAAACCTGAGAAGAGCAAAGTTGACCCCCCCCCCCCCCCCCGATTCACATCCCTGCTATATTGAAGGAGAGTAATATTTGAGGATCTTGCACGTCAGACTGTTTTCATGTTGTTGGATACCTTTATCTTTTAAAATACTCTTGTGTCTTGAAAACAGATTAGGTTGATGTTTGTAAGTAGAGGTGACTGTGTAAGCTCTTGTCGCAGTCCTTGAAACATCTTGAAAGGTGTGTGTATCATTTGAACCATTGGCAGTATGGGCTATACAATTCAAAACGAGATGGTGTTCACCAAAAGCTGATTTTCAGTAACTTCGGCAGTATTGTTTTGTCGACGTTCTAAAAAAAAAGAACAACCCATGACACATAATTAAGTATGTTTCTGAAGTTTGCCATTTTGTAGATTTACATTTGTTTTGTAATTATGAGTTTAAACATAGACTCTGGAGTAAATCTTAAATTAGATTTTAAAATTTAATCTAGTCTCACCAGCACCAAGTTCAAGTGCTAGGGTATTATACATATGCATATATTAGGCTAAAAGGCACGACATGATAAGTATAATATTGGTAGCAGGAATTTCTCCATCAAATTTATGTCACCAAATGAACACATCTTAACTGCATTCAGATTCAAATTAATAATAGTAAGAAAATTGTTACGTACCAAAAATATCAAATTAAAAGAAATCACATAATATATATTATTAAAAAAAATCAATTAATAATTTATTTAAAATATAGCAGAAAAAAATGTAAATAATTTTTAGTGACTTTTGCAATATACTTTCTAGTCTGAGATGGGAGGCTTGTGCACAGCTCTATACATACTTTATAGTTTATTCCCTAGGCAATGATTAGAATGAATAGAAAGTACTAAGTATGTCGGCTATGGTTGAGTGGTGTTTCTAACACGCTACGGTACAACCCCTTGTGTATCTGACTAACACAAACACACAGGTATACCTCTACGTATTGTATTCTGTAACAATGCAAAGTGTTGTCAATGGGCTGTAGTCATTCCATTCCTCTATTGTTAAGTTATCTGCGAATAATGGATGAGTGTTTTTTTTTCTGTTGTAACTGGTCGTGTCTCGTACAAAAAGGTTGACACTGATTATAAAGTCGTCTGGTGCTTTAACACAAAAGTCAGTTTTTGTCAAGCATACTTAAATCTGCAAACAAAAGTTTTGATGTTTGTTTTCTATTGTTGACAGACTTAAGAACAGGTACAACATCAGATATATGTATATGAACAGAGTTGAAAACGAGTGCGCATACTAATCCCTTTGGCACGTTTAGCATGTGACCTTTATAACATGTAGATTTCAGATTTATTTAGTAATATAATATATTTACAGGCATCACATAATTATTCAAATAACATAAATTGGATATTTTACCCAGAAAATTAAATTTTAACGTTTCCATATACCGGTGTGTGTGCGCCTTTCATGTTAACATTGCAAGATGCATATGGGTAAGCAATAAGCATATAGACAACTGTTCCGTAATGTTAACCCCCTCCCCTCAATTTCAGTATTATTGGGGTATACTTCGAGTGTATTAAACTCTTCTTGCATGATCCAAAGACCCCTGTCACTGTGAATGTACACAAACTATTTTAAGATAAAAAAAAATTGACCTGAACTGTTTTTTGGTGTAAAGTCATCAGCTACAGGTGTGTGTGTATGTGTGTGTGTGTCTATTGTTTTCTATCTCAGCATGTTACCAACTGACCTCACTTCGGTTGATATGAATGACACCTGTTTAAATTTTGGGAAATTGAGTTATGTCTGTACCTGTTTTATGATATTAGATTAAAAAGGAGATACCTCGTTATAAGGTTTGGTTAGGTGATATTTTACACCATTGCTAATTTTTAGTCACATGTGGTGGGGGTCCATACACAAAAATATGACTTCACAAGTTTGGATTGAGGGACATTTGGATATATCATAGTTATAAACTAATAGCTGTCTGCTACCTATCTGGTCTTCTGTTGTCACCCTCTGTCACCTTGTGTCAAGAATTGACAGTCATCTGCTAGCTTTAACAATAACAGGAGCTCATATGTCATTCTCTGCCACACTGTGTCAGTTACAGTCATCTGCTAGTTTTGTCTTTTCTGTTAATTGTCGCTTCATCAATCCATTTGACAGCTAAAGTGATATTTGACACTAATACTTTTAAAACGAGAAAGTGCATAATGTATATTATGCCATGCACAAGCCAAGTTGAACAAAAAAAATATGGAATTTATACCCTAGTTGTGTGTCATGACAACGCATATAGATGTCATTACAATGCGTACGTATGCGTGGTGTTTACGTCACAGATTCTGCTGTGTTCTAAATATGAGTCAAAACAGTCGCCATCACTTTCCCCAATATTTCTTATTACCGGCTCTGATATAATTATGTTATTCTCCAATATTTTTCTTCATTCAGCTGGAAAATACTCGTGACCTAAGGGTTGTCACTACTCATCACCCGGTCACTCGTATTTTCTTGGCTAAACGAAGAAAAATATTGGGAATAACATCTAAATACAATGCAATGCTGTTGATTTCATAAGAGAGTCTGAAAAAAATGACTCCTGGTAACTGAATTTGTTTTATGGCCACAGCTGCAAGTTATAGTCACTTATACTATATTATAGTTATATAAAGATGCATAGCCATAAGTTTTATTTTAAAATATTTTCAAAAAGCTGTGACCCTTGACCTTTGTTCTTGGTTTTGAAAAGAAAATGTTTAGACGTGCAGGTGTAGAATGTTTTAGAAAAAAAATACTGAGAAACTTTTATTTGTAGACACATTCTGCTGTTAAAATTTCACATGTATATATCATTATGATGTACATGTATGATAAATTCATTTGATCCAGAAACAAGCATGAATTAAGTTGAGGAAGTACCAAGAGACGACATCCATTATCATTACAAGTCAACCGTGCTTTCTTTTCTGTCAGCATAAATTTTTGATAAAACACTCCAACTCCCACTGCCTTCACAAATATCAAATTGCCACTGGGAGAGTTGTTTCCACGGAAACCAACAGTATCTATTAATGGAAAAGGTGAGCATTTATCACTTCAGCCGTGCTTCTTTTGTATCTGTTGTCACAATTATCTACATTGGCAGCTGTCAAATATAATATCAAAATGGTTCTCCCTGTAACAGGAGAGAAAAACATCCTCTTGCACAATGTAGGGAAAAGAAAAAAGAAAAATTCACCCACTCAGTTGTAAAACTGTTTATGTCAAAATTTTGTTAACAATTCAATCTAGCTATCTGTGTATGAGCTAGGGAATATAAATACATATATGTCATCTGTTTTTGTTGCTTTGGTTACAAAGATACCGGTACCACTTGATGTACAGAAATATCTTATTAGGGTGAGTGGATGGAAGTGCATTGTGGGAAAATAAAATATAAGTGTATAGACCTGCAGGTGTACATATTGGCAGGGATTTTCTGTTATATCGCAAGGGTTTTCAAATTCCATTTGTATGATTGATCTCAGGGAATATTTGATGTGTTAAAATGAAAATAGAGTTTTATCTTGGTCGTTGTCTGAGTGAAGATCTATCATGTTAATATCGGGTCGAGTCTAAATATTGACATTTTATGGTCTTAGTACATTCAGTGTTAGTGTCTGTCTGTCCTGATGTCATATTTGGTGACATGAAACATAATATCTACAAATTTGATGTAGTTGGAAAGGAAGGCCTTGATTTGTTTTACGGAGTGGGGGGGGGGGGGGGCAGTGGCTTGCAGGGGAATGAATGCAGTGAATGCAGGCAGACAAATGTACTAGTCTGGCTGTACATGTTTTTTGTTGTGGGTCAAAATGATGATATCTTTCTTGTGGGTCAGCACACTAGTATAAGGGATAGGGGAACACCAGTTTTAGTGGGTCACATGTTTGTTGTTTGTGTTGTCAAATTGACCTTGAGTAGAGCATTAATTGGTGCACTTATGGAGCGCACTGCCTTATAAATGATGTCACTTTAGTGGATAGGAAGATATGTGGTAGATGATGTGATAATTTAGTGTGGTTTCTAACAGTAACCCAATGATAACAACTACATGTTAGTTACTATGTAAACTTATGGAGAATAGAAGGAAACTACATGTATATGGTTAAATCTTAACACTTAAAGACTGACAGAGTATTTTAAGAGTATGATCACATAGACATACAAGATGTTGAAACCAAACACTACATGTAGCTGCTACTGGAATGTTTTTAAAAAAAAAAAAAAAACCTGTTTTGTTAGATATAATGATTTATTCATCACATCGTACATCGTACACCCTGAACAGTATTGAATCACTTGTGGGGTAAACATATTTGTGTAGCAGTACACACATACCCATGTAGTATGGTGAAATACATGTATGTCCGATGAAATTGAGTTTTGGTCTGTGCCCAAAAAATCAGCACCTCAATAAATCATGATTTCAACTTTTTATTATTATACTACTTACACATCATAAACTGGACATCTAATTGACATCTGATTGACATGTACATGTGTGTTTATTATTGGTATTGTAACAACTTTCAGGGTATGATGGTTGCCTGATTGAAAACATAATACCTTTAGTTACATCTATTCAGCAGCTTTAAAAGTGTTAAATTTCAAAGTTTTTGACTGGCATTTGTACGTACAGTAGGTTTTACTTCGTGTACAGTACTACATGTAGCATTACAAATGACAATTGGAAATATACATAGTTTGTTAAAATTATAATTTCATGCACAGTGTAGATTTCACAAAAAGTTAATTTCATCAATCAACAGTACACTAGAATATCATATTTTTAATATTTTGACACTCATCTTCCTATATTATTATTCATCTTTGCTTCTTTTTTATTAGACAAAGATTTGGTTGCTATGCGATATATATTACACATTCTGTATCATAAATATTTTATGTATTATTTGAGTCAGAATAAATCAAAATAACTTTATATGCACATTATGCATATTTTATTTTTCAGTCTTGAAAGTTCAACCAAATAATAATAATAATAATGATAATAATAGTATTAAGTATTTAAATTTAACGTGTTTGAAAATGCACACTACATTTTGGTGGTTTACACTGCTCATGGATGAAATTATAACACTCTCAACAAAAATGGATATTTTATTGACAAGTCAGTTTAAACGCAGTGTAATGCAATATTCCTCGTAAATTTATGTTTATTTGAATGTTAAGAATCACTAGGAGTGAAAAACATATCACTGACACTTTTAATATCGAAATAAAATTTAATTTTTGCACGTTAATAATTTACATGTTTGTTAAAAATTTGTATCTGTAAGGCATCGAGAGCATTTGCCCACTAGATAAGAAAGTCAAAAATAATATGAGGAAGTATGGAAAAAAATATATTAAATATAGTTACAGCTGTTGGTACTTCAATTCCCCAATATAAACAATGAATTTATTTGACTTTGCAGAATCTATTATGAATGTTTAGAAATGAAATGCCTAATTATGACCATCACGCCTCGCAATCTACGCAATATGTTACATGTACAATGTACCTTTAGTAGATTTTAATTATCTAACATTTTTGCAATGTAAATAATGATTTAATGATGGAAAAGAGAGATTATACCATGCACGAGATAGGTTCAACAAAACATATGTATCACAATAATGGGCGTTTGTGTCACGACAAGACGTGTCTATGTCTTTAGTTCTACTGTGTTTGAAATATGAGGCAAAACACTCAAAATTGCCGTTACTTTTCTTGAATTTAAAAAAAAAAAATCCCCTGATGTTTTTCTTCATTCAGCCGGAAAATACCACTGACCTAAAGGGTTTTCATTACTCGTCAAGCAACTCGTAGTGACAAGGGCCCCTTAGGTCAGTCGTGAATGAATGAAGAAAAATATTGAGGAATAATATCTAATTATAGAAAAGCATTGTAACTTGTTTAAATTTTGCATTTTGTGATCAACAAGTCTAGAATTTCAAAACATTTGCATCAAATGTGTTCTGTGACGCACTACATGTACTCTGATTTTTATAGAACTTGAAACCTGATACGGACGCCGTACTTTTGTAACAAATTACTTACTTTGATTGGTAGTAAAATCTCGGTAAATGAAAAATATTACACAGAGACTCATGATACATGTAATAATGTATACAGCTTGGCATCTGTATAAAATAGCAACATTTAATAAGTACATATACAAGATGGACTGTATTGATTAATAATTGCGATATTGATAGCACATTTGCATATTATAACATATTTGATCATGTCGGAATATCGATTCGGAAATAGAACAGAACCGCTAGATATGACCCAGTGACCCATGTTTTATTTTTTCGATATGAAATATTATACCATGATAGCTTTTCATACATATCAGATTTGGTTACACGAGACAATAGAGTAGAATGATTCATAAAGATATTTGCCGATATTTTATTGATGTCTTTAGATTACTTTGACTGGCTCATTGACTGGCATCAAGTCAATTATGACAAGTAAATAGCTACCACTGTACCAGGGACTTCTGGAGTACACTCAGACATGCGAGCATTTGGAAAATGTACAATGTGATGGCAGAATATTTCTATCGTATGCCTATGGTGTATATTTTGTACTGTCAACAACATTTATCAATTCAAGTCATTGATTTATGTACAGTGTATGTTTTTTTTTCTGGTTATTTGGAACATTTGATAAGAAAGGAGGAAATATCATTTTCTGGTAAAATTTAAGTTTCTCCTGTACTATCATTTTTGGGGTAACCCTGATAAAATATCTATGAAATTGACTGGTAGATTTTATCTACTTGTCTGTCGGCTTTCACAAAAGCACTAAAATGACTGAAATATGACGGCATTTGAATCTAGGTTTCTATATGCATATATAGCTTGAAAGATGAGAGTTGTAATAGATATATATCGGGCTGTGAAGCGAAGCGATATTATATGGCATGAGATATATTGGCTATATTGGTACTGTATTGGTCTAAAGTTGTATCTTGGCCTCAGGGTATAATCAGGGTTGAAGTAATATGGGTTTTGGGTTTGTACCGAGGAAAGGTTGTAAGAAAATGGGTCTATGAGAGCTAGGTGAATGGCTTGGTTGTGTGTGATGATGTACATGGTGTTAAAAGGTTGAGTATTTGTGATTTGGGTACACAGTTGTAAGACCTGGATTTTTTTTTTTGAAAAATATAAGTATTGAGGTGAATGGCTTGTGGGTAGACTTTGCTGTAAGTGTCTGTGTTTCCAGGTTTTGGTTACTCAGGAGGTGAAACCTAGCCTGGACTTAGTAATTGGTGGGTACAATAGTTGAGTGTATGATGAGTTTGTGCAAAGGTTGAGGGTTTTGGTTTATTATTTTAACAGGTGGCAACTCCAGCATGAGTTAACTTTTATATGAGTTATATGCTAAATGGATTCGGTGATATTTTATACATGTACAATTTCAGTAATCACTATAACGGTAGACTTGCATTGATACATAGCTTGTGCTGCGCTAACATTTGTGAGAGCTGTTTATTCATGTGGTTTCGGTTGAGCAAACACAGTGAAGCGATCAATGTCTGACTGGTTAATTTATTGAAATACAAGTACTACAGTATCTCCCTCAAGTGATTTTTATCCCTAAAATATTGAGTCCAGATATTAAATGAGAAACGGAACTCCCAGGTGATTTTTATCTCTAGGTATTACATATTACTCCCTGCAATAACATTACACTTTGTTATAATTTTGAAATGAAATACAGAAGCGATCAACGTTATAATTTTTGATGGAATTCTATTATAGTGTCTAATGATTTTGAATGAGATGAAACAGCTGTGCACATGGGATTTACTAAAAATATGCCGTTAAAGTCAGCCTTTTGAATAATGATGTTTAAGGCAATAACAACTTAACAAGAGGAATAATGTATGAGTACTTTTAAGTTACACCATGGGCCAAATTGAGACTTAAGTTTTGTCCCAATAAGTACTTATGAGACTCATCTTAGTATTTTATATTCCTGTTGAGCTGCGTTTTTGAAGTGAATATAAAATCTTTGAAATATATGGTGTATGTATGTATGTATGTATGTATGTATGTATGCATGCATGCGTGTGTGTATGTGTGTGTACATGTATGTGTGCACATGTGTATGTATGTATGCATGCATGCATGTATGTATGTATGTATGTATGTATGTATGTATGTATGTATGTATGTATGTATGTATGTGTGTGTGTGTGTATGTGTGTGTATGTGTGTATGTGTGTGTATATATGTATGTGTGTGTATGTATGTGTGTATATGTGTGTGTGTGCATGCATGCGTGCGTGCGTGCATACGTATGTGCATGCGTATGTATGTATGTACATTGTATGTATGTATGTATGTATGTATGTATGTATGTATGTATGTATGTATGTATGTATGTATGTATGTATGTGTGTGTGAATGTGTATGTATGTGTGTGTTTATGTGTGTGTGTATGTATGTATGTGTGTGTATGTGTGTGTGTGTGTGTGTGTGTGTGTGTGTGTGTGTGTGTGTGTGTAGATAAGAATTTAAGAAACAAAAAGCAAGAACTGATATTTGAAGCATTTAACAGTTTAAGAAAAAAAGTGGTGATGTATGGTGTTGTCTACAGCTGCTCTGCATATTTTAGCAGTCAGGTATAATGGTATATGTGTAGAAAGAGTCCTTCTATTTACTATCTACTGACCAGCAAGGGGAGTATAACACACTCAGATGATAAGGAATAAACTACAAAAAAAGAAAAATGAAATGATACTGATTTCAGTAATCTCAGAATACAATAGTATGGCATTGAATTGACTTGATAATACAAATAGTAAAATTATCATAAATTGGAATAAAATGGCTTTGGAAATAGAAACTGCAATTGTATACATTATATACATGTATAACATATGGTTATGGACCCCACTTATGGTATATATTGTAAATCCCCTTGACAACAAGATTTCCTCGAACTATGTTAAAATAGATTGGATATTGTGTATTACAGGCTGTAATAGTATGTACATAAATTACTACCACACATAGCAGGAGGTGATATATACCTTACTGGGAATTACTTTGTCAACAATACAAAAATATATGCTGGGAATATTATCTGGCATTGTCATGGAAATCAGATGGCATCTCTGAAGTAGTCGTCCCACCTGTGGACAGGGAAGCGTATATTGGTTGCTAAATATAAACCGTCGTTAGGTTCACCATCTTGGACTAGTTGCATACAGTACAAACTACAATACAGAGTTTTTGTTAAAGCTGAGCTAGCTACATTGGGAACATTTTTTGAAACTATTTGCTAGATATCATGACTTACTTGATAATGTCGTACACCTTGAACAGTAGTGAATCACCTGTGGGTAAAATATATGCATGTGTAGCTGTACACATGATATGGTAGTACATGTAAATCCAATCAAATCAATTTTTAGGTCCGCACCCGATAATGAGCAATCATGATGTTAACTTATTACTATGCAACATACAGAAAAATTAGACCTCTAATATCTAATTATTGGTATTGCAACAATTTTTTGAATACATTGTTGGTTGTCTGATTGGAAAAATAGTACTTCAGTTACAGTCAATGCAGTTTTAAGGGTAATGGGAAAAACTACCTACTTTCCCTCAGTATTTTACTGGAGTTTCCCATCAAACTTATTCTCCATGATATGAATAGATTTTAATTATCACATTTCCACTTTCTGTTACTAGGGTTCCCAGAGTTTAAATCACTAAAAAACCTGATAATGATTATCAATGCAGGGGGCCCTTTATTAGTGTGTAGTGAAAAAACTTCACAATTAGTCCTCAGAGTTTTGTAATTGCAGTTATTGTGAATTGGATCATCAGCAGGGGGTTGTCTCAGTTATTTAACTTGTAAATTATCTATTGTGTAAGACCAGATTCACTATGTCTGCCTAATTAGCAGGGATTACTAATTACATTATATATGCATATTAATGAAATGGGTCACTGCATTGTGTGAGGTCAGATACAGATTGTATAGTACTGTACGCTTGCAGTAGATATTTTCACCACTAGACAATTTTGTGTTTTTGCCGTAGTTCTCAACGACCAATTTTTACTAATTACCAGTCTTGTACATTGTGTACATCATGTACAAGCAGACATTTTTAATCACTAGCGATTTTTGCATTTTTTTTAGAGCAGCAAATTAAGAGAAAATAAATCTCTAGCGAAAATGTCCTGCTTTACTAAAGGAATTGCTAGTTGTTCCACCATGGTTTGATTGCTGTACAAATAATGGCAGTCATGTGGGGATAAAATGTCAAAAATGGATTGTTTTTGTCCACTGATAATGTGCTTACCCAAGTACATACTACATGTATATTGCTATGTTATACTTGTAGGGGTAAATCAGCTGTTTATGTTCATTATATATGTATTAGAAATGAACATGTCTATGCATACATTTGAATAAATTAGATCTGTTTAAAAATAATATGATTCATGTAAGTGCCCAAAGTCTAAACTATTTGAGCAGAATTTCATAATTTGCTCTCAACAATTTTTTTGATTCGTTAGCCTATTCTTGTTTCTTGTAACACATTGTTTCATTCATGCATCATTACATTTATCCATGTTTAAAGCGATTTTTCAGATACAGGCAAAACTTTCAGTGTTTTTGCTAATGTTTAGGAATCTTGGTGACAGAGAGGAGTGAATCTGGTCTGACAAATTTGTAAATTTATTTCCATAACTTAATTACATCCGGTTTCATTGGTTTTCTAATTAGGATTTATTAATTGTAAAACATTATAAAAAAATATGAAATATTTCCTGCTGTTACCTCAAGCCTTATTGACAAGATTGGTTTGTCAAAAAAAAAAAAAAAAAAAAAAAAAATACTTATATTAATATTTTATGATATCATATTAATATTACTGTTATTCTATTGGTGCTATATAATATATTGATATTGATTATATTTTTTACTATTTTTCCATTAATTCAGTGCATCAATGCATAGTTAGCACCCCAATTGTGCAAGAATGATCCTTTTGTGATGCGCGCACTCAGGTGAAGTTTTATGTGAGCTGCACTGTAGAGTAAAAAGTGCTCAATACATGCCGGTATACATGTAGAGTGGCATAAATAAGACAGTATCAAAGAAATGTATATATGTACCAAAAAGTTACTAATATTCGTAAAGTGTTATTGCTGTGAAAATAAATATTCATGGACTTTGAGTTCTGTTACGGTTTATACTTTAGTATAATGGTAATGAAATTTCTACTCACAAGTCAAAATATTTCTTGGAAGCCAATCCCGAATAGCCCCATTGTAGTACACTCCTAATGATACTGACGAGACATTGGCAACAATTTTAGATTCGCTTCCAAGAAATATTTTGACTCTGTGAGTAGAAATGATCATTACTAAGTAATATTGCTGTTAGTCCATTAATTCTATATATAGTATAAATTCTAGACCAAGACATGAAATATTCTCCGTGCTTGTAAGTTGTAAGACTGATTGCTTCATTTTTGTAGAAATTATAATGTGAATTTATTGAGATCGATTAGACAAAATGAAATATGATATTGGGTTTAAGACTTGATATTAGAAATAATTCAGTCATTGTATATAATATATATATAATTATTGTAAATTATTAATGATACAATAAAGCATTTAATGATGTGATGACAGCAAAAAAATACAATCGATGACAGGCAAGCATTGACAACGGGAACTTGTTACAAACAGGGAAAGTAAACAAATGAATTGGATTAATAACACTTGGCACAACATGTTGGAACTACAGAGACTTGTATTCTATTTTATGGTTTGATTAGAACAGTTTTATGGCCTCTTTATGTGTACATGAAATGCCAGGGGAACTGGAAATTTGTTTGTGAATGTGAACTCGTATGTAAAGAGGCCATAAAACTGTTCTTATCAAACGGTGGCATGTCTTGTCTCTTCCTATAGTATATGTTGTGCCAAGTGTTATTAATCCAGTTCATTTGTTTATTTTACCTGTTTGTAACAAGTTCTGCTTGTCAATGCTTGCCTGTCACTGGTTGTATAATAGTATTTTAGGATGACTGGAGGCAGTGACCACACTGGTACTACATGTATATCAACAGTACTATAAAATACAAACTTTATAGTTTTATTTATTTTATTATCTAAGGATGTAATATGTTATAAAATACATATTTTATAATTTTATATGATCACACACGTACGGCAGACACATATGATTACTAAATGACTCCTTGTACATAACCCTTATCTGTCAAATTGTTGACACAGTGTTTGACATGTGGGAATTGCAATCCTTTGCTGGTTTGAGAAGCTTTGAAGTCTGTACATTGGTTCCATGTGCATGAATAAAGAAACGTGTAAATAATTTAGCTTGGTAATAATTTCTTATGTTCGCTGTGTTTTATTTTATTTATCTGTAAGTGTTACTGATATTTCCAGTGTCATGAAAAGTACAGTAGAATGTCATAAAATGGACTTGCATTTTTAAAAGACCCAATCCAGATTGCCAATGGCATTAAGATTTGATAAAAAATCAGACAGAGATATTGAAAAAAAGTTGACCCAAAAACAAAAAAAATGATCCTATGTAATCCCTGTTTGCTCTGATATACATTGGATGACCTGGGATTGAAATGCTAGCCTCTAACTATGACCAGGGTTCCATTTCTGGGATTTGCTTGTCAATGAAAAATTACCAAATTAAAATCAAGTGACATAACATTTCAAAATAAGTTTTATAAGTGACATTATCTATACAAAGAAAATATCCATAATTTATTTAGATATTTAAAATATTACCAATATTTTTCTTCTGTTCAGCCAAGGGAAAAAGAAAGAAAGAGTGACCTAAGGGGCCTTGTCACTATGAGTCACTAGACTTGTAGTGACAAACCCTTGGGTCATAAGTGTATTATACCTCCTCAAGATGAAAATTAGGAAAAATTAAGGTGATTTTAGATGTTTTGACTCGTGTTTCAAGAACTGCAGAACAAGTGACGTAGACATAGGTTGTTATGACGTAGAGCAACCGGAGTATATAATTTGATATTTATATAATCTTGTGATATTTTCAGTTCAAAGTTAATATGTCAAGGCGTGTGCATGGTATAAGCCATATTATTTGCAGAAATTTTTTGGACTCCTGTACTGAAGAGTTTTAAAAATTCAAGATGGCGCTGCCTACTTTTGAGCTTCATACGTGGAATTCTGGATTTTTTTTTAGGTCATTCTGTGCTATTTGAGTCGACCCCCTTGTTGTCAGGTCTTTCAACTGTAATCTAATCCTGAAACCTTACACATGATGATCAATTTATTTCTTGTTTAATGGGAAATTCACTATTTTTTTCCGCAAATTGTGCCTCATGTTGTAGGGTACGTAATTCACTCACTCAAATGGAATCCTGGATATTTAGATGGTTGCATTATGTTTTTTGTGACAATTTTGTCAGATGGTTACATTTTTGTATGCTTGTCAGATAAAGTGTTTTTTGTTTTGTTTGTCAGTGTGGTGTGTTAATATTTATTCCCTTTCTATGGTTAACAGTCTTAGATTGTGTTTTGATCCTAAAGGTTGACAGTTACTCCATAATTCAATGCTATTTGCAGCCACACAGTTGCTCCCAAAATAAAGGCAGCCATATGTTTCTCACCCGACTTACCCTATATATTTCTTCAATCTGGTGAAATAATTAAAAAAATTGATGCCCTCTATGGCAGGATTAGAAAAAAATGACTTCACTTATTGTGTGATTGTCTGTTTATGGCTGAAATTTGGGAATTTTTTAGAACACGGTTCAAAGTTTCCTTCTGACTTTAATTGTCATTTCTAAGTCATTCAAACTGATAAAGTACAAATTCTCTCAGTGATTTGACAGGGAGGTGCCATAGCAGCGGTACTAAAAGTATGGAAGACCCTCATCCCCCAACTCCCGTAGCATATATCTTAGTCAAGAGCTAGGTTTAACGCCCTACAAGTGTATCTGTGTACTACAGGAATAGTTTGACAATCTCTAGGTCTTACAACGGTTGTGGATTCTTCTGCAAATTTTCATGTGAGCTTACATAATTCAAAGTCAGTATGTCTAAAATGTAAGCTCTGTTAGACCAAAAAAAGAGAGAGAATTGTTTAAATACTCAACAAACCTGTTACTCAGTCTGCTATTTCTGGCAGTTCTTTTTATTTAGTACTCTAGAGCAAGTGTGTCCATGTATTTGAGCCAGATGTCATTTGCTTGTTCATGATTGGCTCTGCAGCTTTCTGCTACTGAAGTAGGGAGGGTTATTTTTCTGTTTCCCCACGAATCTGCAGATTGTATGGGCTGAACAAACTCCCCAAAATAGACCGACTCGGGGTTATTTAAGTGATGTGCCAGAAAGAATTCTTTTTTTTTTTGCCTAACAGCTGCAAAAGCAAGCACTTTTGAGGCAGTTTTCATACATAATGACTTACTCAATGCACATCCTGATTTTGGATTTCCTGTAGGTATAAGAAACTAAATGTGTATCTGTGTTCTATGATGGTATAATAAACATAGAAAATAATATTTGGTCCACACCCTACATGTATTTGAGTCAGACAGAATACAATTACCGGTACTACATTGTATGGAATACTTAATATTCAACATAAATATATCCTCTTGTCATATGGTTTATTATTTTTTAGTGATACAAGCATATAGACAACCATAATTGGTAGAGGCGCATAATTTCATTGAAATTTCATTGAAATGGTAAAGTGCAAAACCAATTGGTCCTAGATATGGTAATATTAATAACACATGAAAATTGTGCTGGTTTTGTTGTACATGTACAGTGTGTAGTAGTAGTAACAGAATTCACTGTAATTTCTGCGACGCAGCTCAACAAAGTAGTATTTTCATAAGTTAAATAACTGGGTATAATATATATTTCAGATAGTGAGGTACCAATGGGGGGATTTTTTTAAACGATCTAACAGGTGTGTGCAATTGTCTACTTGATATAATACCCAGGACATGACCTTGACAATGTCCTTCAACCATATAACATTATTATATATAATTAGTATTGATATTGACTAGTATACCTGCAACACAAATATATTATCATTCAGTGAATAAATTATGAAATCCCACATGGGCTGTGTAATCTGTCGGCATGAACTTAGTTCGGCGTTACAAAAATTAGTGCTAATAGATCCTAGTGTTATTCAAACTCAATACAATTAATACATGTACATGTACATGTAATTCATAGCATCTTTCTAAACTATATGCCGAGAAGCTCATACAATCTGATTTACCTAGGGAGCCATCAAAATATTTTTTCTAAACTTGCGTGGGAGAAAAGATGATTTTACATGCCTGATGTATCATTTGACTATTAAGTGTTTGATAATATGAATGTGAATCAAGGGATGGCGACTATAAAATATTAATTTAGCTCATTGCTATTAAAAATGGATGTAATGATTTTGGACTCAGATGTTGTATCTTGAATATTTTTTGTAAGGAAAAGGCCGATATAATTTCATGTGAACAGTATTATAATTTGCATCTTTTGTCATTAACCACTGGGACTAAGACTAGTTGTATGTAACTCAAGTCTGTTTTCAGCTAAAATGAAAGTCTAATTTGCAGCAGATTAACGTAGCTGTATGGTCAATACATAAAATATGCACTCCACCTTACAATTTACAAATACATGTACATCATAGAACTGGCGAGTCTTCATAAATTAACACATACATGTGGCCAGGCACCTCTTTTCACATTCAAGGTATTTTGGGTAAATAATCCCCGATATCTTGTGACTATAACTTGTATTGGTTTTGCAGAACATTCATTGTATGCATTTAATTTTTATTTTATAGTAAGTCATTCTCATTGTACTACATTGTATGTGAGATAAAAATAATGAATCAAGAATCAGGTGTCCACATTTTTAAGAGATGAAATTTGAGTACACACTGAATTATTATACAGTATGGATAAGGTAAACCATACAAGGCAAATGTTCATTTTTAGTGATTCTCATTCACATACATTCATGACTTTGTATGGCTTGATATTTAGTATAAATTTGCTTCTTGTGCTGCTGCGTAATTTATTATCTAGCATGTAATCCTTTTTTTTTGCAAATTTTTGACTTTTGACAAATTCAAAATGATTTCGTACGCTTTATATATCAGTCCCATTCATTGAGGCCTTCCCAGGAAGTAAAGTGAGTGATATACAAAAATGTATGCATAATAGGTGATTGTTATGTAAATAAAGATATATATAATGTATACTATTTGAAAATATTCATCGTACGTCTTCTGCTAGATTTACCCCCAGTTTCCAAAATTACGAATATATTAAATGTCACAGCTCTCATTCCTGAGTCACCTAAACATCTAGGTGTGGGCAATGTCTGTGTCTGTGTCTGTAACCATGGAATCGATACTGTCCATAATTGGTGATTATCACATGGTGATCTTTAAAACGAAGAAAGAGGTCACTTCCCAAGTTCCCATGGCAACCAGGAGAAGGCAAATACATGCTAACAGTATTAGCAATTCTGGATAAAATTTATGAGATGTACATGTAATGAAGTAGGGCAGTTCATATCTAGACTGCACATGTACATAATAGTGTCCAAATACATGTAATTTATGCATTAAATTTTACAGAATGCAATCTCCAAGACATTACGAGGATTTAGTTTGTCTGAAATGTTTATGGTTTCTGATAATCAATTTGCATAAAAAGTAATATTTATCCAGTCTCACACTTTATTGTTTTAGCTATTAAACGATAGCCAAATTAATTTTTTTCTTCTGAAAATGGATTTACTGCGAGTAATAACAATACATATACATGTACTTGATCACTGTTAGTTAACTGTCTTCAGGACTGTTGTAAGAACATTGTGGTGTTATCACTCAATTTTGTTGGCGGCCATGACTGTATATTTTATTATAATGGTAATTTCATGTGCTCTGTACACAATGTATGTAAATTAACCCAGATTCATTGCCAAGATCATAGCCTTGGGGGAGGTCATGCTGTAAGGATGTGATTAAGGACAGTGTTTGTTTTACTTGAGAATATTCAGTGACCTTTAATAATGTTAATCATCTTAAGAATTTTATTTCCAAATGATGCTGTTTTGAACATCTAGAAGTGCAGTACTGACCACAATAACGTTCTTGGAAATAATTTAAAATTAAAAGTAGTTATATTATGAAGGCTGTAAGACTTCCAAAGACATGTTATGATATCATAGGTACCAGTGGTTACTTGCACCAATGTGCACGCTTACTAGTGCTATTTTCTCTGCAGTGCAGTACCGAATACATTATTGCATACCTGCATGCAAATGATATGCAAATGAGGATGCAGTCTTCACACAAAATCGTATGGTTTTTATGGTCATAAATTAAATGATTATGGTCATAAATTAAAAGTTTTGCCTATTTATGTTAAACAAGAGAAGCATGTTGTGTTACAGCCATTGGACTCTGCATGTGGTAGGCATTGATAGGTGAACACATTACAATCAAGTGACAAGTGATGTTTGTATGTTAATTACTTGGTTGGTGAAAATGGCATGCATGTATCAGACCATTACTAAGTGTTGAAATGACTGTACTGTACATCACCTTGAACAATTTAGGGTACATTAGTCCTGTTTATCACAGCTATTGATAGGAATATGAATGTGCCCAGTGTTTCTGTCCACAATAACAGGTAAATATTGTGATTTGAAATGCCCATGTTTTAATCCAAGGTCTTTGCAGTCAGGTCATCTTATCAGTGAAGGAGTAAGGATAAGTTAAAGCCCAGGTCCTTGCGTTAGTGTTATCTAATTAGTGGAGCAGTTGTTAAAGCCCAATGTCTGAATCTCAGGTCTGTGCAGTAGGGAACATCTGTGTGTCAAAGCCCATGATTTAACCCTAGGTAATGGCATGCCATTAGTGTTATCTTATAATTGGAAGCAGTAAGGATAACTTAAAACTCAATGTTAGTATCCCAGGTTCCTACATTAAGTGTTATCCTATCAGTTGAGTCATAAGAATCAGGCTAGGGTCATTCTTTTCTTCAGCAACAACTTTATATTAAGGCTGTCAAGCTTGGGGTGGGGGTAGGGGGTGGGGGGTGGGTGGGAGTCTACTCCCCTTATTAGACGAAACATATATGCCCTGCTGTTTGGGTTGTGTTTTCTTGCTCTTTGCTCTAAAATGTGGTCTGTGTTTTTTTAACTGAAGAGTCTAAAATGGGGTCCGCTCTACAATATTTTCAATATTGCTCAGTTTAAAATTTGATACATTTTCCTTTACCAAATCATCACTGTGCTATTAATTGCCCCCCAAATGTTGCCTCCCAAGGGAAAAATACAAGCGTAATAACTACATTTTGCCATCTACTATTTCCTTAATGTGGAACAAATATGTTGGTCTGAAATTGGATCTTCTAAAATCCTGTAATGGTCTAAAATGGGGTATTATTTTTTGGTGAAAATGGGTCTAAAATTGGTCTGGGGTTGGCAGTATTGGCTGCACACCCCTACTACAGCTGGCCAATAGTACCGCCTCTGTGGCTGTCAAGCAACTGTTTTTTTTCACCAAGATGTTAATCATTATCCAACAAGAACTATTTTTAAGCATTGATTATTGGTTTATTTGCAGCTAGGATTTTGTGCATTCCATAGATGGAAGCAATTGAAAAATATAATTCCAATGGCTTGATGCAAATTTCTGAGTGAATTTCATTATTTCCTTTAAAAAAATAAGAACCCTAATACCGGAAATCTTACAGTTGGTGTATTCTCCAATATTAAATTATTAATGTAATAGTTATGAATTTCAAGATTTTTTTTTGGAATGACTGAGCTTGAGTATGTACATGTATTATTGATTTCTCATGTCGAAGTTCATCTTCGTTTTTCACAGAAATGATAAGATGATGCCTTTTACATTCCTCCTCCTTGGTACATCATATGAATAGTGCTAAAGCCTAAAAAAAAATAGTTTGGTTCTGGTTACCCGACCCTAAACTTTTTTTTACATATTTGAGAAAAAAATAATAAAATCATGAAAATTGTTAGCTCTCACAAGAAATAGTGAATGCGGAAACTGACATCAACTTAAAAAGACAATATAAAACTTCTTCCAATCTGTAATGGCTGTACATCTGATGAGAAGAAACCAATAACACAGAGACCATATGGTAAACAACGGAAAACATATTAACTGCATGAATTAGACACTCACACGAAAGAAAAATATATAAAATAAATTAAAATAAAAAATCTACCTACCCCACCTATTCTAAAATTGAGCGCAATTGGAACCACACAATTTTTTCTGTTAAGCCTAAATGAAGTGTTTAACTATTATATCACCTTTTACTATTTAGATAGAAACATTCTCTAGCAATCACTGCCATTTGTCTGGTTGTGATATTTCTTATTTAATTACTCCAGTGGCACATGATCAATAGTTAAAAATTAACGGTCAATTTGCAGACCGGCTGTGGGCCTCATACACTTGGGGGAATATCACTTGTTATATCTTAAATCAAATATGTCATTTATGTGTGGTTGGTGAGATTACATTTATCATATCACAGGATGACATGGAAGCGTTTCTATTTATCTAGTCTGATCTTGTCTCTTTAACTGTCATAGGTGAGTGCATCGCACTAGCTGATGTCTATCTATCATACCCTCTCAGAGGAGTTGATGCGCATAAAAGCAATAGCTAGCACATCTTGGCTGTCATGCACAAGTCAATTATCTCTTGTTGTCTTCTCCTAGAAAAGTAAAGGTCGGGCCAATTAAAATGCTAATGTACATGTACAGGAGCTTGAACTGGCATGCAAATTATGTTGATGTCAAATGAATGCAGATGCAAATTGTCGGTATTTCAACTGAACTCAAATGTGAATATTGTTGATTTCAACCATACTTATGTATAGATTTTGTAAATTTCAAAAGATAGTGCTTACAAATTTTGTCAATTTCAGTATACCTTGTGTGCAAATTTGTCTCAACAGGCGTGTTTGTCAATTTCTTGACAGACAGACAGACATACAATCTTAACTATATGTCAACTGATGTCGTATTTTAAATGAATTCAAATGATAATGTTGTTCTTTTGAACAGATAGCAGGTTGTATTATTGGTATACATGCGTCTTAATTCTCTACCCTTTTATCAGCCACAAAATAAGCTATAAATAGTTTTTAGGTTGTATTTGATATAAATATGTTAGAACTGCAGTAAGGCAAAGGCGTGGGTGAAATTTACTGTTAATGCTATTTCAGTATACTCAGTTTGATAGATTGAAAACAAATCGTAAACCTAAAATATGTTGTTTTAATTAAGCTGAGCCCCTCTCCCCTCCCCAAAAGTAGAAAAAAAACAGTCGTATAATATACAACCATTATGTATATAAATCTAAAAGCAATATATCCCATAATATAAATCAGAATGGTCCTTCACATTGGTTGAACTATCCCATGATGCAGTTCCCTCATAATATTGATGTCATAAGCAAGTGCTTTCATATCATAAGTAGACATCTAAACTAGAAAATACATTCACTGCAAGTATATTTAATGTAGATCTCTGACTTTAAATTAGCAGCCATTTTATAGTGGATATAGGTTCAACTGGCAATTTAGTGGTAGGACTTCATCATTCACTATAAAAGCAGTACGTAATTGAATTCTGACATCTTGTTTATCCTAGAGTTGCTATAAATCATGTCAAGTTGATACGTCATATGATGCATTTATGTGTGTATACATACATACAAGTAGATTATTGCATGTCCCAACAGCAGATGGTAGCTAATGGAAGCCATCAAAGACGACTTGCTTCTGCAGGTGGTGTACATGTACATGTATATAATTATACACCTTGACATTCACAAGGACAGTAGAAGTGCTACATACTTTGTCTTTGTGATGTGGGATTTCGATAACGATAAACAACATTTTATGTGCATTATGAAAGGATGTGCAGTACCATTAGGGATGGAGAGTAATAGCCTGACTGGCTTTTCAGGTAGTGAAGCCGTATGCAACCAGCAGACGGGCCTGATGAGTTGTGATACACACTGGAAAGAATAAGAAAGTGTATTGAAAGCCCTATAGATGCCTATTTTTCTTTCCTTACTAGTTGAATTGTAGAAAATCTTCCGAATCACTTAAATCTGTGTTGTATGCTACATGGATACGGTTTATTATGATATTACAATTATGTATTCATATATTAAAATTTAATCATAGATGCTTATTCAAAGCATCCTGTCCAATTGAACACCTATACTTTGATAAAATAAATAAATGTCACTGCATGATACAAAATCATTCACAATTGGAATTTGGTTCTCTGTACTTGTATTTCTTATTCACTAAATATTGTATGAATACATACTTTACAGGACTAAATTCTATTCCTTTACGAAATGGAAACAATGAATGCGTAACTAGGGCATTTATCCTAATTTAAAGGGGTATGTTTTAAGTGACAGATTTACTTAGGAATCTAATTATTCTAATATGAGACTTGCAGAGGAACGCAAGGAAGGTGCTTTTGTAACATTAGTGGATTTGATAAAACAATGAAAAGTCATCATTTATGACAACGCTGTGTTTTCCACGTATTATTTAAAACAACAGTTGCTTGGCAATGACATGGTAATTATGCAAATGATATGTAAATTATCTTGTGTTGTTTCATGTTGCTATACGTTTAGTGGAGAATGTGCTGACCAGGAGTGCAAGATGATATCCATGCGACTACATTTGGTACATGATTATGTTTATAAAGGCTCTAAATAATGCTATATTACTTCAGTAATATTATTGTCACACCACCCACTCAGTCGAGGGAACTACACGGCAAACTGTACATCCACCCTCACAATACAACTACGTAATTGAAATATGAAATATTTAAACAGTAGATTTAAGCGAGAATATCCATGAAATGGACAATGTTTTAGTTTAAATGGTAATTTAGTCATATGTAAATAACGAGTCATCATATGGTGTGGTTGATTTACCGTAGAGAAAGGTCTTGACGTTATGCTTGTTTAACTGAAATATATTAGAAATTTAGTTGAGTATCTGAAATGATTTTACCTTTGAAAGGTTGTGCTATAAAATGAACTTGACTGTTTGACAAGTAGCCCGGAGAAAATTTTTACCATATTACATTTTTGTCAGTATTGACTAAAATTTGCCTCATTTCTTTGCTCCCTATTATTCCACTTTTGGGTTCACAACAGAAAATTATTTATATATCATTTGCATAATCAGTTACGATAATATAGCCATGAGGACTTAGAGAATTGATAATCGTATTCTTGTAATATCATTTGCATAATCAGTTACGATAATATAGCCATGAGGACTTAGAGAATTGATAATCGTATTCTTGTAATATCATTTGCATAATCAGTTACGATAATATAGCCATGAGGACTTAGAGAATTGATAATCGTATTCTTGTAATCTTATGATAACTATTGACGTGACAGTGCTTTAATAATTGATATGATGAAAGAAGATTATAAACCCACACAGTGTTACAAAATATAATCCACATAAGTAATCACTAATGAAAGTACAAGTAACTATAATACCCAGATTAACATGACCGAGGGATGCATTAGATAACTGTCTTTAGTTGACATCACAATTTGGGGAGAGGTATTGTTAATGTGCATTGAATAATTTTTGTGTTACTATATAAATGATAAAGGGATACACATTGTAGCAATTCATAGTAACCCCACAATTTGGGGAGAGGTGCTGTTCAGATGCATGAAGTACATGTAATTTGCTTGCGCAGAATTTCAAGGGGATACATTATGCAGCAATTCATTCATGTTAGGACAAAAAAAAGAACTGTTTCTGGTCAGGACAGTTTGACAATGTCTAAAATGGTGTGACAAAATGAATTTTTTTTTTTAAATTCTCAATTATTCTCAACAAACCTGTCACTCAGTCTACTATTTATGGCATTTACTGTTCTTTTTATTTACTACTTTAAAGCAAGTGTATATGTGGGGCAGATGTCACTTGCTTGTTCATGATCGGCTCTGCAGTTGTCTTCACTGATGCATGCGTTGACATGCATTGAATATCACCTCAAAATTCTTGGATAAATTATGTTCATGATTAAGGGATGCATTATGTAGCCACCGTCAGTTGACATCACAATTAGGAAAGAGGTGTTGTTAACATGTATAATGTAATACGTAAAGAATAATTGTAAATTTACTGAAGGACACATTATATAGACATCAATATTACATATAATGAATAGGGTATTTGATTGGAAAAGAATTCCACATATTGAATAATGGTTTTCAAACTTACATTTTTGAATTGTCAAAACATGTCACTTGCCATTTCATAAATTTTATCATGTCGCTGAAAACGTAACATGAAAAGAAATCTCAATGAAAAATGACCTTGCAGTGTACAAATCTAAATGGAGACTATTATTCTTAATCAATTCTAATGTACAATATAGCATGTTTTATCAATTAACATCAACAACAATATTTGAGTCATTGGTGGATGTCTGTTGTTGCTACGCATGCTTGATTAAGTTATCTGTTAATGTTAGAGAGGAACAATATGGATTTTACTTATCTAATCAATTCCTATTTACAGATAATATATTATGTTTTAAGGTTTTGGACAGTAAAAAAAAGATCAATACAATATGATTAGTGTAGGGTGTATCACTAATACTTTACATGTAATGTAAATATTGCACAGACATCGCCATATGGTGTTGTGTATTAAAGGGAGGGGGGGGGGGGCAAATATTTGTAGTTTTTCAAGGTAATTTCTGTATTACTGGGTAAACGTCTAGTTTTATACTAATAACACTCTTCTTACTGTGGGTAGCTTATAATCATTACATTATTGATTCAGTCTCTAAGTGGCCTTTTTTTGGTGGAGTCAATATACGGAGTAATAGAATTAATGTATAATTAAACTGAGTGTGTAGGAGCAAATGTTAGTTGATACATTTTGAATTAGGCAGTAGATTTATATGCTAACAGACCGGTAAAACCCAGGATGTTGTGTCTTCTGAATTTATAGTAGTATGATGAAAAAAAGGGATTGTGTCATTGAACCGTTTTGATATCCAAGTTAAGTACAAAACATGTATAAAAGTACATGTACAAAAACTTTCACCCGGAATTTAACAATCTGCACATTTTCAGTTATGATTCTCTAGGAATCTAAAAAATGTGTATTTTGCCCTTCTCTGATACTGAGATTCAGGAAGGCTGCCAGATATCACAATCAATAATCCTGTTTTACGTTTACACACTTAAAGTGACAGTAATGTATCAGTGTCCTCCAATACTCCTCTCTACATTAATCAAGTCCAAGGCAATGTTAAAGTTGTCGTAAATTTCCCAAATGCAAAGCAAGTACGCATTACTTTTTGTGCAGCAATGATAATGATACAGAAGGGATTTTCTTTAAATGACAGAATAAATCGCATGTACTGATGTAGGCAGGGTGACCCGCTATTCATTGAGGTTAGAATTTCAATAAAAATCTCAGTTCAATATATAGGGTTATTAATAACATGATGATGAATAGGCTTCTCATACATATATCATTTTAATATGAGGATGTTTTCATTTTATTAGGCCTTCTCGAATATTATATGAAAGAAAGTCAAAGGGGTGTATTGTGTAGTGACTGTTTGTTAAAAAAAATCCACGATGTTGACAATATTTTGTAGAGTAATAATATTCAGCATAGATTTACCTGGTACCTGAATAATTTGCATATCAATGGAAGACATTTGGTTATTGCATTTTGTCCTTTTGTGGGGATATTGTCATCTGCAACAAAGAGAAACTAGAACTCTTGCATTTTTTCTGTCTGCACTCTTAAAATAGTCACGCGACATGTATGATACATTGTACATGTACGTGTAATGCACTGCTGACAGATGAAGGATAGATTGTTTTTTCACATAGTGATGGAGATTCCATTCAACTGAATTCACACCCAGCTTGCGATGTTACTTCATAACAGGGTTGACCTTTGACCTCTGTGCAATGCTCAGTATCTTGAGATTTTATGGAGTATTATTAAGACCAGTCTGAGTCATCCTAGATAAGGGTGACAAGAAAATAATTGTAGTCAACTGAAATGTTAATATTTTTATCCCCTTTACAAAACCTGTAATGTAAAATTAAAGTTTTATGATGACTTGAATAATTCATATACATGCATAAATGAAATAATCACACACAAATTGATAATATGTGTATAATTTGTGAGTATTTACTATTTGTAATATAGTTGGTCATTATAATATGCAAATGTGATACTTCTGACACAGACAAGTATGCAAATTTGGTATTTGTAAAGATTTATGCAAATTTGTAATTATGTATGGAAATCCATCTTATAAGGATTAAGGACTAACTACATGATCTTGATCACCATGGCAACAGTTATAGGTGTCTATCAACAGAGTTAAACCCAAATGTGTTAACTATAATTATGCAAAATTTTAAACTGGAAATCTAAGATGAAATGAATTGCGCTTGGAAATTTGCAAATGTATGAAATACAAGAAGTAGAGGTATTGGCTAATGTCTGTCTGTAAATTGTGTAATATTCCTTTCAAAATGATATGTTACTAAGACTTGCGATATCTTAAAATACTAATACTGCATAGATCTCGATATCACGACATCCGGTTATAGTTCACATTACAACCAATATCACAGTTGAATAGAAATTGCTGTAATCAGAACATTATTTTGGCAGTATTAAGGACAATTAAAACTAGCATTTTACAATGCATTATTATATGAATATTGTTCTTCCTAGATTCCCGGCAATAATAAATTTTTGTCATTTTATATTTTTAAGTTACTCTTTGCATTGCATACATGGGTGTAAATGTAAATGGCATATGTAAACTGCACATTTTAGGCATTTCCAGTTATCTCAAGTGTTATAGACAACTCAGCATAATAAACAAATCCTCTTCACTTCTGTTTTGTACAATGGTAGAATTTGATCCAATTTATCGATCTCTTCATTTCCTGTATCAAAACCACAATCATAGTAGTGTAGATGACCAGATGATCAAAATATAGATTCTACTCTTGTATGCACACATACATGTACAATGTATTAGGGTGACCTTATGTTTTTTTTTGATGTTGCTCATTACTTTTTCATGGCAACTGTTGGGGTCAGTTGGTCAATTTAAAAAATAGAAAGTAAAAAAATAAAAAGTCATCTTCATATTTCTCTGCCTCTCCTTTCCTCCTCCTCTATCATTTTCGTTTTGGATTCCTGGTAACAAGCCCTTTCCCAACTTCTCTACACAATTGGCATGTTCTCAGCCCCCTACTTGAATAACTGCCATCAAGAAATGCTCTGTTCATGAACAAGTGTTGTTGCCACCGTCATGACTGTAGATGATGTGGACAGTCCAAACTCTTGCTTATTCTTGCCAGAGAGGACGCTGCTCCACAAAATATTAAGAGCGGGCGAAAATAAATATATATATTTTTATCTTGATGTCAGAGCTGAAAATTTGGGTTGGTCGGGTATTATGAGAAACAGAAGAAAAAGGGGGTCACCCTTTTACTAAGTCCACCTGTTTTGGACTACCAGATGGAAAAAAATTAGTGGCATTTGAGGAATTGAGTGGTCCAGTCTTTAACATCAATCATTTAAATTGAAAGCTGGAGGTAATGCTTGGAAACAAATGATTCATTGAAAACATATCTACACCAAACATACAGTCAGATATTGAATGTGAGTATAAAATAGCACTGCCACCAGTCCTAATGGGTTTTGGGGTTTGAAAAGTTGTAACTCCTATTTCAAAATGTTTATTTTGACTCACGTTGTAAATCAGGTTCTCAACATGTGCATGTTGTCGATATATATACTGATGACAAGGACTTTATACATATACATATATCAACTTTCCTCATCAAAAAATAAATAGATTTTCTAAATGGACCAGTGAATACTAAATCTAGCGATTCTAAACTAATCAATGGTCTGTGAACTAATATTAGCTTTTTAATCGAATCTTCATTGATCCAAGTCACCATAATTTCTCTTCCCTGGATAATGGCATATTTTGAAAAGCAATTAAAGTCTTATTGTATGGCATAAAATTACTACTTTTATATCAAATCTATGTTGTGCGTAAAAATGTCAAGTTCACTCGCTGAGTGGGTATGAAAATTGGATAATATGAATGAAATTTCAAGTTCACTTCTTGACATGGATGGTACATGTACCCGAGTGGAAAATGGATGCCAGTATAAAACAAGATTATTACTCCGTGCCAAGCTGTTTGAATGATTTCTTATGACCTTTGACCATAGTAAGTATTTCTCATGACCCTTGACCTTTGCAAGGTTGACAGACAAGGGGTTGAAGAGTGATGTTTCAAAGAGAAATTAGAGAGTGAAGTATTTGTGTTACACATAAAAATGATTATGTGTGTAGTATGTGAGGTACATATATTTGTTGTAACTTTAAGGTTCAAGTATATGGTGTTTTACCTTAAAAGCCCCTGGCCAGTAGTTGTAACTTTTCTCTATTTTTGGTTAATATTTACAACTTGAAAATCTTTTGTCTTGTAATGAAAATAGTTGAATTATTATTATGAGCTGAATTGTGTAATAGTTGTTGATTATTTTATGTACACTAGCTTGATGTCCTTGTGTAAACAGTTTTGACAGCGGGTACAGACTTGTATACTAGTTTGTCAGCAAACTGTACTATGTATGGGATTCTGATAGAGATTGATTTTGAACCGATCACGAATGCTTCAGAAAGTATGACATAATAAATCGCCAAATTTTAAACTGTTCAAAAAATAAAAATAAGATATTCTGCTTGCTCACATACATGTATTAAATGTGAGGAAAAGCTTATTCAATTGTTGTCAAATTCGAAGAAGATGAAAACTGATCAGAAATCAGACAAGAATGAAAACAAAAATTGCCTTTTATTCCAACAATATGTCACTTTTACAAATCGTAGTTAGGATGTATTTCCACTGATGACATACAACAACTATACTAGAACCTTGGCATGAACAAAGAATGGCCTGAGGCATGAATCCAGTAATCTATAAAACAGGGCTCACTTAAATACAAGAATTGAATAGCTTCTCTGCTGATAAAATATCCACAAAAGTTGGCATGGTGTGTCTAGAGGCTTTTATGATGCTCTAGTATCGCTGTATATGTGTTGAAAGGTATGGTAATAGACAAGTACATTAGTGTACATGGTGGGATTACAACAGATTATAGCTTAGACAGTCAGACGATGACCCAGTGTCACAACTAATGCTCTAAACACAATCACTGTTGTCGTCTTCTTCTACATTTGCTACGACTTAGCGACTATCTGCAATCATTTGCTGCATTTTCAAAGGTTATCTAAATTAACATATCTTAGAATTTATGGAAATCCTGCTAAAACCTGTGTACTTGCATATATTTAGATATATGAACATTTAATGTGTACTTAATTTTGCATATATGAATATTGATTTACACCTGCATGTATGTTTATTTTCCACATTCAATAATCATATTTCCTGGTCCATACCTCTATCTAAATATATTAATTCATGTACTAATTTGCGCTTGATTAAATAGGTGATGATATCCACAAGCATTTTTTATTCACGAAATAGTGATTATTCATGGTGTTTTTCGGTTTTACAAGTTACTGTGCGACTTGTTATTAGGTGGTGAATGAAAACCCGTGACTATGAATTTTAATGGCATAGCTATGATAAATATTATGTGTAATCATTTATCTGTGATTTTGTTAATGCACAATGCTCCTCGGAAATAATCTCTTGAAACTTTTGTTGTTAAAGTGGCCATATGGATGAGGCTTGAGTATTTATCTTGGGTTTTTATTTGTAAAACAATTTTATCATGGCTTTCTACTTGAAAAATCAATGTGAAACAACATATGACGAGTTCTTGTTTGTAACTCAAGTGTAACAAATTTAATTGATAAATGTGTAAAATCTTTGTTATTGTACATACAATAATAAACTTTTTACACATTTTTTTTTAGCTTTTTAGAAAAAATGTACAATGTGTTGAGTTACAAACACAGACTATAGTTAATGTTGTTTCACATTAATTTTTTTAGTTGGAAACCATGATAAAGTTGTTTTGAAAATTAAAATCCGAAATAAATACCCAATCCTCATCCATATGGCCACTTTAAAGAAAATTACAACCTATATTCAGTTACAATCGATACAAAAATCTTGGGTTAGCATACATTTAGTTTTGAAATAGAAGTCAAAGTGATATCAAAATTTAGAATCCAATATGGCTGCCAAATACTACATGTTACGTCTATGAGAAAATAAAAGATTGGTGATATCCTTGACAACAAGACAGTGAAACCCCAAATTTCTTTTATTATTTCAAAAGGACAAGGAACAGTGTGAAGAACTTTGACTTTCAGGAAAATTAGTTCCCAAGGTGCATTGTACCTTAAGGACAACATGTAAAATAAAAGCTATGATCTGAATTCCCCAAGCATCATTGTAATTTAACGTATCATAATCTGTCACAGTGCAAGATTTTCTTCTTCTGTTACCAGGGTTACCAAACCTTGAGGCAAAAACACTGAATTATTAAGTATCAACGAAACTATGAAAGTCTTAAGTTATAGACTAATTTTATCGAAATCATGCAATAATACAATTTAAGGAGCTGGTGATTTACAGGAATACATGTGTACATGTAAGGAATCATTTACTGTTGATGTATATATCTTATATGATTATATAAATATATGTATATATATAAATATGTATACATTTAATTTCTATGGTATATCAATATGTGTTTCCATGGAAAATTTGATCACTCTCAGGTAGAAAACATATTGATTGATGAAAATATTTATCAACTTTCTTTGAGATTTTTAGATTTTTTCATAAGCAAATAAAAAATGTATTGAAGTGCAGTCTCTTTTGTTCTGAGTACAAATAACATGTAATGACGTTATTTTAATTCATTAGTAGCTATTATGAGAACTATTTTTTTTTTCGAAAAATTTGTGTTTTGACAACTTTTATATTGGTAAACATGCATGTCACATCCTTGGCTGCACTGGTCTAGTAACAATTTGTTGACGAAAGATTGTATATCCGAACTATCTATTTGTACTGTTTACACATGGACATCAAGTTAGTGTCTTCATACCATTAAGAACTGATATAGCGAATCAGAAGCATTGAACAATTTCATCCAAGTCAATGACCTCAGCTCATTAAGATGTAAATTTTATGTACGCAAAGCATGAGATATTTAACATCAAGGATCTTGCATAAAAGTATTGAAGTTATCAAATATGATAAAAAGTTACATTTAACAGTAAATGTCATGATGCCTTAACTTTATAATGAGGAAATGCTGCAATTGGATTAGTCAAAAGAAAAACGAAATCATATACTTCTGACATTTTAACTGAGAGGGGAATAGTTAGAGTGAGCATCTTGGAATCTGCAGGTTGCAGGTTTGAGCCCTGTTGCTGCCGTTTGTTCCTGAGAGTCTAATTCTAAAGTCCTTGGGCAGGATTTGAACCACAATTTGTGCCTCAGTCAACCCAGCTGTATAATTGGGGACCTGGTAGGATAGAGGTTGCAATGTGAATGTTTTAATCCTATGCACTTATCAAAAGGCTGCAATGGATTGTATGCTCCCCAGGGAGTTGGCCATTGTGCCAATATAAATATGAGCCAGGGGTAATAATTGTAAAGCGCTTTGAGCACAGAGTGGGAAAGTGATATATAAAAACTAACATTAATATTATTATTAGTGAATTATTATCTGAACATAAACTGAACATACATGATATGTATAAAGTTTCATGGGGCAGCATTCCTGTTACTGTGGGGATTCCGACAATCTCAAACATCTGTTCAGCATGTTTTCTGCAAGCTATGTCAGTATGAATACTGGTATTCAAATATTATCACGTAAAAATAATGAAAATTGTGTTCACTGTCAGTTAAAGACCTATTTGATCCAATTTTAGACAAAATCGTGATTATGAGTGTTATTACTAGTGAAAGTACGCTAAATATGTTTAGTCTAACTATGTAAAGACATGCAAAGTCACGTAAATTCTGATCCTACTTGCTGTGTATGCAATATAGGGGAATCAAGTGTATTATGAATGTTTAAGCTCTCGAGCTCAATTAAATGGAATAGGGGAACCCCCTATTATTAGCATCCATTATGGTAAATATCTAATTTGCATACATATTATTTGCATATTAATGAGATGAGGTTATTGACTTGGAATGAGACATAAATCATTTCCCTTTTCATATTGAAATCACTGAGCTACTATACATCATACATTGTCGACACTTTTTTCGTAGAGTGATGTATATAAGAAATAAAATAAAACTATTACTGAAAGAAGACAAGAAAGCCATTTATGTGTCAGACTTTAATGACAGCGATGAGTCAAATTCTAACAAGAAATGACTGCAGTAGGATATATATATACACAAATGTATATCGGACACAGACATTATCTCCCTACGTGTACGGAATAAGATATCCCACTGCACAATATAGCTTCTAAAGGGGAAACTAAATTCAATACCTTTCTTCACAGCTACTGATAAAATACATCTATCACCAATAATGCTATGAAGGATACAAAAAAAATGACTATAATGTGAAATTGCTGGCAGGGAACTGAAGGAGAAAGAATGGCATATATTCAGATGTCATGTAATCATCAACCAATTTCTTGTGAAAGTAGATGTCAGTGTTATCGCTGTCTATCATGCCTTTTTCTATCCGTGCACGTTCCCATTACCTTGAGAAGGTTGCCAGTAGTCAAATTCTCCATTAGCACATCAGCGATTCTAGTGTGTTGATTTTTAAAAATCTAAACTGTGTCATTGTGATATAAGCTCATTGCAAAATACACTTTTGATACCATACTTTTTTTCTAAGTATGAAAAATTGCACTATATGTAATTTTCATAATGCTGATACGAGAAGCTGTCATGGGAACCTAATTTTTTCAAAAAAATGTATGATGAACTTTCTTGATAGATATATATATATATATATATATGGCGACGGATTGCTCATGGGTCAGCCTCTTAATTATTCAAGACGTTCATCTTGAATGACCGTAAAGATTGTTATCGTTCATTTAGAAGTAAAGACAAGTGATTTTCTCCCAATTTCCAAACACTCCTTAATATCTGCAGAGGACAGAGATAAAATCAAGAATTGATAGGTTAGACTGTCAGTTTATAACCAACACTTAGAGCTTACGTCTCGAAGTTAGTCTTCTCCATACACAAAGTAGCAAGACTACCAAAGTAGCAAAGGCCACCTGAGACCTTATGTATTTGTGAGCGCTCTCATGACAAATGAAAACCTTAATCCAAAGCACTTCGTTTTCTGCAAAAACTTGTAACAAAAGTGCTACCAGACCCAAGCGTCTCTCTCCTTAGTCTCCAAATGGCAGCTACAGAAAGTGTTACCAGTCTCAAAGCCCTCATATGATACGATTCTAGGTGAAAGCACTGGATTTGATATTGAAATGTAAATCCTCAGTTGTGTTGACATTTGACTCCAAGTATGTTGTAATCTGGTCGTGTAATCCCGTTCCATCAGAGACAATATGTGTCTTAAGGTGATTTCTATACATGTACATCCTTAGTAGTCTATCCAGGCAAAAGAAACTGCTTTGAATTAGAAAGAATGCATACCACTATTAGCAGAGCTCAGCTATAAGCTATCATGTCCAGACACAATATGTGTGTACATGTACTGTAGCTACAGATGGGAAATTTAATGATTGATGATAAAAATCTGTTATTGCAACATTTGTTGTGTATATATATGTATACTCCCAGTTTTTCACCTACATGTGTGGCCACTGAAGAGTGACCCACTATTTGAAAAAGCAACATTTTGATACATTACTACATATGTACATTTGCTTGCTAGTTAATGCAGTTTCCTTTAATACTTATACAATGTACATGTACTTGACAGGTAAATGTTAACATTTTTTATGGCTTTATCCTTGGTCAAACACTTCTCTGCTACCCTTATACATTGTAGCATTTCACCTGACACTAGAGTGTGAAAATAGAACAAGAAGGTTGACATATTCTCACATTCGTTTATAGAAATGCTAGTTTAGTTCATACATGGCATGACCATCTCCACTCATGTAGGGAAAGTCATTATTCTACCATGTACAGTGTAGCACAAAAATCTGAGCTACCCCCGACTACATTCATATAAACTTGATGACGTTATTGCATCCCCACATGATTTTAGTTTCAGACAGGAGAGGTAAAGTTCGGTTAATGAGCAGTTGTCTAAAGAAACTAACCATTACACTGCCTGTCACTTTGTGATGGATTACTGCTCGTTTACCCTTCACCCAGTGGGGGGTAGCACAGATTTCTGTGCTAGCACGACTTTCCCTATACATGAGTGGAAATGACCATAGTAATCGTAACGCGCCGTATGGGAATTACATTGTAGACTATAGTGTAATGCATGTGTAGCATGATGTGGAACGGAAGTTATGGTAGTGACAAAATTCGAATAGTTATAATTTGAATGACACACCTCAAATTCTACTGTGGGTACAAGAATTCCTATTGTACTGTGGTCATATCGGACATAAATTGACATGAGGTTTATCACATGTATACACATGTACCTGTGTCACATATAGCTCACATTTGTCAAATAATGAGAATTTTGTTTTCAAATTCAGATCAGCTCAGATTATGCCATTCTGTACATTCCGATATAGATTACCAGTCTCATACACCTTTATTTAAAATCAGTAAAAATTGATAGAGATATAGAATTTTGCATTTATGGAAAAATGACAGCTGTCCTCTTGCCAAGTTTTTGATGGTTTCAAGACTTTTTGAACAGCTTTGTTGCCTTGCCAACATAATGACATTTCTAGCCATCATGTTTCTCTGAAAATCCATAAAATTATCCAACTACATGTATGATGTAGTATAGCTTTGATAACAACCAGATATCGTTGCTATGACTATGAGCTGAGATTCAGCAACTTCAGTCTAGCAACCATAGCAACTATATATATACATGCATGCATGATATCTCATTGCTATGAAGTGATATTTGAAGTTGGAGGAGCTTCAACAAGCATAATAGCAACAGCTAAAAGCAACCATGCCAATGACATTTAAAGTAACCATAGCAGCAACATTTAAAAGCTTAAAGTAACCATAGCAAAAAGTAAGCCAACCATAGCATTAGCAACCACATGTCATTGCCAGGAGCTGATCAAGGGCTTCAGTCTAGCAACCATTCCAGCCACATGTCATTGCTGTTAATAGATTTCAAGATCTAGCAACCATACATGTAGGTCTGTTATGCGCTGACACTTCAACTTCAAGCAGCTATTGCAGCCAATTTTAATACAAACTCACTGTCTTAAATGGTGCATGATGGGAAATTATCATTCCATTGATAAACACAATATACATGTGTCTGTTACACTGTTATATTGTCTGTTACGTTGTTTGTAACCCCAACAAATCTTAACACTCAGGGTTGCCCACAATTTTGAAAATTCTTGCATTGAGACAAAGCTTGCAAAAGCCTTTATCATGTGATGATGTATGTCCTGTACCTGATTGACAAATAAAAATGATTGAGATATTACATGGTTTCTGTATTTTCCACCTAGAGTAGTGCTAACTTTTAATTTAATTAACATAGATGTCGGCTCATTTGGCAGAACACTGTCATCAAAGTTGACACTTGTTTTTCATTTACACTATTAACATAATGAAGTTAGAAATAGTGCAAGAATGTCATTAATTTTTCAATCTTCCTTTGAATGTTTTGAACACACCTTCATCATAATGTAATGTGTTAATGTTTTGATACGAGTGCAAAAAGAGGCTTGTACAATGTAGTTGGCAAAATGCCAGTTTGCTGTGATTTTATTCATAATGCACAACTCAAAATAAATGGAATTATTATAGTATTAGGTGATTTTGTAGCATTATTCTAAAAGTTACATCATCATCATCATCATCATCATCATCATCATCATTTCCTCCTTCTCCTCCTCCTCCTCCTCCTCTGCATTCTTCTTTAGATCATTATACCCCATAGCCCTTCGACATTTCTTGACAGGACACCGCATCAGTGAAATTGCTAGATTTATTACCCAATTTTCTCACTTTCCATTTTTTGTGTTTGAGCAGAAAGTCATGGTCAATTGGACATGCGAAGGCACATGACAAATGATATGATATCATTAAAGTTATTGCACTTAATCTAAAAAACAAAAGTTAATATTTCTCTAGTGTCAATAAGAAACTTGCAAACCCGCCATGTTGAATGTTGCATCATGGGAAATGTGATTATAGATACTAATCATTTAGTATTATAAACAATGTTGAGACATTATTTGTAACCACAGATAATCAATTCATAGTTACCCCGACCATTGTGGGAGGTTAATTTTATCAGTAGCTCCAGATTAGGTATAAAGATAACCACAGATAGTTCCATAGTCCTTTGCGTCTGAGCATGCTCAGTCTGGATTGCAAGTTCCCTATTGCAAACAGATCAAGTGAGGTCATTAAAATGCTAGCGTGTTAGTAATAGTACATGTATGAGTTGATATGTAAATTAAAGAGCCTAAAACTCGTTACTTTGGTTCGTACACATGTACATGTAAGTTACATTTTATAATGAAATTTGTTACTCATGACATCACACACCTAAGACAATTGGTTTTCCTTCGTATTTGAAAAAGCAATTTCACTGGGTATACACACCCAGACAGACAGGTCATAGGATCAAACTGAGGTCAAAAGGTTACCCTGTTGCTTGAGAAGGACAAGTAATCTCGCAGCAGCGGGATATCATTATCAGTATGCCTCAGGAAAGTGGAATGAGTATTTGAATAGTATGATGGTGACTTAGAGAGAAGGACAGTGGCCACTCCTGGGTAGTGACACACATTCAGTTTTTGTGAGGAGTCTAAATTACTTCCGTTTGTGACTGAGCCCAGCCCTATCTCTTGTGTGCATGTCTATTGTACAGTTACAAGTGTTCCATTCTACACTACATAATATGTACATGCATGTACACTAGGAATACATCATTATTGGCAGCAAGTCCCCAGATTCTCTTTTCTATGCACTCCTTATGACACAGACTGAATTCTTTGATATTCTGTTTGTGAATCGTAAACTATTACGTTGGTGATACAGAACGTAATATTATTATCTCATGTTGAGCTCCCCGGCGCAGTATTTTAGTGGGTTTGATGCATAGGGATTGATGGTAGATGTGGACTTCCTGTGTAAAATTATGATTCAAATCTAAATGGGAAGTGTGTACAACATGTATATGTTGCTAGAGAGTTACACCCCCGCACTCCATCAAAGCTAAATTAGAGCATTATTTATACAACCCTACAATGACATCTATGATTCTCTATGATATATCATATGCAAGGCAAGAAATCTACAATCTGACTCCTCGTTACTTTAGATACATCAGTTGTTGCTAAACTCCAGGTTTGATGGCTATACAATGTTCTGAGTTTAATATGTACTCAATTATTTCACAGAAAAAATTACCTGCTAGATACTTACTTATAAAACACATAAATTCTCCATGCTCCGTCATCTATAAATTTCAGTTGAGGAAATATATTTTGGTATGAGACATGTACATGTACATTGGGTATTTATGGCAGTTCACAGAATCACTGCAGTGTGAGATACAAAGAAAAAGAAGTCAAATAGGGAATCTGAGCTTGTTCTGTCAGTACATTTGCCAAATGATTGATTTTGACATTTCGGGCACATATCATGCTTCACACACACATCATACCAATACTTTCGGGTATCTCTAAGGGCATAGAGATATATACTTCTCATGACATTTACAAAACCATTGTCTCCATTTTAAATGTTAATCGAGATGTACTTTATACACCATGAATTATGTGTGGAGTGAATGACAGTGTTATATAAGACTTCTATATACATCAATTTCAACTGAGAATTTAATAGTATTGTCATTCTGTGGGTGTATACAGACAACCCTAAGTCTCGTAATACCTATCCTATTTTGCCAACACAGTGTGATTTAAGCAGTGTCTGACCAGTGCAGGCAAAGGTTAAATTGAGATGAATAATGTATTCTGTGCACATTCCCAGTTAATGGGATTGTAGCATGAATGCTGAGATACCTTAACAAGTTGTTGTTAGACCTTCATACAATGTAGTTTCTTCTTAAGATGGTTGAAATGTTTTTAGTATTTAAACTCTACGTGAGGGCTGTGTTGTATTATATGTAGGTGTTTTTCTCAGCATGTTGTCGCTTCTGAAATATTGCTGTGATATGTACATGTACATTCACTGTGTGGGTTTTTAACACGAGGAGGCATGTACACGTATTGGATCACTCTGTAAAAAAAATGTATGTATGTGAAGTCCACACTCCCACAGGAAAAAATTAACCGGAAGTGTGGTAAAAATATGGTGTCGAACATCCGGGTAATGCTATTTCTAACAATTTCATGCCCATGCAGTGAGATATGCAATATGACATATATTTAGTTTGTCCTCTGAACTACATGTACATGTATGTACTTTATGCTCTGTTGAACAGAAACATTCTCATTACCATATGGCATACAGTACGTGTATCTCCTAAAATGTCTGTCTTCTCCAGTTTTGTTAACATTAGATAGAACACCTTGGAACTGCGGAATTGATAACCATGTTCGTCTTCAGAAAGTTTATGTTTTCCCAATGTTGGAAAAAGAAGGACACTAGGATGGCAAGATAGTCAACATTTTTTGCAATATATTTTTGAGTACTATATTATATTTTCTGTCATGTCACTAATATTTCAAGCATTTAACAATTCCAGCATAAAGCTATATACATGTAGGAGGGGAGAATGGTATACATGTAGATGCTGTTACCTACATTTGTAGTAGAACAGAAACAAGAAGCTGTTGAAAAAGAGAAAGTTAGGCTTCTGTTTGTGTAAGTCTGGAGACGACATGTAGTAGTCATTTCATCATTGATTGTTTATATACAAATGTATGATATAAGGATTGCATGTAATCTTGGCGATGCAAATGTTTTGATGGTGCAGTAAAGAGTGCTGTAGTATTTATGACAATGGCAACAGTCATATAGCTACCTGCTTTTGTCAATATGCAAATTATGTAAATGCTGGGGGTTGAGGTGGGGGTGGGATGTGCCGAGGTGAGGTTGGGGGTTGATTCTAATACAATTACAATCCAGTGATTAATCCTTATAGAGTGCACAGGCTTGAATACAGATACGCTTCTATTGAGCAGTTGGCTCACTGTTCTTCATTCTTTTTAAAGATGTTTTCATCAAGAATTTCAGGAAACTGTTGATGTAATCTCTTGAGATGATCCCTAATATAAAATATACATGGCATGAGCTCTCTTAATCATCTCGTTCACTAGTGACTTTATAGTGTCGTGGGAGTGAAGGTAACGATGTGATATGTTTTGTTAACAGTTAATAGATGTCTTGGCTTTCAGACACCTTTTTTGTCAGCTGTCATTTGTATTCGATCAGTAAAACTGCCATACGTCAGTAGGCTTACCTGTCCAGGGACTCTTAGTGAGAAGGTGTCATTTGCAACGGTTTCACTTCAGCTAGCGTGCAACATGGAAATCATAATAATAACAGTTTCTGCCCAGTCAAGGAGAAAGGCCGGCTTACTCATGCCTAGTGGAGTTATGTTTACTAATTATCATCAGAAGGTAGACCTCAAACAGGGTGAATAGATGGTAGTAAATTATGTGGAAATTTATTAAGCTATGCAGGCAAATTTTGTTTTCAAGTTACATGAAGGTTCCCTTTCTTTGTTTATTTAAATCTATACCTGTAAATTTTGTTTGTTACAAGATAATTATATAAAACACTTAAAATTGTTTAAAGTGTGGCTCTTTTGTCTAGTTTGGTACATATTATTTATTATTTGTCCCTTTATGTTAGCAGCAGATGGACAAATGAAAGGGGAAAGAATTGGGCTATCAGAATACATTTGAATGAATTAGTATAATAATGAACAGGCATAATTTTGTTTTTAAGTTTGTTGCTGACTTCTTTATGGAAGTAATTTTGCAACTTTTATCATATTTCTACCTCCCTTGTTTACAAGATTCCAAAATCTTTGCAAAGACACTGTATATCAATAGGTTTTTGGTAGTAACTAACTGTGTTCCATGTCAGCGCAAAGTGACAACTGATAACAATGATTTGATCCTGTCCAGACTGTCAATATAGGTGAAGCTCTGCAGACTTTATAAGACAGTATAAGACAGTATGAGAGCTTCAAATGAAACCCTGGTCCATTATTTGTGTACATCACATCTTACAATAACCAACCTTTATTCACATAACATCCACCCACACATGGTACTGCAGTTGATGTTACCATAGTAATGGCATTTGATGAACTGGAGCCTTATTGTTTGCCAGTATGGGCAATGAGTACAGCGAAAAAGTGGAAACCAGTAATGATTATTTCAGTTGTAAGATAGGAAAGAGACATTTTGGAACTTGTACTCTTTTAAAATTGTACTGCATCGTGCATGCAATGTACATGTAGGGTCATTGGTGAAAATCAGAATTATGATCATTTACAGTTACGAGAATACAGTGGTGATACCTTTACACTTGGATGAAACCCAATGTAATAGCTACAGAACACCATTGTCATAGCTTCCTTCACATGTGCGTGTGTGCGTGCATGCGTGCGTGGACGCGCGTGTGTGTGTAATGCACAGGTAGATTGAATTAAACTATCAAAATGAATTGTCTGTACATATATTATTGAAGAAAAATATGCCCTTTGATAACTGTTAATCTATGTGGCACATTGTTGCTAGTAATTATAGCACGTGCAGTGTTCAGCCTATGTGCTGTTGTCCTGGTCATGTACCGGTACATGTAGACATATATCATGTTGTCATATCTCATGTTGTTTCAAGGCAGGTACAATGTGCAGTTAAGTAGCATACAGGTGTAAGTTGTAAAATTCTGGATGTGGACATTATATGACATCCTAATTGTATAATAATTCATTAATTAATCAAATGATATAATATAATCATATCGAAATAATGATTTTAGCAATAATAGAATAATTATACTATAGTGTTCTTACATACATATTTCTTTCCTTCCATGTGTTATACATTACTAAGGGATTTCATTATACAGGAGTACACCCCAGCTGTATTTTATGCAAATAACTTTCCCTTCTCTCAACATGCCAAATGCTGGTATGGAAATTGATTTACCAAACATGAAAATTGATTCCCTAAATATTGCAGACATTATCTTTCTGGTGATAAATACCACAAGATAATATATTTACCAAATATGGATTTTGATCATAATATTAGTTATTGGTGATAATGTTGGCATTATTATCATATCATGTAGACATATGCTGTACCATAACTATAAAAATGCCATAATTAACTGTCATGCAGGAAGCTGTCAATTCGTCAGCTGGTCTTTTTACTGACAAACATACATGTTGACCACACCAACTGTTGCATCTGTCAATGACTCGCGCATTATAAATGATGATTTTCAAACTCTACTTAAAAAAAAATACAGTGTGTACTAGTATTCATGTGCATAGTAACTGTTTTTGTTTTGTTTCCCTTCGAATTCAAAGTAACCCATATTTCTGTCTTTAAAATTGTTTACTTTTATGATAAAATGGAATGATACAGCTAAAACCTGCATAGTGGATCTCATTTGGATAACCATAGAAATTTGGCATACATGTATTTATTCACACCCCAAACCTGTGACTCCCTAGTTTGATGAAAAAGAATCTAGTGCATGTAGTTCTTATACAGTACATGTACTGTAGCGTAGTTCAACCAAACTACTATCTTTTATTTTGACATTTATTGACAAACAGGTCTGTCTGCATCCTCTTTGCTCATTTGCTGACCACCGCAAGACAGGGAGCCAAAAATTCATTGACATCTGGCATTTGTTCTTTGTTTATTCTACAGCAAGACACAGACAAAAAACTATCAACCAATATACATTTTACATAACACTCAGCCTTATTCTGCTTTTAATAGTAACATGATGAAAATACGTATGATACCCTTTCCTGACAAAATGTCAAACATGAATATTAATTCCACCATCTGTATACCTATCCATCACATTTCTATAGGGATGGAAATATGGCCTTTTCTACTCAGCAAGAAGTAAATGTGCGTGGGGTTATACTAAAAGTTCAAATAAGGAACACAGGTTTAAATTTGCTAGTACTGTGTAGTAGTATCACTACAGTGTTAGTATGTTGTATGTAGTATATATGCTATCATATTGCCAATTAGAATGAAAAGTAAACAGTGTATTGTATGGATATACAGATCTATAGTTTGCGCCACAGCTTAAAGTGTTATTATTCTAATGTTTGTGTATTGACCGATTATAATTACAGTTATGCAGAGATAAGCTGTAAGATAAACACAATGACTACTGCTGGAAGCCATGTATGCATATGTTGTGTGTAGCAATGGGCTGTGTAGGTATTCTGTATGACTGTGTACATGTGTGTGAAGTTATATCTATGTAACTGATAGTGTATGTATGTGGGTGTGTGTGTGTGTGATATGTTCTTTCACATTGTATTTCCAAGTAGAAAAACACAGTAGAGTTGTCTTATTAAATAAAGTTCAAAGATAAATAGCCAGTTTCATCCATATGGCCACTTGGATATATACCTTGGAGGTGAGATATATACTAATATATTACTCTCAGGTTGGGGGGTTGGTAGTTGATAAAAAATGGACTCAGCTTAGAATACAATGAGAATACTAAACATTCAAATGTACAGTTTTCTCTTAATTTCCCAAAACCTTCTTATGCTCAAAATTATTCGGGAAGTTTAGCTATATTATATTCCATCAATATAGAAAGTGATAATTAAAACATTAATTATTCTACCATCATGCTCAATCGTTAAAAAGACAAATTTCATATTTATTGTTTACTTTTCTGCTAGTTTAATGTATTTTCATAAATTCTATTTCAAATTCTATTTCTGTAGGAAAAAATTCATTTGTTCATTCATTCATTCATTCATTCATTCATTCATTCATTCATTAATTCATTCATTCTTTCATTCATTCATTCATTCATTCATTCATTCATTCATTAATTCATTAATTTATTCATTTATTTATTTATTTATTCATTCATTCATTCATTCATTTGTTCTTTCATTCGTTCATTTGCCCTTTCGTTCATTCATTCATTCATTCATTCATTTACTCATTCATTGATTCATTCATTCATTCAAAATCAATTCCGATATTCAAAATCCTAATTGAAGAAAGGATGTCGAGAAAAGTCAACACATAAAATCTTCGTTGGCTAGTTTTCTGTGAACAAAATTATACTTGACCTTCAGTTTCTAGTACATAATAATGTATATGGTACATGTTATGTGCCTTTTGCATCAGACAACTGTCATACAGTATAAATCAATAGTTGGCATGGCAACACAGAAAATAGGAGTCTCAGTACATGTACAAGCATTAAAAAGTAATAGATACCACAAATTAAACATATATATGGCTGTGTTGAAAAGTTGATAAATGGCTTTCCATTATTGCCTTATCAGGCAAATACAGAATTTATGTAAAGACTGCTGTTATCAAAATTAATTCATTATATCATAATAATGTATACTTGATGAAAAATGTATAGATGGCTAAAGGCCAACTTTTAAGGAGTCAAAGTGACATGATATGACCCATGGGATGGTGTGCCATATGTAGGTAATGATACTTTATTATCATAATGAAACACTGACATTGAGGACCATCACTCATGATAAATAAAAATAACATATTGTGTCGTTTATTCATAGATTTGTCAAATTGACTCTTGTTAACATGTGTGTTCATGCATTTAGCGTGTGCTGAAAGATCTCTCAGAATAGATGGATTTTGAGAATTACTACATTTAGTAAAAGTACAGCCGGTAAAATATGATATTGTTTGCTATGTTCACAGAGGTTACAAATTGATCATGATGCATATATTAATATGCATATTTACGCATGTAGCAAAGTGTTCCTGGGTAATTGGAAGAACTGTAAAAATAGGTAGGGATTTGAAAAATTAGTATGGTACATGTAAAAATAGATGGTAAAACACATTGTGTGATGTTGTCTTATATAATACATGTAGAATCATAGAGGTTTCACATTGACATATATAGATATGCATGTTAAGGTATATAGTGAAGTGATGGATCATCTCTAAAGATAGGCATGGTACACAACTTTATGAGGTATTCAAAAAGTAGTAAAAGTAGCTGGTAAAATGTTGAAAATTGAAGAAACTAGGTGACTGTTTTGCAGACTGCTTTGTCTCGTATAATCCTGTAGATATGCTTTTGTCAAATCTCAATTTTGTGAAGCGGTGAACGACAATTAATATTTTTTTGGAGTATTGTTTAATTTTTAAAATATATACATTGTAAACCATACTTTTGATGCCAGATGTTTTAAATGCACAGTTTGAATATTTTTAAATCTAAAATTAGGTTTAGATGTGCCAAAATACATGTATTTAGAAAAATTTCAGTTTTAATTTCCTATTGATTTCTATTATTCTAGCAGACTACAACTGTTTAGATTTGTCTAAATGCAATATTTAGTGTAGTCTCTGTCCCTTTCTTACATGTAGACTACACTGCTAAATCCAAGTTCTGACTAAAGATGACAGATATACATGCAAAGTGACATTAATTAATAAATAATGTAATATCTGACAAAGGGGATGGAACAGATATGATATTGCGAGTAGGCCTTGAAGTGTATAAAATTTGAAGAGATTTGCTGCGTTGATTTCATCTTTCATTAGACCACTCAGTATGGAGATGATGATGATGATGATGGATAGATTCACATTCAGACTGAGTATTGCCTACAGTCATGTGATTCAGACTTACTCTTTCAGAGATAAACAAGTGACTTTTTTTTTAGTCCTCTTTAGAGAGACAGTGTCTAAGTACATTTAGATGTTTTCCACTGACAGCTTTAGCCTTCGTCTTCACTAACTACCACCTTGAACTGACTGTTCATAATCCCCTTGTTTACAAAACCTTGAACAAACAGCTTGTGAACATTTACATGCTAGACTTTCAAGTGAAGCCTGCTTTTGCACCATATAAATCCTGTGATTGCTAAAGTGTGCTTTCTAAATTCAAATAATTGTACACTTCCTTGGTTGTTGATTGTCTTTTGAAGTTTGCTTCTCAAGTAATAGCGTAGAGACACATGTACATGCATTTATAGCACAACTGATATTTTGCTAATAATTGAGACCCTGTACATGTACAATGTGCTAGCCATTTTGGCTACTCCTGCCTAATAACCATCTTCATTTCTGGAGCAATCTGAGACTGCCACGGGATACACAATCTTTCTACACTAGATTCAGCAGGCTTGATACCCACACAAAGTCAAAGTTCCACCACAAGAGACCTATTTTGAATTATAGTGAACTTCACACGTAAATGTAGGTGTACTAACAAAAAAGCCTTGAGGTTCTTGAATGTTTAATTTTTCACTAATAATTTTTTAGCACAACTGAACTTGTTCAGTAGTGCTATAGGGATCGCCCGGCGTCTGTCTGTCTGTGTGTGTGTGTGTGTGTGTAAACAACTTAAAGTCAAAAACCGCTGAACCGATTGCCATGATATTTGATGGGTCCATTACCTTGGGTGTCTAGTTGGGAAATTGTTCAAATCAAAATGATCGCATCACAGGTATGTGATTTGGGTCAAAAAATGTGTTTTTTGGTCAAAAAACTTAAACTCAGAAACTACTGGGCAGATTGGTGCGAAATTTGGTGGGAACTTTCTTAAGGGGGTGTAAAGTAAGATTTGTTCATGACATGATGATTCCATCACTGATATGCAAATTAGGGCTAAAATGTGTCTTTTTGGTTAAAAATCTATAATTCCAAAACTACTGAGCAAATTGGGCTGAAATTTAATGGGAATGCATCTAGGGATGTATGGACGAAGAAATATTAAGCATACCATGATTCCATGACTGATATGTAAATTAGGTGTAAAAAAGTTCAATTTTGGTCAAAAATTTATGTCTCAAAAAGTACTTGGTCACTGAGTCTGAAACTGGGTGAGATGTTTCTGAAAGTGTTATTCTGCACAGTTTGACAAAATTGGCCCTAGCGACCATGACCACGCCCTTAGCAACAACCAATTGGCAGTATATTTTGGTAAAATAACAACATCATCTGGTAGGCAATTGAGTAAACATTCAAAAAAAAAATGTATGCAAATACCCTAGCAACCATGACCATGCCCATAGCAACAGCCAAACGGTCATGTATTTCACAAAGATAACAACAGGGATTAATAGACAATTGAATAAACATTAAAAAAATGTATGCAAATTTGCCTGGCAACAAGACCACGCCCACAGCAACAACCCAATAATCAGGTGTATTGCAAAGATAACAACAGGAATAGAAAGGCAAATGAATGAACATTCAAAAAATGTATGCTAATGTGCCCAGCAACAAGACCACGCCCATAGCAACAGCCAAATGATCATGTATATTGCAAAGATAACAACGGGGATTAATAAACAATTGAATAAACATTCAAAAAATGTATGTAAATATGCCTAGCAACAAGACCACGCCCATAGCAACAGCCAAATGATCATGTGTATTGCAAAGATAATATCAGGAATTCATACACAAGTGAACAAAAACATACAAAAATGTATGCAAATATATCTAACAACATGACCACGCCCATAGCAACAGCCAAATGATAGCATATAAAGATAGCAACATGGTTGGATAGGCAACTGGATAGTCATTCAGCATTCACTTATTGTTAGCATGGACTACCATATGGATAAACATTTTTAAACACTGTACAGTTGTGCTACAACACCATTGGTGGTATTTTTTTAAAACAAGATTGCTCCAAGCTACATTGTATTTTTCATCATGCAAGGAGTTAATTATAATCAACGTAACACGCATACAAATAATTATGGGTAGAATAAACATAGTTTTTGAAAGTCTTTTAACACAAGATATGAATCTAATACCTTATAAGGAATATTTTGTTTGTTGTGTTGCAGCACACAGACACAGACAGACACAAACAGACAACAGACTCACAGCCACACATACACACACATACATACAGACACACAACAGAATGCTCCAATGTCATGTAAAAACTGAACTAAAAGCATACACTATATCTTCTAGACACAGTAGAGATATTAGTACATATAACTATAATTTGTGGTTTGGCCATATAGCTTTATGGTATTTTGAATTTGTGGTCAATATTATACTTAATCAACCCAATATCAGACATTGTAGACATATTGCAGTGTATTGTGATGAGATAAAACTGAAAATATTATTTTAAAGTCCTTCCTTTTGAAATGTTTACTACTTCTTTGTGACAGTAGTCAGGCTTCCAAGTGATGGCTTGTGGGAAATAGAAAATAATAAAAAAGGAATAAAACACAGAAGTACATGTATTTTATTGGATATGTGTTCTTCAGTGAACACTAAAGAAAGGTCTTTATCACCATCTTTGCTGAAAATCTAAAACAAAACAAAACATTTTATCTCATCTAAACCATCAAGTAGGACAGAATTTATTTGACAACAAAAATTGCTGTATTTTGCGAATCTTTCAGTCACCATCTTTGCAAAATATATTAAAATTCTTATTGATATTATAATCTCATCTAAGCCATCTAGCTGGATGTAATTTATCAAACAAAAATGTGTGGATTTTTGGAATTTTCTTGAATATTTCAATTTCATTTTGGACTAAGCAATATAAAATAACTATAATTTTGAATATAACAATACTTGTTTAAAAGTGTACCTCTGCCAAAATATGTTCATCACAAGGGTGTATGGATGGAGGAGCAACTAGCTACTTCTCAGCACCTGCTTGAGTTTAATAATAATGATAACAAAATCATATTTGTCACCAAAGGCTATTATTTAAATTGTCAAATTTCCATCTTCAAATAAGCTTGGAGACATATAGACCTTTTGCCAAAAATAAGGAAAGAACTCACCTACCTTTAAGGCATGAGCCATAATGTCAGAGGTGAGAAGACTTATTTTAACCCCTAATCTAGAGTCATATTTTAGTGCCATGGCTCGACAATATGTACCAGTACCTGCTATTAGGGCAGCATTTGTCACTCTTTGTTTCTGTGTAGAACATTCTGATTAGCTGAATTTCTTGTCAGTGACAGATCGTTAACTAGTCGTTGATGGTACTCTGTACACTGGCTTGGCATTCTTGTGTAAACACTTCAATACTGTGTGAATAAAGAGTCTGGACTAAGTAATTGTTCATCAGCAAATTATAAATGTTGGGTTGCTGATCAGTTTTGATCATACACATACTTTGACCAACAAGTATAGCATCTTTAGTACATTTTGTAGAAGTTACAAATAAGAACAACAATAACCTGAAAGGACAAAAAACTTTGAAAATAGATGAAGGATGAATTTGTCATTACAGGCCAACTTCAGATGTATGTGACAGGAGATGGGGATCGGGGGAGGGGGGTACTCGGCTGGGTAATAGTGATGGATTCAAATTACTAAGGTCAAATGTCTACATTCTGTGAAAATTGGAGTCAAAAGCCTTGAAAAGATTTGAAAATCGGAAACCTGGATAGTCCATCATTGAAAAATCACAGAGAAATTCTAAAATTGGCAACTTTGAAATTAGAATGTGCAAAATACAAATGGTATGGGTCAAAGGTCATACATGCATTCAAAGAGGGGATCAAATATGTCTGTGTGGGGGGGGGGAGGGGGTATACATATAACATCAGGATTGAATTTATTTATCAGGACTGTTCTGATTACTTTTGCAATCATGTACATACATGCATGTATACCTTAACTATGTGAGTATCTCCTTGGGACATCTGAATAGTTGCATACAGACTTATCTTTCCATGTACAGTGTAAACTCCATAATTCAGCCAAATAGTTGCATACAGTCTTATCATTCCATGTACAGTGTAAACTCCATAATTCAGCCAATCAATGCTGCTCTATAAAGAATATGACATTGCGAAATACAGTAATCAGCTGATATGTTATTTAGAATTAATCTTTGAGCTAAGGTCAGGATCGTAGTAACAAACCTTTCATACATTTCATATGGTATGACATCATCCAAAGTTAAATGTTACAATTGAAAAACTGGTGTCTATATTTCAAAATACCTTGAACATCCATTCCAAGTGAATGTGAATATTTCAATACTTATATTCTTTATTAGGGATGTGTGACAATATAAACTGTTTTATTACAGTTTAACACCTTTGAACTATTCCACAATTTTTTTTTTTACAATTCTCAATCCCCAAGAACTCAATTGAAATATAATTATTAATTGCAATTATGTAAAGTCTAACAAAATACATTGTACAATCATCTACATTATGAGACTGACTCTTTAGTTATTATACATATGTGTACAGTCATACATTCACTACATGTTTTGTTATCAACAGATTAACAAATGTGTGTAAAGATGATCGACTTAATTTACATGGAATTATATGGCAAGTATAAAGGGGAATTTTGTGCTGTAATACTGGCAGCAGAATGTTAGCCATCTACTGACTGTAAACATCATACAATGTACACATACTTGAAATTGAACTTTAATCATTAATATCTTTAATCCATATTGCAGAATTATATTTCATGTACTTGACATGCAAAAAAGCCTTGAGGTTCTTGAATGTTTAATTTTTCACTAATAATTTTTTAGCACAACTGAACTTGTTCAGTAGTGCTATAGGGATCGCCCGGCGTCTGTCTGTCTGTGTGTGTGTGTGTGTGTAAACAACTTAAAGTCAAAAACCGCTGAACCGATTGCCATGATATTTGATGGGTCCATTACCTTGGGTGTCTAGTTGGGAAATTGTTCAAATCAAAATGATCGCATCACAGGTATGTGATTTGGGTCAAAAAATGTGTTTTTTGGTCAAAAAACTTAAACTCAGAAACTACTGGGCAGATTGGTGCGAAATTTGGTGGGAACTTTCTTAAGGGGGTGTAAAGTAAGATTTGTTCATGACATGATGATTCCATCACTGATATGCAAATTAGGGCTAAAATGTGTCTTTTTGGTTAAAAATCTATAATTCCAAAACTACTGAGCAAATTGGGCTGAAATTTAATGGGAATGCATCTAGGGATGTATGGACGAAGAAATATTAAGCATACCATGATTCCATGACTGATATGTAAATTAGGTGTAAAAAAGTTCAATTTTGGTCAAAAATTTATGTCTCAAAAAGTACTTGGTCACTGAGTCTGAAACTGGGTGAGATGTTTCTGAAAGTGTTATTCTGCACAGTTTGACAAAATTGGCCCTAGCGACCATGACCACGCCCTTAGCAACAACCAATTGGCAGTATATTTTGGTAAAATAACAACATCATCTGGTAGGCAATTGAGTAAACATTCAAAAAAAAAATGTATGCAAATACCCTAGCAACCATGACCATGCCCATAGCAACAGCCAAACGGTCATGTATTTCACAAAGATAACAACAGGGATTAATAGACAATTGAATAAACATTAAAAAAATGTATGCAAATTTGCCTGGCAACAAGACCACGCCCACAGCAACAACCCAATAATCAGGTGTATTGCAAAGATAACAACAGGAATAGAAAGGCAAATGAATGAACATTCAAAAAATGTATGCTAATGTGCCCAGCAACAAGACCACGCCCATAGCAACAGCCAAATGATCATGTATATTGCAAAGATAACAACGGGGATTAATAAACAATTGAATAAACATTCAAAAAATGTATGTAAATATGCCTAGCAACAAGACCACGCCCATAGCAACAGCCAAATGATCATGTGTATTGCAAAGATAATATCAGGAATTCATACACAAGTGAACAAAAACATACAAAAATGTATGCAAATATATCTAACAACATGACCACGCCCATAGCAACAGCCAAATGATAGCATATAAAGATAGCAACATGGTTGGATAGGCAACTGGATAGTCATTCAGCATTCACTTATTGTTAGCATGGACTACCATATGGATAAACATTTTTAAACACTGTACAGTTGTGCTACAACACCATTGGTGGTATTTTTTTAAAACAAGATTGCTCCAAGCTACATTGTATTTTTCATCATGCAAGGAGTTAATTATAATCAACGTAACACGCATACAAATAATTATGGGTAGAATAAACATAGTTTTTGAAAGTCTTTTAACACAAGATATGAATCTAATACCTTATAAGGAATATTTTGTTTGTTGTGTTGCAGCACACAGACACAGACAGACACAAACAGACAACAGACTCACAGCCACACATACACACACATACATACAGACACACAACAGAATGCTCCAATGTCATGTAAAAACTGAACTAAAAGCATACACTATATCTTCTAGACACAGTAGAGATATTAGTACATATAACTATAATTTGTGGTTTGGCCATATAGCTTTATGGTATTTTGAATTTGTGGTCAATATTATACTTAATCAACCCAATATCAGACATTGTAGACATATTGCAGTGTATTGTGATGAGATAAAACTGAAAATATTATTTTAAAGTCCTTCCTTTTGAAATGTTTACTACTTCTTTGTGACAGTAGTCAGGCTTCCAAGTGATGGCTTGTGGGAAATAGAAAATAATAAAAAAGGAATAAAACACAGAAGTACATGTATTTTATTGGATATGTGTTCTTCAGTGAACACTAAAGAAAGGTCTTTATCACCATCTTTGCTGAAAATCTAAAACAAAACAAAACATTTTATCTCATCTAAACCATCAAGTAGGACAGAATTTATTTGACAACAAAAATTGCTGTATTTTGCGAATCTTTCAGTCACCATCTTTGCAAAATATATTAAAATTCTTATTGATATTATAATCTCATCTAAGCCATCTAGCTGGATGTAATTTATCAAACAAAAATGTGTGGATTTTTGGAATTTTCTTGAATATTTCAATTTCATTTTGGACTAAGCAATATAAAATAACTATAATTTTGAATATAACAATACTTGTTTAAAAGTGTACCTCTGCCAAAATATGTTCATCACAAGGGTGTATGGATGGAGGAGCAACTAGCTACTTCTCAGCACCTGCTTGAGTTTAATAATAATGATAACAAAATCATATTTGTCACCAAAGGCTATTATTTAAATTGTCAAATTTCCATCTTCAAATAAGCTTGGAGACATATAGACCTTTTGCCAAAAATAAGGAAAGAACTCACCTACCTTTAAGGCATGAGCCATAATGTCAGAGGTGAGAAGACTTATTTTAACCCCTAATCTAGAGTCATATTTTAGTGCCATGGCTCGACAATATGTACCAGTACCTGCTATTAGGGCAGCATTTGTCACTCTTTGTTTCTGTGTAGAACATTCTGATTAGCTGAATTTCTTGTCAGTGACAGATCGTTAACTAGTCGTTGATGGTACTCTGTACACTGGCTTGGCATTCTTGTGTAAACACTTCAATACTGTGTGAATAAAGAGTCTGGACTAAGTAATTGTTCATCAGCAAATTATAAATGTTGGGTTGCTGATCAGTTTTGATCATACACATACTTTGACCAACAAGTATAGCATCTTTAGTACATTTTGTAGAAGTTACAAATAAGAACAACAATAACCTGAAAGGACAAAAAACTTTGAAAATAGATGAAGGATGAATTTGTCATTACAGGCCAACTTCAGATGTATGTGACAGGAGATGGGGATCGGGGGAGGGGGGTACTCGGCTGGGTAATAGTGATGGATTCAAATTACTAAGGTCAAATGTCTACATTCTGTGAAAATTGGAGTCAAAAGCCTTGAAAAGATTTGAAAATCGGAAACCTGGATAGTCCATCATTGAAAAATCACAGAGAAATTCTAAAATTGGCAACTTTGAAATTAGAATGTGCAAAATACAAATGGTATGGGTCAAAGGTCATACATGCATTCAAAGAGGGGATCAAATATGTCTGTGTGGGGGGGGGGAGGGGGTATACATATAACATCAGGATTGAATTTATTTATCAGGACTGTTCTGATTACTTTTGCAATCATGTACATACATGCATGTATACCTTAACTATGTGAGTATCTCCTTGGGACATCTGAATAGTTGCATACAGACTTATCTTTCCATGTACAGTGTAAACTCCATAATTCAGCCAAATAGTTGCATACAGTCTTATCATTCCATGTACAGTGTAAACTCCATAATTCAGCCAATCAATGCTGCTCTATAAAGAATATGACATTGCGAAATACAGTAATCAGCTGATATGTTATTTAGAATTAATCTTTGAGCTAAGGTCAGGATCGTAGTAACAAACCTTTCATACATTTCATATGGTATGACATCATCCAAAGTTAAATGTTACAATTGAAAAACTGGTGTCTATATTTCAAAATACCTTGAACATCCATTCCAAGTGAATGTGAATATTTCAATACTTATATTCTTTATTAGGGATGTGTGACAATATAAACTGTTTTATTACAGTTTAACACCTTTGAACTATTCCACAATTTTTTTTTTTACAATTCTCAATCCCCAAGAACTCAATTGAAATATAATTATTAATTGCAATTATGTAAAGTCTAACAAAATACATTGTACAATCATCTACATTATGAGACTGACTCTTTAGTTATTATACATATGTGTACAGTCATACATTCACTACATGTTTTGTTATCAACAGATTAACAAATGTGTGTAAAGATGATCGACTTAATTTACATGGAATTATATGGCAAGTATAAAGGGGAATTTTGTGCTGTAATACTGGCAGCAGAATGTTAGCCATCTACTGACTGTAAACATCATACAATGTACACATACTTGAAATTGAACTTTAATCATTAATATCTTTAATCCATATTGCAGAATTATATTTCATGTACTTGACATGCATTTAAACTTAAAGGCGCAGACATGCATTTAAACTAAAAGGCCCAGGTCTGATTGGGATTAAAATGTGTGTTTGTGAAATGTAGCTGGCAGCACTATTGAAAAAGGTCATCTAGAACAGAAGAATAACCCTAGCTAATCGGAAGCCTAATTTTAACCTGTTTTGATCCTAATAACTAATGTTTTGTAGTGTTGTGGAAGAAATATCAGCTGTGGTTTGCGAGAATGTAATGATTTATGCAACCAAAATACTGTTCTGATGATAAGCAGTGGCATTAGTTAGGAATTTGACAGTAGCAGCTCTTCAAAATTTTGTAAATGTATACGTTGGGGAGTATCATGGACATATTACCTTTTAACATTCATGTACAATGACTGTAGATAGTTGAATATTCCATGGAATGCAAAGCAAAAACATGATACTAAACAGGGTAGATCTTTCAGTATAAGTCTGTATAGCACAGTGATAACATGGCAATAATCTCAAGAATTTTATCTCTCCAATGCCAGCCTACAAACCCATTTGTGATTAAGGACAATGTCAGGTCCCATATGTTTATATGCATTCAATTTGATATAATTTGCTCCTCAATTGGACTTGTTCCAGGTTATGACTGTTATCAATTTACAAGTTATTGACTGTCATGGTCATGTTAAGATACGCAATGTATAGTTGCCGGACAGTGTGGGCTTGTACATTGTATATAATGTTCAAACTGTCACAGTCATACCTCCAAGGTACTGTACCTTGACATTTGCATGCATACATAATTGGAAGGTCACGGTTACTACATGTAAGCTCATTGTTGATGTTTTCCATCAACTTGTATTACTTCTCCTGGATATCTGGTACTTTATTTTGCAATTTTATGGCCATTGAATATTGAATAACCTTGTCCGTTATCTCACTTTCACATTTTAGATAGTTAAGATAGGTATATGTAATTGGATGTCAGACTGTGGTATATGTACCATGTGCCCTTGTTATGAGTACATACATACATCTACTACATACATACACATACATGTACTTTTGTAGATGTTACAACTACATGATAGACTTAGCTTGTGAACATAGTTGGAGAGGTCTTGATTTTATGCTATTCTCTTTGACATGTTTTCTTATGTACACATGTACTTATTGTGAAGGGACAGAAAACAGTGACATCTTGCAACAATGACGTACATGTAAACATTCATGAAAGGCTTTAATTCTGGGTCAAAATACTCATACGATGTAATATTACGTGATTCTTGTGTAATCTGATTCATTATGTGTTACTTAACAGAATATGATAAAGAAGACATTTTAAAGGTCCTTGTATATTGATCGATCAAGCAATTTGAAATCCTCTACACCAGTGTTCACCGCTTTTCATTTTATTTGTTTCATTCAGTAGTGCTTGATCCAATTTTCATCTTATTCTGTTATAACAACTGTCTTTCTTTGCTTCTTGAAGTTGAATGGTGTTATGTTTATGGAGTACATGTACAATCTCCCATAGTAGTGTTTGTTGTCATGACTCCTGGGGCCAAGTGACTGGTCCATTTCAGTATGATGGACATAACATGTGTCCAATCCTAATGCATACATTATGTATTATGAGTAAAAACAGATAATGCCATGATTTATTATTATTTGTCACATCTCCAGATTGTAATCATACATTATGTAGGTCTGTATCTAATTAGAATGTTGATCTTTTGCCACCTGTCCAACACATGGCCAGTAACTTCAAGACATTGTTCTTGGGAAAATTATGAAATATCCATATACCCAGGTATCTGTTTAATTTCAAATTACGTATATGTCACGACTTCAGGGCAAATGGCTACATGCTGATATTTCATTAGTTTAGTAGTGTAGTAGAGACATAGCAGGCCTGTATCAGTTCTAATTTGATGGGTTAGATGACTTGAACTCCTTGATAACATGGTACAAAATTGAAGAGTAAAAACTTTGAAGATACCCAGGCATTTAATTAAAAAGTGAAATCGTGTACACTTAACTGTTTATTTGAACATGTTTAAGTTATTAGGGGGATACTTAATGCATTAAGTAAATGCCTCAATCATAAGACTTTTAGATGTAATCATATCAACGTTATCGGAAGCTTTATCAAAAACTCTATTTAAATTGCAAGTTATCTAGGTGCTGGTTGGATGAGCACTTGATGTACCAATCATGTTATTTGTTTGAAGTCCAGTGCACTCAGTGAACATCATAGAAGCTAGTCTCAGGAATATTAGTCAGTTGATAAAGAGTGTAGACTTTCTTGATACATACAGTTCCCTTTGGTAGATTTTTACAAATTCCACTGATTTACAAACTGGGGATTGGGAAGAAGTAGAAAGACGTACAGAAAATGTAAAAGTAATTTACAATGAATTTGCCGCTCATGGAAATCACGGTTTACAATGTAGTTGGCACTTACATATACAAAAATGTATGTCGGAATTGTACATGTATATGAACTGATACACATGCGCAGTTGTTTGAATCAGGTACAGAACACCTGTAAAGCCAAAAGGCAGCACATTTATGCTTGTACACATCCATCTATGGTATTTAAACTTTGTCAACTTGTGAACATGCATGTATGATTATGAATATATTGGAAGTTATCAAGGACATCATAGTAGGCTTTTTGTTTGTTTGATAGATTGACATTTTTTTGGATAATGACAAATAAATTGGATCAAAATAAACTAATCAGACACTCATTATATACTATGTGACGAAGTAATGGTCCAATTGACATTATCTTTTCAGACAATTACTGAAAATATTTCCCACTTCACAAGATTAGTTGAACACTGTTGGTGTTGTGTTTGTAAGGCCATGATCATGAAGACTACATAGAGCTTAACAGTACATGTACATTTGATTATTATCTTTTAGGAAAGAATGAATGGTGGAAAAAATGGGTCACATCATGATATAAAAATTAGAAATGATCATTTATCAATTTTTCCCCAGAAAAGCCTATATGAGAACAACTTTTCATTGTAATGTTACGTGCATACTTTGGTTAGTCAACACAATATATTTCAGCTTGCTATTAATAACATTAATAATTGTGTACTTTCTCATGGATTCCTAGCTTGTCTCTTCATTACTTAGGAGAACATAAATTGTAACAGAAGTTTATGCTATGTTATGTTTTCCATTCTTGCATCTATTTCGAAAGTTCTAACCTTACACTTAAAAAAGTATATTTTAGGAAATGCAAAATGGCAAGAGAAGTACAGATTATGTAGTGTTTTCCTAGTTCTATCAATTATCGAAAATATTTTTGTTGTCACCATGTGGGCAGGACTTGTCATGGCAATGCTGCTCATATATATTGTAGGTTATTTCATGTATTCTGTATATTTTTTGAATAGTGTCTTCGTACATGTACATGTATATGTACATGTACAGTAGGTGACCTTTTAAATTCAGATAACCGTTCTATTCTGATGTAGTCATAGTCTAGATAAATGATTATTGTTGCACAGATCTAAAGAAATAAGACCTGAGCATATTAATATTTCAGTCTGGCTATTAGGCATTATGGGTAGTTGACCCTGAGGGTAGCAGAATTGTGTACATTATTTAGTATTCAGGTGTTGCGTGTCGTGAGTGTCACATTAATTTGCTCCAACGTGATAGTATGTAGCCTTCGTAGTGATGAGCAAACTCATCAAAATGCCACATCTAGTTATCTGGTCTTCCATAGATGCATTCAACACTTCATGGCTAATTTAACACAACACACACTGTACACAGTTTTATGGGCACAAGACGACAGGTGTGTAGATAAGCTTTGATTGAACAAGACAAGAATTATAATGTGGACTAAAGCTAAAATGTTGTTTGGATGTTTTGGATTAAAACTCTTAAAATGCAATTCCTGATATACAACATTTTAATAATGAACTCATAAGAAGATATACATGTGAAAAAAAAGTTAGTTGTTGATTGTTTTTTAGAATCTGTTTTTTGTTCTGAGAAGTTGTTAGTGAAATAATCATAAAAATATTTTTGGGAAAGTGGAAATACATGACATTGTATATTGATTTATGCATGAACACAAATAATTGTAATCTATATATATGGTCATGACCATTTTAGGTCATACGATCAAAATCTATCAATTTTGATAGCGAGTTTTTCTATCAGGGAATACCTTTAGAAGGATGTTTTACGTGTACATAATGAGATTCTTGGTGAAAACTTCTTTGGACATGGTGCAATTCATTGCTTGCTACGCATACAATTCTGTACATACAAGTACATACAATTTTTATACAACAGCTGCATCAAATCAATTCTGTGTAAATAGTTACTGCTGACTCATTGTATGCTCCAAGATATGCACACGAATTTACAACAAAACATAAAAAAAATGTGTCAGGTTTTCTGGAACATGCTAGGTGTGGGCAGAAGGAGACATGATGCAAAAAATACAAGTGGTACACACATACATGTATACACGTATGTACAACAGTATTTTTATGAGGAACTGATTAAAACCAAGTTGAAAGTGTGTTCATAACAACCTGCTTTGTCATTATGATGTAAGCAATATGCCAAAACACATTTGTATATTTGTTTTATTGATTGGAACTTGTGTTCTTATAAAGTTCATGTTATGATAAATGTTCATTTATACAAGTCATGTATTTGAATAGCACTATTACTCAAGCTTTAGAAAGCAGACTTCCTGCATTTAAAATCAGTAAATCTTCCTCTAAATTGAAGTTAAATAGAAAATGAACAGTAGATAATTATACAAGACATTACTGCAAAGTGTTTATTACTTTTGAGGTGATTCATGATATCGTCAAGTACAAATTAGTCATTGGAATGTCTGCATATATCTCCAGTATCAGTGAATTTGACAGCATCCTGACAGATTATGAAATTGAGGTGTCAATCACTGGCTGTAAATGTGAGGTCAACAGATATGGATCTACTTCATACACTGTCATCTTTGCAGAAAACATGTCTATTCTTTAAAGTGTAGAATGTTTAAAAGTTAACTGAGCTTGAAATCCTTATCTGGTTTTCATACCTGTAGGTACATTGTAAATTGAACACATGCTTAGGCAAAAAAAAAAAAAAATGTTTGTTTCCAATAACACGAATTCAAAAAATAGGGTAGGTAGATAGGTAGGTCAGTTTTATTTTATTTTACTTTTAAGTTTTGAAAAATTATATGGCCCCAAGATAAGATACTCGTTATTCACAATACTTCCATGAGAGTTTGATGAGGTTTAAAAGAAGTAAATGAAGACAATTATAATTTAAGTAGATGAACATGTTATGCAGACTGTTATAGTCTAAAAAGACCTAGCTTCTTTCTGGAACCCGATTTTAAAAAAAGTGACAACAGATGAGGCAAAGGCATGAAGGTATATATGGATATGGAAGTATATTGTTACCTGCCATTTTACCTTTTTGCATGCATACAAATGTTTAGCGTCTGGGGCTTAAACTATATGGTAGTCTGGGTTATAGAAAACACACTGTTCTTTTTATTTGGCTTTATGAAATGTATTTTGAATGGGGATTCAGACCCAGCTAAAATACCAGTAGATATCAGCTTTCGAGAAACTGGATTGTATAAAACTATATAAAATATGTTATGAATAAACATAATTTATGCATACATGTGCATAAACACTTGCATTTAAACTGCCATACTATTATATCAATATGTATAATAACATGATTCTTATTTTTAAGTTTCTTTTTGATAGCATTAAGTTGTAATTAGGGAAACAGTCTTTATGGTTAAATTGGTTTCCTTTAACACAATAGATGGTGATTTAATAAAAAACCATCATTCTGTAAATTTATACATACATGTATGTCAAAATACATAAATACCAGACTGTTGGTTCAATAAAATAACCACTCAGATACAAACAAAAATGTTATGAATCCAGACTTTGATGTATGAAAAACATTCTTCACTATAATCACATATTAAAGTACATTTAAGGTCTATTGTTTGATAAATGGATGTCTTCCCAAGTAATTTATATAACATTCCACATGAGATTGATCGCTATATTGAGATCTTATAACAGGGTAATGATAGATTGTGTTTTCATCATTCATAATGGCTTGTTTTTTTGTTGTTGTAAATATATTACAGTGAGATAGGTATAATTTCTTATTGATCACCAAGTCTTTTAAGTAGAGATGTTGAAGTTGGATAGTTTTAAATAGAAAAGTAGGTTCCATGAGAAGAAGTTTAAGGAAGTAAAAGCTTCAAAAAAATCATGAGAAATAAATTTAGATGAGCTTAGTGAACATGTACTGAAACTTGTTTAACGGTAGACACATTGTTTTCAGATGGAACCTGTTGTGGACAGGATAGAAAGCACCTTGTATTAGTTGCCACATAGCTAGTGTCAAGTTGTTCAAATGGAATATTGTTACTTTACTAGTATATCTGTCAGTGTTGTATTGGGTAACACTTTTAAGTTTTAGTGCACTATAATACATGGATACAACACTGTTTCAGGTTCAGATTGTGTTTTTAGTAAGTATGGGCAGTATTGTCTCGGGTTTTGCTTTTGATGAATTCAGCTCGCATATTACTTCTGCATGGGTTAACATAATATTGTATTACTTCAGCTATACATTCATTCACTGAAAATCAATGTCAGATAGTCTGATCACATGTTTCTCAGTGAAGTACACATGTATTATGGTTTTTAATCAACTTAGCTGTACCTATATAACAGACTCTGATTCCATTCATGTCATGCGTGATTGAACTAAGTGAAATGTTGGCCGACATGCTTACATGTTGTAGTGAAATTTCAATCATAAATGTGCTGCACAGTACTTAAAACACTAATTTGTCAAGAGTTGGGTCAAGCTGGTTATATTATTAAAGATGTATGCACCTCAGGGCATGATTTTTCATATAGAACTCTAACTGCACCGCAATGATTTTCTTAATAATGTATTTCTGCAGTCAATTTGTCCAAAAATCGATATTTAACTTAATAATGAAATCTCTGAAAAAATTATGAAAGTACCTTTTTCTAGTGCTTTGGGATTAGAAGAAGTGTAACAGTTACGGAATATTTTAAATCATGTTTGAAAACATGAAAGGGTAAGATTTATATTTCATGTGGATGAAGCCATGTTGAAAAAACGTGAAACTTAAAAATTGAATCAAGACATCATGGTTATGTAATTTAATGATGTGGAACTTAGTACACATGTCTGCAGTGTGAATAATTTGATGTTCTGGGAGTTCTACCTACATGTAATGCACATAGAATGGGCAGATCGCTGGAGACAGGCCTGATAAGTAGTGTTATATACTGGGCATGAGTAATATGAAATCAATGCAACAACAACACATAAAGAAATCCCGGTGCGACAGTTTCATAAAGTCTGTATTTTGTGCCAGGAATTACAATTAGAAGGTTGTTGTGGTTCAGCACGCACAGTCTGTCCTTGAGGACTTTAAGGCTGTCACTGATAATTTACAAATGAAAGTCTAAAGTACTGTTATACTTGAGAAGTGAGTGAAGCCCGTGAATAAATGGTTTTTGTACCAGCAATGAACTTTGTCGGTAAAAGTTCATGTTTCTTGTTTTCAGCAAGTACATGGGTTGAATCATCGAGTAGTTATGTACCTCAGTGGGCTTTTTTCAAGAAGTTTGACTTGAATTTATATGGAACTGTAAACATTCTGATCAAGATATTCACTTATTGTTTGGACATGTATGCAAAATATGTGCTTTGATTTGATCCGGGATACACTGCAGTTTTGCCGTCAAAGATTTATTACCAAAATTGTCCTTATTTATATTTTAATAGTAGTTGGCATTTGGTGTCATTATTGAGAATGAAGAGACAGTAACTTTCATTACCATCCAAATATGGATTTATGTGCCAAAAGGAAAGTGTTTATGAACATTAAAACTAAATTACTTCCTGCTATCTGCCACCTGTGTTTATGTGAATTGCGAAGTGGGATGAGTCGAAATATTTTCTTCTTTTACAAACATATGAGAAGCCCTATTTCATAAATATTCTCAAATTGGCATAGAGACATCCTGGTTAGTTTAATAGGAAACTACATGTACAAAACCCTTAATTCATTGTTCATTACGGCCCAAGTGTAGGTTAATGTACAACAACAAGAATTTGTTAAGTATTTGGGAAGGGGAATGTTCACTTGGTTCAAGGACAAGGTGAGAGGTTTATGTTGAAAATTAAAATACAGCAGCCAATAGAAGTGATGGTCTGGCTGGTTTACAGAGTTGATCATGTTGTCCAATTGATTGCTGTACTGTTTGTCAACAAGACCACATACATTGTAGGATGACTTGACAATCTAATGAATCTTATCATTTTGGTTAACTTTCCACCCAATCTTGTGATTTGAATAGTTATAATGATATTTACATGATAATGAAGCCATTTTGGATTCATACAAACAATGTACTTTATTTGAAAACACAAATAGCATACATATATACAATTTGTATATCAATGTCATAGTTTCACTTTTACTATCTCAGTCAATTCTTTATATTTGATATGACTTGTTCATAAAGACACATAGCACCGATATTGATATTTATACAGACTGACAATTGAAGAACTGACATTCTTTTCATAACCAGTTATTGCATATTGCGAAGGTGTAATATCAAATTTGTAACAAATAGCGATAGAAAGATGAATCCTTGAGGAATAAATGTTATTATACTTTTTTAACAAATGCCTGGATACAGTTGTAATGAAGGCCTTCCTACCTTGAATTTGATTTATCTTTCTGAATTGGACAACATTCATTAAATATTAAATGTTCAAGGCCGTTAATTGTAGAGTGAGTTCTCCTGATTTTCACTGAGTTCAGCCCAACATATCAACTTAAATATTTAGGCAACAACTGTACCGGTAGTCTGATTCAAATCTGATGTAGGAATGCTGCTAGATTTTTGTGTCGTTACCCTTCTTTCATACTATGTCATGTATATTTTTTATTAGCACAACTGAACTTGTTCAGTAGTGCTATAGGGATCGCCCGGCGTCTGTCTGTCTGTCTGTGTGTGTGTGTGTGTGTAAACAACTTAAAGTCAAAAACTGCTGAACCGATTGCCACGATATTTGGTGGGTCCATTACTTTGGGTGTCTAGTTGGGAAATTGTTCAAATCAAAATGATGGCATCACAGGTGTGTGATTTGGGTAAAAAAATGTGATTTTTGGTCAAAAAACTTAAACTCAGAAACTACTGGGCAGATTGGTGCGAAATTTGGTGGGAACATTCTTAAGGGGGTGTAAAGTAAGATTTGTTCATGACGGGATGATTCCATCAGTGATATGCAAATTAGGGCTAAAAATGTGTCTTTTTGGTTAAAAATCTATAATTCTAAAACTACTGAGCAGATTGGGCTGAAATTTAATGGGAATGTATCTAGGGATGTATGGACGAAGAAATATTAAGCATACCATGATTCCATGAGTGATATGCAAATTAGGTGTAAAAATGTTCATTTTTGGTCAAAAACTTATATCTCAAAAAGTACTTGGTCAATTAGTCTGAAACTTGGTGAGATGTTTCTGAAACTGTTATTCTGCAGATTTTCTTAAAAACATTTTGACAAAATTGGCCCTAGCGACCATGACCACACCCTTTAGCAACAACCAAATGGCAGTATATTTTGGTCAAATAACAACATCATCTGGTAAGCAAGTGAGTAAACATTCAAAAAATGTATGCAAATACCCTAGCAACCATGACCACGCCCATAGCAACAGCCAAACGGTGGTGTATTTCACAAAGATAACAACAGGGTTTAATAGACAATTGAATAAACATTCAAAAAATGTATGTAAATTTTCCTAGCAACAAGACCACGCCCATAGCAACAGCCAAATGATCATGTATATTGCAAAGACAATATCAGGAATTCATACACAAGTGAACAAAACCATACACAAATGTATGCAAATATATCTAACAACATGACCACGCCCATAGCAACAGCCAAATGATAACATTTATCGTAAAGATAGCAACATGGTTGGATAGGCAACTGGATAGTTATTCAGCAAATAAACACCTATTGTTAGCATAGACTAGCATATGAATAAACATTTTTAAAAACTACAGTTGTGCTACAACGCCATTGGCGGTATTTTTTTGATTCATTTGATTTTTGTTTATTGCGAGTTGAGTGCCTCGCTGCTTACTTTTCACAACGAATTTCTTTTGTGTCACCAAAGCAACACCTGAGCTCAAGCTACACATCAAATATCATTTTCAGTCATTAAAATGTTATGAAAATATACATGTACAACTGTCTTTGTATGTCATAAAATAATAACATCTAAAAGCTAAAAAAACATCTTCAAGGATGCTTTTCAGCTATTACCTTTATCTTGATGGTGCAAATACATTTCACCTTGAGATTCTTTATATGTTTTCAAAATAACACATATGCTAAAAGAACATCAAATTAAATATCGTTTTCAACTGCTAAAAGTTAATCTTGATGAAAGTATATTTCACCTTGACTGTCTTTGTATGTCATAGAAACATAACACCTCAGCAAAAAAACCCTCAAATATTCGTTTTAGCTATTAACAGTTAATATTAATCCAAATACATTTTATACCATGACTTTCTAGCTGTTTTGAAAATAATATTTCCCAAAAAACCCATCAAATTAAATATAATTTCCAGCTGATGAAAGATAAATTTCTCATGACATTCTTTTCATGAAAATAACACATTCAGTTAAAAAAAAAAAACATCTGGAAAGAATATTTCCAGCTATTAATAGTTAATCTTGATGCAAATACATTTCATCCTGAGTAACTTTGGATGTTTTGAAAATAAAACATTTACATAACCTAAAAACATGAACTATCATTTTCAGCTATTTTAAGTTAATTTTGATAAAAAGAAATCTCCCCATGACTTTCTAAATCTATGTCATGAAAATAACACATCAGCCAATTGTCTTTAAAAACACCTTTAAAAATGTTTTCCTCAATATTAATCTCTGAGATAACTGATATGTACTTCCCTTCTTGAGTTTAAAATAACAAAAAGAAAATACCTCTGACCCACATCAAGAAATAATATTTTAAAATCACAAAAACAAGATACTTTCGGTCCCACATCAATAAATAATATTTTAAAATAACATAAACTCCTCTTGAGTTTAGCACTGGAATAGCAAACAAGACAAACATCGAACCTGAGATGCATGGACAATATGCACGGCAAACACACAGGTGACTGACATGAATTGCAGGAGTCGTTGGATTTTAAAAGAAATAGAGCTATGTAAAGCAATAAGCCAGAGTGTGGCATGAAATATATTAAAAAAGAGAAGCTGGGTCAACAGAAAAGATCTGTACATACGCCTCAAATGTCAACCAATGTGAGGAAATGAATGTTATAATGAATAGACATTGAATAAATTTGTATTGCCGTAGGATGTAGAGATAGTCAAATTGATTAATACCCAGGGCCCATAGTTCAGGTTTAGTCTCATAAACCAACTGTATTCCAGTTCAAATCAACAATAGCTTTGATCAATAGCTTTGAAATTTGTGTCCCTGTGTAAATATCCAAACAGGTCTTGGAATATTGAATTACGTCACCTGATTACTACTAGGTTCTTTTAAGCGTTTGACACATATTACAATAAAGATATCAATATGTTGTGTATTGTAATGTGAAATGATTGAAATATAATAATTTCATAATGTGGAATAAAACACATTTATAAATTATATTTGTTGCCGTAAGGGGTTTTGCAGAAACATAATCGTGTCGTACATAGAGGTGATGTCTTTGTAATAATTGATAGATCTATGAGAGTACACATGAGAGACTTTAAAACTCTGATAATGGTTCATGTTTAATAATTATTTCTTAATTATTTTTCACCATAACATTTAAAATATTCTGTAGTGAATTGTTTCATCATTCCCTTACAAAGTTTTGATAACCCTGGGTCTTTTGTTGATGTAACTGTGTTTGAAGAAGTAATTAGATGGTATTCTCCAGTATTTTTCTTCCTTCAGCCAAGGACAGTACAAGTGAGATTATACCATGCACAAGCCAAGTTGTCTTTAAATACAAAATATGGATTACATACCCTGGTTGTTCTACGTCATGACAACCTCTGGCTACATGTACATCACTGATAGAACTGCGGTGCTCAAAATATGAGTCAAAATCTTCTAAATTGACATTATTTTTCCTAATTTTTCATAAATTATGCTTGAGGAGGTATGATTATGTTATTCCCCAACATTTTTCTTCATTCAGTTGGAAAATACTTGAGACCTAAGGGTTTGTTACTACTTGTCTAGCGACTTGTAGTGACAAGGCGTTGTAGATCACTTGTATTTTCCTTGGCTGTATGACGAAAAGTATTTGGGAATAATATCTTATTAAAGGTGCCAATTGGATGAGGATTGGGTATTTATTTTGGATTTGAATTGATAAAACAATTTTATCATGGCTTCCTACTTGAACATCAATACATGTATGCTAAGTCTTTATTTGTAACTCAGTCTGTAAATTGAAAAAGCATAATCAATGTCTAAAATATTTGTAGGTTTGGCGCTGTTACATGTTTTTTTTTTTTTTTTTTTTTTAAATAGTTTTTTGCAATGTATTTAGTTATAAACACAGACTTAGTCAATGTTGTTACACATTACAACTAGAAAGCCATGATAAAATTGTTTTATGAATTCAAAATCCAAACTAAACACCCTAATCCTCATCCATGTGGCCATTGTAAAGGGGCCTTTGTCTTTGGTGACAAAATCATTATCTCAAGAATTTTCATAGCTGAAAATGTTGAAAAATATTTCAGAATGATATATTTATATCAGGGCAAGTTTAAAAAAAATGTTGGGAAAATAATGGTAATGCTAAATGTTTTGAGCACCACCAAACTGATGATGTAAACATCGCCATGATTTAGAATGGGTATAAATCCTGTATGTGTATTTTCAGTTCAAGTGTCTACAACTTGACTTGCACATGCTACATGTATATATACCCTAAATATATATAGAATGGTTGTGATGATGGAGATATGAGATGGAGATTTATTAGATGATAGCAAAATGGCTCACTTTACATTGATGTACAGTCCTCTAAATGTCAACACAGGTTTATTGTGTCTAGAAAATTTCATTTTGTCAAGAATTAGTTATTAAACGGATAGAAGTTGATAAGACAGCTGAGCCCCTCACATATAGCCAAGCCTTGCAATCGTGTCTCTTTAAATCTGTACACAGAGTCTATGGATGACACTTGATACTAAGTTTTGCAAAGATTACCTCGCTTGGAAATAGTGGATACATGAGTTGTCTGTTGTTGTAGTCAAATAATATATGATATATATGTTGTAATTCATTTCTGGTGATGTTGTTTTCTTCTTTTTCATATTTTATACTGTGTGTATAAGAGTGAGAAAACGATGTCATTAGATGTTAGTCCTCAATATTTGTTTAAATGTTCAGCCAAGGAAAATACAAGTGACCTAAGGGGCTTTGTCATTACGAGTCACTAGATGAATAGTGACAACCCTTTAGGACACGAGTATTGTCTGGCTGAATGAAGAAAAATATTGGAGAATAACATAATTATACCAGTGCCAGTAATATTAAAGGAAATAGGGGAAAGTAATGGCAGTTTTGAACGTTTTGACTCATATTTCAATCATAGCAGAACCAGTGATGTAGATACACATTGCCGCAACAAAGACACATGCTTTCATGACGTGGAACAACCATGGATGCATATAGGCCATATTTTTTGTTCAACTTGGCTTGTGCATGGTAATATTGGCTATATATACATGTATATCAGATATTCGTATTATGAATGCACCCAATAATGCTTGGACCTTGTAGGAATCCATACTTGGTGGTGTTTTTTCCCTGTATTAATTATTACCTTGGTCTGTGATCGACCGGCCAATTTATTTACAATACATTTTATATGTCATGTAATGTTTTTAAATAAAAAAATGATGGTGAAATATTTTTCCTATATATTTAAATATTATTCACCAAAAGATTTCTTTGTTCAGCCAAAGAAAATGAAGGGACCTAAGGGGCCATGTCACTATGAGTTGCTAGTCAGGTATTGACAAAACCCATACGAAAAAAATTGGAAATATTAATGGCAATTTGGAATCTTTTGACTCATATTTCAAGCACTGTAGGAGCAGTGATGTAGACATTGTTAGTGATATAGAACAACCAGAGTATATAATCCATATTTTCTGTTCTAAGACAATAATTTGGCTTGTGCAGTTTATTGATCTTGAGCAGATGGTATAAAATATTGTTATCTTGATTGAATGAATATGACTTGTGTAAGACCTGTGGTGATGGTTTCATGTCATTTCATTAAGAAAAAAGAGGAAATATGAATAACCACCTTCAAAATTGTCGTGATAGATATTTTCGATTATTCACAAGTCCTAGATCTTTGCCAGAATACATATAGTGACATTGACAGGTAGTCAATACGTTAACATTGACATGCAGGTTTGACCTTCGTGTATAGATCTTGTTGTCTTTTGTGACGTAAATGTTTTTATTGATTGCAAAATAATTTTCTGAATACCTTCTAATTTGGATCAAAGTCAGTGCTGTGGTTTGAAAGTATCCTTTCAATGCGGGCCTAATAAAAATGTACATTTGAATATTATTGTATTGTACAAAGTCATGTAGTATTATAAAGAGCCATACACATGCAAATGATAGTGACATAAACTTAATCATGATGATCTGATGGAAAGAGCGGTGGGCTTGGAATCTGAAAGTACATGTACCTGAGTTGCACCTCCCTGCTGCTATTGGTTTCTGAATGGCTAAAAAGTCATTGGGCAAGATTTGGGCCACTGGTAGTAGGATTGAGGTTGCTGTGTGAACCTTGGATGCAATTTACTGACATAGGCTGCAAAGGATTGCATGCTCCTGTGGGAGTTGTGGAAGTGCAAAAGGGCTGTTGTGCTATTATAGGTCTGTGCCAGGGGTATTGATTGAAATGCGCTTGAGCAGAGTGGGGGAAAGTGTTAACGAGAAACTAGCAATGTAGCATTTTTATTGGCTAGGTCAATATTTGTCTTTAAGGGTCTGCAGCCTGTGTTTAGCTACATGTAAAATATTGATGTACAATGTACATATACACACATATGTACATGTATGCACTGATCAATTTCATTAAAAACCAGGAACAGAGGTGACATGTGAGAGGAGCCATGTGCTATCAGTTTGTTTTATTTAATGCCTGGTAAAATTTTACCAAAAAGTTGACATTGTCAATAGTTGTCATGGAAAACCACAATGTGTATGTAATATTTTGTGAACATATGGAGACTCTGTATAAGTAGTCTTGATATGCTTGCATTTGGGTTGAACTTCTTTTGAGAATATACCTTGAGTTGACTTTGATCTTGAAGATCAAATATCAACACAAGTCTATTCCTCCTATCTCAAAGACATTGGCATTGTCATTGTTTTTTCCCAAACCTAAATTTACTATGATTTTCAATATTACTCATTAATTTGGACACATTGCCCATTACAACATTGTTTCAAGACCTTGATAAGTACTTTTTTAAATAATATTTTATACTTTCTCAAATGTGACAGGGTACTCAGTTGAAATTTATTTTCAGAGTTGAGTTTTGTATATTACATGTAAGGTTACATTGTACCCTTGACCCTGATATTCAAGGTCATATGTCTATTGATTATAGATGTACATGTAAATCGTTTGCTACTAATCACAGAGAAGCTCTATTAATATGAGCAGTACTGAGGAACTCTATTCATCTGATCAGTCCAGCTCTTAGTAGGACTGAGAAGCTCTATTGATATGAGCAGAACTGAGAAGCTCTTTTCACATTGAGTATTTAAGGTTGAGAAACTCTTCATATGAGCAGGACTGAGGAGCTCTATTGATATGAGCAGAACTGAGAAGCTCTATTCATCTTAGTAGGGCTGAGGAGCTCTATTCATATTAGCAGAACTGAGAAGCTCTTTTCACATGAGTATTTAAGGTAGAGAAACTCTTCATATGAGCAGGACTGAGGAGCTCTATTCATATGAGCAGAACTGAGAAGCTCTATTCATCTTAGTAGGGCTGAGGAGCTCTATTCATATTAGCAGAACTGAGAAGCTCTTTTCACATGAGTATTTAAGGTAGAGAAACTCTTCATATGAGCAGGACTGAGGAGCTCTATTCATATGAGCAGAACTGAGAAGCTCTATTCATCTTAGTAAGGCTGAGGAGCTCTATTCATATTAGCAGAACTGAGAATTTCTGTTCATATAAGCAGGACTGAGGAGCTCTTCATTATTTCATATGAGGAAGGCTGAGAAGCTCATAATGACTCATTATATATTCATGATTGTGTATGTGTACTTTAACACTGATTTCTAACCCAAGATGAGACAAACTGTCTTCTATGAAGAATTGTTGATGAACAATCTGACATTGTTGTTGGTCAGAGATTATTTTTTAATTCGGATATTAATGACCTATTTATCAAAATAAAGTGACTTATTCTTGGAGTAATAAAACCGTTGATTGTGTGAGGCTGCCAGTAGTAAATCTATATCAAAACTGACCTGGCACTCGGATGAAATCTCATTGATAAATTACCCATCTCATACTTTTTACATTTGTATTCTTACAAGTGGCTTCTTGTCATACAGTATTGAAAGAGATGCATTGTTCCCTAGAGAGACATGAATATAATTGTGTTGCCAAGGAAACTGTTTTGAAAGATGATAATGAATGACTTTCTTTACTTATGCTGTCAGTATATATACTTAGTATGTTGTAATGATAGTATTAGTAAGAGAGCCCTTTTGTCTTAGCTGTACAGCAGCTCCTAACAGCTACATACAGAATGTACATGTACATGTATATAATTTGCCAAGTTTAGTGTTCTAGTTCGAGGAGAATGATTGAAATGTAAATTCATCTTTGTGGTCAATTATTTACAAAAGAGTATGTGATTGTGTAATCTCCTGAAAAGTGGTACTAGTATATTGCTTCTTGATAGAGGCAGAACCAGGGATGTACATGTAACTACATGTATGGCAAAATTTGAATAGTAGGTGGAAAACCCTTGAATCTGCCCAACAATGGATATAGTTGTTGAAACAAAGAATCTTGAAACACAAAGTCCTGACAAAGGAGGTTACAGGAAATTGTGGTGAAGCCTGTTTTTTTTTCCGGCTACCGGCCGCAATCTACATCCCTGATAGAATGGATGATTGTAATTGTTTGTGATAGAGGGGAAGGGGAAATGAGAGATATATTACAATTTTGTCATTTATAAATGACATTTATTACATTTCTCAATCTCCAACCCATAATATCATATCTCTATCAGGATATCAAGCTTGTAAAAGACCACATAACAGTAGTACATACATATATTTGAAGTTGTCATCATTAGATTGGATGCAAAATGTATGCATACTATGTATTTTTTCATCTATTAAAACATAACATTTTTCCAACATTTGAGAGCTTTTACTAACCTTTGCACTGCTATATTACATGATTAATCATGTGAACAATTTTCTGACTTGTGTTCATACGTGAGGTGAACATGAAATTTTTTATTTCAATTTGATTGAATTCAAGAAAATTTAATCAGATAAAATGTCCTTGAACTGGTAATAATACATGCCGTGGTAGAAATTAAACCTCTTTAGTCCACCAATAAAGGCAACAAATTACATTTTGCATGATTAGCTTTCCATACATGAAGGTTGCCTAGAGGGTCATAGACCCAACTTGTTTGCAGTCGGATGGCTATATCGTAGACAGAAACCACATAATGCATAGTGAAGAGATGAAGGCTCCAATTTATGATTATCAAGTCTCAGCTTAAAAGTGACGCCAACGATGGACCATGTAATGATGAAAACATGAAATGAATTCTCCATGGATTAAGATACACGCTTGGAATATTGTTACAGGAAACCTGCAAGGTGATGGAGATTTAATAACTTGTGGTGTTTAATAAAGATGGAGATGTCGTATGTAATCAATAAATCAAGGTGTGAAATTCTAGTTGGTTTGCAGTGCACGTGTCGCATGTACATCAAAATTGTTGTCTACTCGCAGCATTGCTCCTTTTCATATTAAGGTAGATTGCGCCCCGGGGACAAATTCCACTGATTATCAAAGTTCTTACAATCTCTCCAAAGTTTGATCCTTTTGAAGTAATGAAAGAAATTTGGGGTCCACTGTCTTGTTTTCAAGGAAATTTACAAGCCTTTATTTTCCCATAGAGTAGCCAGTGGCCATATTGGATTTTGAAGTGGCTTAATTTTGATAATATTTTGCCATATTTCAAAATGTATGGGGTCTCTTGAGTCATGAAATAGCAAGGGATGGGGACTCTTTTTAAAGTTTGGTGTGTCACAAGAAATTGCTTGGTGTCTCTCATTCTTCAAATTTGGCTCCAGAGGGCATCCTGCCCAGCTCTGATTCATATATTGCAGTTTATTATTTTGATCAATCCACATGCTTTCATACATTATAATCATTCTTTACTCTTTATTCTTGTTTTTCCCAACTTGCCATTTTTATGTCCAAAAAAATCTCCCCCTGGTAGAAAGCAGAATAATTAAGTTTAAAGAAAGTTACCCTTGGGTGATGAAACCATGATGGTGTATTAATAATTAAAATCAATGTATTTTAGTTATTAGTATTGTTACAGTTTTAATACTTATTGCAGTTACTAGTATTGCAATGACCCTCAGAATAATTTTATTAGTACACGTACATACATATTTATCATAATCTGTCATCTTTAATTGGTATCATGTGAAACTGTTATTGCAGCTATGAAGGTTTTAGTATTCCAATGGGACAGTGTCCTGCTCAGACTGTCTGTTGCCCCATGAGTTGAATTACATTAGGTGTTGCAACATGTTGCAGTGATATGTGAGGCTAAGCTTCATTTGCCTGGACTGCAAAGTACTTTAAAAACTCAACATGCATAATTAAACAAACTTGTGATTGTAAATTATAAATGATATCAGCTCACACAGATAAAATGATGTCAGCTCCTAAAGGTCAAAAAGCATATATGATCCTTAATGTACAAGTTGACAATTAGCATAGAAAATTATTATTAATATGTGTACAATGTACTTATTGGCAGAAACAAATGAAATTTACGGAGACAGAAAATTAGTAAGTTTGACACACCCATTTCTAGAAACTACAATTTGGGCACACCCATTTCTAGAAAGTACAAAATGTACCTGTACTTCATTTTGTTGTTTAGCAGACTGTTGTTAATGAAATTGCTTTACTCCATGATGAAGACATTTACACCAAGTCAGTAAATGACACCTCCATTTTCCCAAGCAACCCTTCACCGTTCTAGATATTTGTCTCCTGCCCAGTACCATAATTCTCCCGAGAAACCTTTAATGATTTTGTTTGTCACCTGCACTACCGTATTTCTGCTAGCAAACGTAACTATTTCGTTTGCCACCTGCCACCACACAGTTCTCGATGTCTTAATTTGTGCGACCATAAGAAACCCTGGGACTGAATACTGATCTTCGGCTATATGGTCCATTATAGATAACCATAGATTGCCCTTTAGCTTTCACTGATGGTTTCCTTTTCCTTGATTGCCTTCATCCAAAATTTATAACTTGGTTATTTGCAATCAATAATTTAGGAGGTTTAGTCACTAAGAGCATGTAGAGTGGTATATGCAGACTGTTGTAATTAAAGTTTGTGCTATAATGTGGTGCTACGTACACTGTATCATCTGTTTTAACCCCAAAATTTTCTTTTCACTACTACATGTATCATTAAGGGACATTTGCACAATGTCACAGAAGCTCAACAAACGAAAATCATTCATTTAGGTCAAAAACCCCTCCCCCTTCCCCCTAAACGAACGTTCACAAGTACGCCATCATATGTTTATATATTGTATATTATGTAAATATTGCAATTTTTGCAGTACATTGAGGTATGGGTAATAGATCCAGAAAATTAGCAAATTTGACACCCATTTCTAGAAACTACATATTCATCATTTTGCAGTCCTTGTAAAAAGCAAACCATTGTTTTAAGTCAGTAGGATCTTTAACTCGATCAAGACTGTATCTTGATGACCACTGCCAATTCAAATTTGAATACTTGATGATTTTGATATAAAATTGTTTGTCTGAAGGAGACAACATTAAAGAGGCACCAGAGCTGAACATTTGTTCTGAAATAATTTTGTTTCATATTTAATTGTACTTAAAGATGTCTGGTCATCATTCAATCTGATTAAAATTCGATGTAGATGTCATTGCTATTTTACCTTCGTTATTTTGCCTGAATTGACCTTCGTGGTACATCTGAACTGGCACCCATGCCCACGCCGTTCTGCTAAGTGAGCCACACAGCCAATCAGGTTGCATCATACTGAAGACGGTTTATAGTGTATGCAACGCAATGCAATGCGAAGTGACCATAATTTTCACAATAAGGACGTTTTTTAGAAATTATTTCTTATATTTCCCCTTTTCTGAGTTCATATGACACAACTGTAGCAAATATTTCTATGAATCGTACAATACTTCATGACTACTTTACGTTCGAGGAGAAGCGTACTACAGGACAAAAATCACCATGAATATGATATAAAATGATTCTGTTTTGTAAATATGTGAAATTTAAAAGAATCTTAAGTGGGTCGATGTCAGTTTACCGTACTTGATGCAGTGCATTTCATGTTTTACCACTTACATTCTTAAATTTGATAGTCAGTTTAATGTTACTTTTTTGTTGAAAGTAGTAAATGTAGTTTCTAATAAACACGTGTACTCCCTGGATTTGATTTTTGAATAGGTGAGTGATTCAAGAGAAGATTTATGAAGTCACGGGTTCTAGAAATAATAATATGCATATAATATGTAAATATAGGTTTTGTAAAGATGCACTCAACCAAGTGGTACATGGAACTCGTAACATTTAAAGGTCGTCATTCATAAAATATATGTTTTTTTGATGAAGAAAGCTTATGCCCCTTCAGTATTGTATACTTGTGGATTTAATCTTGTTTTGCTTGAAGCGTGTAGATGTTATAAGAGATTGCTTTAATTGACAAGTCACTGGAATTGAAAATCCTGATGAAGATTAGAAAAAAAATTTTAGTTACAAATTCTAAACAAGGTTGTTTTTCTCACTTGAATTGGAAATCATGAAGGATGAAGATTGGAAGAAGTCATTCATTATAAATTTTGATCAATTTTTTATTATTCTGTGTATCGTAACATTTCAAAATCTTTTTGGTAACAAAGGTCTACCATGTAGCTCTAGTTAAAAGTTCATTTTGAAGATTACAATTTCAATCAATGACATTTCTTCAGGTAGCTCTTTCTCTTTTTAATTTACAAATGAATGAAGTATTATGCAAATAGTCATGAAATTTTAAGCTGTCAGCTTGGAAAACGATCTTAAAAATATGATATTTCTCAAGTAAAATATGTAGCAGTATGAATAAATAATACTCTTCCAGGATCTGTAAATTATGAAAGTGCCAGTTCAAAGAAAGGGGAGAGTACTTTTTTTTTTTTTTATAAATGAGAGTGTCTGAATAAATCTATTATAAAATCAAGTTACAAAATTATATCTTAAATTTCATAATATGTATAACATTATTCAAATTCTGTTTCGAGTTCTTTTTTCATATATTGATGTATGTTAATTTATGTGCATGTATAAACAGATTACATACACATGTAGATTGCTGGCATTACAAGTATTGACAATGGGAAAGTATGGCATTAAGTTGAATGTTTAGATATGAACTGGTCTGTTTATATTATGTTACACTGTTTGCAGTATTTGTTTGGCAAAACCATTGCTATATTGTAAACCACTCGTTCCTTTCACTTTTTCATCGAAAATATGTTGAATTTCATGGAAAGATATTTGCTTGCAGTAAGTTTATGTGATCTTGTTGTTCTCATTTGAAGTGTTGATATGAAAGAAGACTCAAATGTTGTTCCATTCTGATGTGTTATTCTGTAGCAGAGCAAGCTTTACAGACTGTAATAACGTACATCACATAAAATGCCTGGAGGGATACAGTATTGCCACACCACAAGACACACATGTACACATGCATGTTAACATCACTGTGTCCTTGGAAGTCTTTTTGGTTGAGACAAGTAACTCACTTGTACATGTACAAGCCAGCCAGACATGATAAATGTGCTGTCAATATTGATATCATCTTTCCATGTACATGTATGGTTATGATGATGACTGATACAGATATCGGTACATTATGAAACCCTAAACAAAAGAGGTAATGGTGACCCAACATGATCCGATCATAGTCTTCAGCTTTCTCTATCTTCGTTTCATTCGTTATCGACAGATATTGATTTTAGTTTAGTGACAAGCTATATTCACATTGATGAATGTTTCCAGACCGGAAACATTAGGCAATCAAAAGAAATATCATACATGTACAAGTAGGTACATTAGTGATGTATGTGAAAATGTGTGGTATTGAAGAATAATGGAAATTTAGATAGAGAGAGAGAACATCATTGAAAAAAGAGATCGCTTTGAAATATACATTAAGGTGTAAAAGAAAGCAGACGACATTCGGACTGTTTTTTGGACTCAATTTACATTCAGTGTTGAATTGAGAAATTGTCTTGGATTTGGTAGAGAATAACCCATGAGGCATGATGGCCGTGTGTAGTGTATTAAATTTCTTAGACGAACAAGAAAAGATTATCATAATATACTATGCAGATTTATGCAAATTATTCAACACATTTTAAATGATACACCTCTGGAAATGCATTCCAGTGTTTAGTGTTTTCATCCTTTGAGGGAAGATGAGGGAGAAGTCTATAGTCCTTACAAATGAATTACCTTAGCAGGTCTTTTGAAGATGTTATTAATGGGTTAAACATATGATTGTTGGTCTGTAGTCAAGCCATACAAACAAATACACAGTACGTAATGTGCATATATACACAGCCATTCATTAATCATCATTAATATGTAGTATTATGGAGAGACTAGACTTACATATCTTTTGTGTCTGATATGTTGAAAGCTCTAATCACCTTTATGTAGATCACTCCAAGCCATCAACTCACCAAGTTGATCCATTGATATCAGATGGAATGGATAAAAAATAAGCTTTTAATTCCCTGCCATTAATTGTGATTAGTAAGTGATATATGCGTGTAATGCATTTTAAGTAGCCTGTACATGTCACTGAAGCACTTTCACTGAACCGCCTTAAGTGGAATGCAGGCGTGCAAAGAATACACGATGCAGACTATTATATTGGGTACGTGTAATTTAATGGTAATTATCAGAGCTAGATATATGTGTGTGTTTGTTTCTGTGTGGAAAGGATGTGTTCTACAGTTGAATAGATATCATAGACACTGCAACCCTGACACATTTTTCAAGTAATGAAAATCTTCAGATGATTCTTCCATGTGATATTGTACTGGATTAAATCACTATATGTAAACAAACTATTAAAAGTACTTGTAATGTTTTACTTCATAGTATTATTGCAACATTATTCTTTCTATTTTAAGGGAGTTGCACAGGCTAGGACGTCAGTTAAAAATCTCAATAAAAATATGTAAATTCAATTCAATAAATGTATTTATACACATTTGAATAAGAATTAGCAAGGGGCTAACAGGAAATGTACAGGTAAATCGACCTCAAACTGTGACTGGAATTGACATGTTTGTATTTTGCTGGGGAGTCTGATGCGCCCTCAACAATGACTCTCTGTATCCAAGGCCCACATCACGCAATGGCGGCATTTTGTAGAAGGCTCAGATGCCGTCAGCATGAACTAGTATTCAGACGCCTGCTAAATGGTTTGTTTTTTTAACATATAGAAATAAAACCAGTCCAGAAATTATTTGTTTATAACCTTGATCTGCAAAATCAAAGGAAAAGAAAATGTCAGGTGATGTAAAGGTGTAAATGTCCCGTATGCGTGTACGGTGAAAACATGCCTTCTGTGTTAAAATAGTCTGGATGAAAACATATCACAAGTTGTGCTCTTCTTCATGGTTTGTTGGAAGGGGGAAACTGTAGAATGTGAAATGTCATGGTAACAACTTAACAAGTGCATCATGAGACACATTAATCATGTCTTCGACACACATACTGCACTTTAATTTCTTTCTTCATACAAGGGTTGACATTTATCATCCTACAAATACTTCAAAACATCTGCTAGTTCAGCCTGTTCCAGTTCAGTGTGTTCCAGTTTATCATTCATGATCAGTGAGAGCACTCCAAAATATATCACCCTACACAATGTTGTTATACATTGAGTATGTTGTTGTTGTTGTTAGTTGTTTACCATTGACAAAAGTTGACTATCATCTTTCACCAACCCTCAATACACCAGCTAGTTCTTTATGTTGTTTACCATGTTGTTGTCCTCAAGTAACAACAGTCAACTGTTCCTCACAAAACCCCAACCCTCAACAAACCAGCTACATATAGTTCTGTTTGTTGTTGTTTACCAGTGACAGCAGTCCACATATCACCCTGCCCAAACCCTCAAAGCACACAGTCTAGTTCACCATTGTGTCATTAACTAGTGACAGCACTCCACATACATTCCATATGTATCATCCTGCCCAAACCCTTAAAACACCAGCTAGTTGACTATTTTCTTTATATTTTTTTTTCTTAATTATGTTTTCATTGACTACTTCTACTAAAACCCAAAATTGATTCACTGTATCACTGTCAAACTTACAGTAATGATACAATTTCTTTTGTGCAATTACATAGCCAAAAATGTCTCCAGTGTTCAAGAAATGTAATCATTCTTTTAGTATTATAAGTAATAGTAATAGTAAAAGAGAGTTCAAAGTTCTTGAGTTAACAAACTATCGTTCTCAAGCAAACTTTGCAACCTGTAATTGACACATTGCCATCCCTGGTCCATTGCTTAAATTAGTCATGTATAGAACCATAAAAACTAACAGTTGTTATATCCCAACTCTTCACGCCTACGCTATATGTATGTAGATATACTTAATGAGAAATACATATATTGTTTATTACAAAAAGTTATACACACTTTTGAAGTTGGTATTTGAAGAAACCTGAAGAACTGTGAATCAGAGGCCAGAGTAAATTTTTGATCTTAAACATCTATTTTAAGCATGATCTATATAATGTGTGATAATTTACGATTGTTGACAAAAGTATACATGCACCAGAACAAGTGCGTGTGAAACGATACATCTGGACATACTTAATGACTAACGTAATGTAACTATTTTCAACTACAAGGTTTAAAAATAGACATATAAGCATGCTTTAAATAGCTTTTGATGATGATACAGTGTAATACATAGACATAGCTAGACTTGAAAATATCCTGACACATTTATTATATATGGAGTACTCAACTGCTAGTCTTTCATTTTGTTTTCCATATTTCACTACGTTTGATATTTCATATGTATAATATACTTTGTCATGTTTGACGTCAGTTAGTGCCTGTAATCCATCTAGAGCCTCACACCTCATAATGTTGTCAATTTGATATACTGGTAGGTGAAGTGTTTTCGACTGCTGCAAATGCACAAGGTACAAATGTACATGGAAACAATGTATTATGACGTCTAAGGAACCGGTATTAATATAATAAACAACAAGATTAACTACATTGTACCAGGAGATTTTAAAAACATCGCAGCTAGCCATTTGATAGTCTCTGATCTTTTCAAAGACCTTTCTCTCAGCATTCAAAGTGTGGAATCACAGAGAAAATCTTTTAAGAGGTGTCAGAAATTTAGGATTTGCCATTCTGCTATAAGTCTCAAATAATGATGATATGATTTTAAAATAAGTCAAAATACAGCCTTTCATATTCTCGCAATCTCTTAAGACCTTAATTCAATGTAACATCAATCTGTGGATTCACTCGGAAAGTTTTTGATTGCAATATCTCAAATAGAGTGGCTGCTAGCCAGCTGTATAGTTTTGATGTGTGCGAACATGTACATTTTTTTTCCGTATATTTGTGAAACCCCATATGTTTAAATTTGATGGTGCAACAATAACTGTACATTTGTATGTTGGCTCATGTGCCCAGGTACTTTTGAGTGCCATTGTAAAGTTGGTATGCAAAACTCATATCACTTATCAGGCTCAAGGGATGAGCATTGAAGGTATGTAAATAGATATGTATGTATATATATAATACAGGTGATTTATCAGAAATTAATAAATACAGATCATTTATCAGAAATTTAAATGCCTGAGGGGTAGCAGTAATTTTTACAATAAGTCATATTCAACAGCAAAATGTTGGGAAGAAGATGGAGAGGTCAACAAATGATTTTTATTACTATCTTAGTACAATGTATATTAATTCTGTCAGTAACACAATAGTCATCATCAATATTTTAATATCAGAAAATTATTTCTCCCAAGGTAAAAAAAATTACAATATTGTTAGCATTGAGAGATACCATCCTTTGCTATGCATAAAAAATTTGATTTAAAATTTCATACACGAATGTACTTTACAACGATAGCACAATTTATTGTACACTGTGTTGACAAATGAATGTGTACGTGCAGTTGTGAATAGTAACATGTCAATTTGACAGGAATCAAATGACAACCGAGACCGGTCAGGTTTCATATTTTGGCAGCAATTATAGATCTAAACCTGTAGAGTAAACAGTGTCTAATTGAAATGACATATTTCTGAATGCAGAGAATTTGTCTGAATCAGGATAAAGAATAAGGGACTAGATGAATTGTTGTCTGTGTACAGACAAGGAGGAAAGAGAATACAAAGGCTGTTGACCTACAAGACTCCCTGTCTGACGTCAATGTTGGCTAACCACGTCATACCTACAGTACAACAACAACTCTAAAGCCAATATAATTGTAACTTCTTTTGACTCTGTCCGCTACATTGATTATACCTATTTTTATACAAATATTACAAAAATATTTTTATCCTCGGTTATAATTAGGTACTTGTTCTTCTGGCATGTTGATTTTAGATATTAAAAGGAAGTGTCTGAATTAATTCATGACTGCTCATTGTACCTGGCTACACTCTATTGCTGCATATGTTAATAACAGCCTTCAAGGTGTTAGTTTAAACAGACACAACTGCAGGTTTTGTCAAGTTTGGACAGTACTGATAACACTGACTGATTACAGTATTTCATGTGTTATTCAGTTATTTCCAAGTATGTAATTGCCTGCAAGATGTCAGTTAGTGCTGTCACATACACATCTCCAGGCTTTGTGGAGTCTGCACTTCTGTTTACGTAAGTCAGTCGAATTACATCATATCAATTGTTTTGTTAAATTTCTTCATGATATTGTTGAAGATGTGATGTCATACACAGTCTTTTTTTTCGCAAATAGTATTCAAAGTTAAATACCCGGTATGTACATGTATGTCAAAACATAATTATGCACAATACATTTCACTTCTTACAAGTTACATACAACCTTATCAAATTTGAATGCATCATGACATTTCTTTTATATTTCTTGAAAATTGATTATAACATCAGTTGAAACTTAATTGTCCTTATATACAGCATGAAATGCAATGATTGTATATGAATTTAATGAATAAAAATCAAAATTAAAACTTTTTCATGACATTTCTAGGCAAAATTTTTGTTATTTAAAAAAAAAAGCCATGGAAACACAATTTTACCAATCAACCATTCTCAACACAACGTCAGTCCAGTCCATATTTCTGGCAAAAAGTCATTGGAAAAGGGGTGGGATCTTAGTCTGGGTATTTATTTTATTTTGCTTTTTGCACACCAGACTAGCTCCACACCACGACATCAGTTGCAATCACTATATTCATGTAACAAAAGCCGTTTTCAGCCAAACTGTCATTGTAACATTTGTAAGCATACTAGATACGTTTATTAAATCCGATTATTTCCTGTTGATTCCGAGGTACCACAATAAGCCCACAGTTTTGATGAAGTCATTGCTCCCCTGTGTTGTCACAACACAATGGTGTACATAGCGATAATTCCACTACTACATAATCCAGGTGTATATTGAAGCTGGTCATATCTACCTTGACTCAATATACAATTGTATGTGCATATGATATATATAGGCTTCTGAATAGACAACAATGAATGCATACCACATATCTACAAGTTAATAACATGCATGCAGTTGCATTATCCGCACAACAAAGACACTGCTATTACCCATTTGTGTAATCTTACTCATCCATAAACTATAGTTTATTTAGTTTGTGTCTATAGTATGTGGTAAGTACATGTAGGTGTGCAAGTACATATAGATGAGTTGAAAATGACTTAGCTCATTTTCCAAAATAGTAGTATCTGGTTGGTACATTGCACATGTACTGTATAGGTATGTGGGTATCGGGTTAAAAATGATGTAGATCAGTTTCCACAGTAGTATGTGGTAGGTACATGTACATGTGGGTATTTGGGTAAACATGACGTAGCTCAGTTTCCAAAGTAGGACATTACACATATGTGATAGGTACATGTAAGTATGTGGGTATTAAAATTAAAATGATGTACAGCTTAGTTTCCAACGTAGTATCATGGTACATACATGTACATGTAAGTATGTGGGTATTTGGGTTAACTTTAACTGATGTAGCTCATAGCTGACACTAGAGTGATGGCTAGTCAAATAGATGGTTTTTAAATAATCAAATCTTGCATTCAGATAAGATGCAACCGTTGTATGTCTTCACTAGCTCCAACTAAGACTGATGGTTTATCAAATGCCACAGTCACAAGTGGATATTAAGAGTGAATTGTATGTGTAGACTACAGTCTGCTTTATATTGGGCATACAACTACATACACATTTTAAAATCAACTTAATATTATATTAATTTAACTTTTCATGTAAATAAACTGTTAATCAATGAAACTTAAAATTTTCTTTAATTTGAAGCAATAACAATTTAAGACATGATTTTAAAGTTTTTGTACATCTTAAAATTGACAATTGCTAGTGTTGATATAAATTACAACTCTGAATACAAGTTATTTTAATTTCTTTTTTCTCATCCTTTGGTTGTTCATGTTCAGTTTGTCTTGAATATATCAGTGTTAGTTCGGGAGCATTAAGAAAACGTATAGATGTACATTAATGGGGAAGTTTGATAAAATTACTCATTTCCTATGCCTTCAATATCATCTTGTTAGAACCTTGAAAGTAAGTGGTCAGTGAACGCTGGTAAAATTTTACCCGTACTGACTAACATGTACCTATATCCTGCAAGAAATACAATCAGTAGGTATTATCACAACTTAGAATTAGAAAATTGTTCGTTCAAAAATTATCCTTCTTTGTTTTCTTTTTATGTGATGTGGTTTCTTACGTGTGTATGAAAGGGATAAAAATGATCCAACGATATACATGTAACTTATAATGTCTTGTATGTGACAAAAGTATTCCGGGATAATATTTTGATTTTCAATTATGCGCATATTAATTGTCACTGTACATATAGTCACAACATACATGTAGATGAAAATCGTTGTATTTGTAAGCACACCTTTATCTCAATTCTGCTAAAATGATGTTGGTCATGTTCATGAAGTAAAACAATTATCAGTGTAGGTTGCCTGTTACTTTACAGTTGTACATTTTATACACTTAGGTCAGATTGTTGAGGTCCGATGTGAACAGTCCTGTAAAGTTGTAGGTTAGGTTGATGAGGTCAGAAAAGGTCATTTATAGTTGTAGGTCAAGTTGAAATGGTCAAAAGGTTGTTTAGCACACTCAAATTACACATGGTATAAATGTATATGGAGGGGTGCTGGTTACTGGTAAAGTTTGCATAGATTTCAATACCTTGTACTATACTTTGGGCGTGCGCGCGAGTGTGCGTGTGTGTGGGTGGGTGGGTGGGTGGGGGGTGAGGGTGAGGTAGAGCCTAGTAAAAAACCCAGATAATTCACCAGTAGTTGTTACATCAGCAAACGCTGATGTTATAATGAAATGTGTGTGAGGAATGTGACAACTGAATAACAAGACAAACTATTTCACATTTTGAAAGTAAAGACAAACAGTCTATTTCATATTGATGAAACTGTTAGGAAGACAGCTTCTACTGTAAAGACTGACTGATCTTGTAGGAAACAGCAATAAAATGAATTCTCAAAAGATTGAAGTAATTTGTTGCCATGGTTTTATGTTGGCGTCTATATATTGAAGCAAGACGTACACATTTCATAATGAATGTGTTTTGCATAGTACATGTGGACATTTATCATTTCTCTATGAAAAGGACACCCCAGACAATTATTCAGTATTGAATTCTCATGAAAGGGATGTTTGAAAGATAACTTGGTTAATATCCTGGCTGTCACCAGCGTTTGTGTAGAACAGGTAAAGGGTGTGCATTTTTGTAGTTGAATAAATAGGTAATGCAGTCCAGTGTAGGTGCAATCATTATCGATATTTTTTCGTATCTATGCCAACCTCATGTTTTTAGAACAGTCTTAAAAGAGTATTGTTATGTCCTTATGAGGATATTACAGTCAACTGACTCAGTTCCTGAAAGCTTTTGTGGTAGATACACATTGCCAGACGTTACAAGGAAGATTCTGTGGATTTACACAGCAAATGATCATTGGTGTGTGTGCTGTCAATCTGTATGTCATTGCAAAGTACAACAGATAACTTGTAAAAGGGAAAGACGGTGTGTCTGATTGACATGACAGATGCATACATAGATACTGCTCTGTGTCATCTGAATCCACATACATGTATATCTACAGAAGCATGTGCTGTCAATCTATGTCGAGGCAGAGTACAGATGACTTGTAAAAGGGAAAGATGTGTCTGATGGACATGAGAGATATATAGGCATACATGCAGAGTTACCGTACATGTCCATGAACTTAGGGTCATTTGGTGGTTTAGCACCTTGGATTTAAAGAAAGTATCTGGTCAATAATGTTCATAATTTTCTGTGTACCACTGTACATTTAGTCTGTTTCTGAAACTTTCTCTCTCCTATTTGTCCACAAGAGGGCGTAAAGTCTAATAGTCGTCACTTCAGGGATGACATCTTTAAACTCGTTGAAAGGACTGTGTCAGTTGCAATGAGGAGTTACAATTTATACACAAACAATGAATAAGCTAGGTGATGTCTCGTCACTATTTTGAACTTTACATTGAACACTTGAAAGTGGTTAAAAATGCTGTTTCATTTTCAAAAATAAAAAAAAACTTTTGTTTTGCTTGGCTAGTATTCAGCCACAAACCCAAACATGTACATTGCATTGCAGTATGTAATTAGGTCATCTCAAATACTGTAAAAAACGTATTATTGTTCAGTACTCCCTGCCTCCATTTATATTCATGCACACATATAAATTTTAACAGAATTTCAAAATAAATCTTGATAAATTTTTAAAATGCATGGTTCCTGGTATGATACTTGCTTTAGTATAACATTTGAAAATTGAAGTGTCTTCAGATATTGATGATATTTCAAGTGGAATACCTGGTGTACTTGCGGAGGTTTTTTTAGAACGATGGTAATTTAAGGATGAAAAATCTAGCTGAGTTCCCCAGCTACATTTGTATTTTTAAATTCTTTCTCACCAAAATGACGAAACTCTGTAACAGTTTAAAATATAAGTTCCCAAGGTTATTGTGAATATATTTCCTAACCAAATTTATGATATTTATCATTTTATATACCGATATACTGCTGCCCCACTCTACCATTACTAGAAGGTTCCACCACCTCTATCCATAAACATGGTTTATTGTATCCTTGTACTAATAATGTTGTGTTTTGTTTGTTTATGTTACAGGAATCCGTGGAGTATGCCTTCCTTGTAATATTTACATTAGAATCAATTTTGAAAATTCTTGCATATGGGTTTCTCCTTCACAGTGGTGCATACCTTCGGAATGCATGGAATATTCTAGATTTTATAATTGTCGTTATAGGGTAAGACATTCTTTTCTTTGTTTGACTCAGAGTTTAATATTGAATCATACATGTAGACTTCACAGATTTAATATATCTTCTTGAACTTCTGTCTTATATCTTATGAATCTCAGATAACTTATTAATCAACTTATTAATCACAAAATATCATAAACTTGTTCAATGCTAATTATTAATTCATAACCAATCATATAGTATTATGTATTATAGATATATATTGTGATTTGAACAGTGTACTTGTATAATGTACATGTATGTGATGGGATGTTATAATGTACAAATGTAGTGTGAAGTGATGGGACATTATGGCATATGATACAATACAATATGATAGCATACAATGTGATGTGATATGATACAATACGTTACAATATGATACAATACAATACAATACAATACAATACGATATATGTATGTGATATACATGTACAACATAATAACCCATATGCAGTGCTGTGGTATATGATACAATGTATATGCTTTGAAAAAGGTAGCAACGCTGATATTACATGTGATATGGTATGATATGATATGATACATGTATATGATAGGTATGATATAATATATGATACATGTAGATATGATAATGAGATGTCATCTATGATATGATATGAGATGCCCTATATCATAATGATATACACATGTATGATGTGAAGTGATGTACATGTACAATAGCTCTTCTCCCCCCCCCCCCCCCATCTCAAATGTGTAAAAGATATTGTGAAGAGCTGCTTTGTACATTTGTAGATATGTAAGTGGGCAGAATACAAAGTGTGATCCTCCTCTCTAGATATGTACAAACTAGTATGTACATGTCCAACAAACATTGATTATGATATAATTCATTGTATGTAATTTACATGTAATTCATTATCCTCATGGGCACATCCAAAATGGGTTAAAGAAAAGGTGTTTCATCCATGTGCAAATGTTATGTGTATTATAAATGTGTGCGTGCATGTCTGTGTGTGTCTGCGTGTCTGTGTGCATGGGACTATCCTGCCACCATGCTCGTTTCTCATGGTCGTTTCTCAGTCATCACTCGCTGATTTGTTTTGAACCAAATAGGTGAATTTCCTTTTTAGCAATGTGATCAAATGTGGTAAAATGGTGTCTTTTGAAATGTTCTGGATGGAGTATGTATAACAATGTTATATATTAGTTGACTTTTCATTGTTTAAATGTAACAGACGGGCTAGATGAAAGAATATTACATTCGTTTACTTTTCATGAAAAAAAGATGAAAAAATGAAAGATGAAAAATACTATTTTGGTTATCTTAACATTGTGCAAAAGTTATGGGATGAGTTGGACAAAACAATTGTATCTTTTTTAGTTGACTTTTCAAATGTTTAAATATTTCAGGCTAGATGAAAAAAAGTATTTTTGTTGTCTTTTGTTAACACTGTTCAAAAGTTATTGGATGGGCTGGATGAAAGAATGGTATTTTAGTTGATTTTTCATCATTGAAATATTTCAGATAGGCAGGATGAAAGAATACTATTTTAGTTGATTTTCATTGTTGATATGATTTAGGTGGGTGGTTGACAGAATGAGATTGACCGGGGTAAAGAATGTCACCTCGGGTGACTCTTCAGTGCTTGGAGATTGAGTTGGGCTTGATTGAAAAATACTATTTATGTTGATTTGTGATTGTTGGGATGTTTGTAATGGACTGGATAAAAGAATGTCATTTTTAGTGACTGAGGTTATCGATGAACTAAATGAAAGAATTTTACTGTGTATTTTTAATGGATGATGCACGATGAATGACGATGGCTGTATGATATGATATGACGTCTGATTGCTATATAATAAGATATTTAATGGTTTCTGTTGTAGTTAAAGTAGCACAAGTGGGGTTTATAAACTTTGTACTTTCACTTTTATGTAAGTGAATATACTTAATATATAAAACCACATTCCAGTATAATGTAATATTGATGCATGAAGTACATACATGTACTTAACCACCACTCTCAATTTACTGAAATCAAACCGGGTGTTAAGATATACATGTAACTCATAAACAATCTGATGACGTAAGATTATGATTGTCTTCTGGTATTGTTAGAAACATTGATTGCTTAGTAGGGATTTCCTAAACATTTTTTAATACATATGGTACATTATGCCATCGGATTGTTTATGAGTTATATGTCTATCTTGAAACCAGGTTTGGTTTCAGTCAATTGTGTGTGGTGGTTAAATATGCTGCAGTAAGTACAATACTGCAAGTACCTTTTAAATACGCAACAAAATCTACGCCCAAATACGTATAAACTCAGCTTGTGCCCCTTTAACAATCAGTTACATCAAGGAATTTTATCCTTTCCGCTTGCACCTGATTATGTTTAATTGCTTCAGCAAGGAAGGAATGAATGTTTATAATGTGTTATGTATCCATCATGAGACAATGACCTCAGCTAATTTACCTCAAATGATCCAAATGTGAGCATGTGCCCACACATTAACGTGGACTGGAATACCAATTTTAGACAATAGAATTGCTATTCTAGTCCACCACTATGAATGTTCATAAGTTTATTGTAACACATTTTATCAGCAATAATCCTTCGACTGAGACACAAGGTGTAAAGTAATGTTTGGCTATTTGGCTTAATGTTTGACACCCCTTGTAGACTGTGTTCTCATTTGTGATTGTTTGGGTAACGTCTGAACTGATTATTGCGATCGGCGCGAAATGCAAATTACAAAATTGTGCTGCTCAAGCCAATTCACCCAACAGTCGCATTGCCAGCTACGACATTGTACATTGTGCAACACTATTCTTGCTGTACCATGTGTTGACCTGACTACAGTGCTGCGAAAAATCATGTACAATCATGTACTTGCATGTGTATGTGTACATGTATATATGTAATGTGTATTGTACCGGTATGTACATGTATGCCAAACATGGCTGGTGGATGCTTCATAATAGATAGAACAGCCAGACTGTCTTGCGTATAAAGGAACGGTAACCAATCACTGACGAATATTGAGTTCAAGTGCCATATTTAAAATCGACATTTCGTACAATAGGAATTTCTGTGTTCGTAAACTCTATAAGCAAGGTAGTGTTTAGTGAGAGCTGAAGTTTGTATGCAATCGGCATGTACTGTATTATGAGAAAGCGGTCTTTTGATATGTCAGCCCACTTTCACAATATATTTTGGTTTTCGAGTCTTCTTTTGCTATTCCAACTCAATTTTATTGGCCTACTTACAAAATAGACAAAGTCTTTGAATCTGCAAGTTTTCAGATTAAAATAAAAATTCCTCAAACATATTTGGCAAAAACGTAGATGTACAAATGTATTTGAAGCCGACAAATATCTTCCTGTACTGACAAATTGTAACTGCATGACATGAAGGCTTTGCATGACCTAAAAAAATTTGCACAACATGACATAATGTTGAGATTTCTTATTAATATTTAAATATAATTTTTTTTTAATTTTAGTGTTAAAACTATCACATAACATAATTTTTTGCACCTTTTTTTTTTACTGATCTTGTTAATAGCAAAATATCAGTCAATTCTTAAAATCTTGAACCATAACCTCACTAACATTTTACATAAAAATCTTGACGAAATCAAAATATGTAAGTTTTCCGATATGGTATGATGTTTGTTAACTGCAATGTACTTCATGTTTTCTTTACAATCCATGCAGTTTTTGATGTCTTTTTTTTTTTAAATAATGTGTTTTTGGAAAGGTATTTTGTTAAAAGTAATATTTTTTATTCGGCATATTTGAGTGGAATTTTTCCAAAATATGCTTATTTGTAATAAGAAGGTTACTATACACTTTCTATATACTTTTGTAAATATTTTTTCCCCTCATTTTTTATCTTAAGATAAGAATTCTTTTTGTGTGTGTGTAATCTTACGTTTTGTGTTTTATAGTGTGTGTACTAATACCATGACGTTTTGCCTTGCAGATTCATAACATTTGTTTTAGAATTTTTTCACTTGGAGCAGAACGGTTTTGATATAAAAGCTCTTAGGGCCTTCCGTGTACTGAGACCGCTGCGACTAATTACGGGCGTGCCGAGTAAGTCACATGTCACTTTATGTTGGTATCTGAGTGTGCATTTCTCCTATGTTTGATTTCCCCTTTTTCTTTACCCACAGAATATTAAGTGAAGGTTTAAGTAAAGCAAACTTGGCCACACAAGACTTTGATGTGAAGGCCTTGAGAGCTTTCCGTGTACTCAGACCATTACGCTTGGTCTCGGGTGTTCCCAGTAAGTAAACTGACATCCTCATGCTCCATCACCAGCATCGTACTTTTTCCAAGCCTGCAAGCAAACTTCTGGGAATTGATTAAATGCTGCTGTGCCTATAATTGCTTGCTAAAAATTTAACAGCGCATGTGCCATGACCGCTCACCTTACCCAACATTGTTCTCAACTTGTGTTTCTTCCTATTTTTATCCTAAATGTCTTCGTCTTTGAGGTTTTACAACACTGTCCAAATTAAAAAAAAAATGGTTTGCTAATTTCAAGAATTGAAAATGATCAGGTTTTGACAATGATTGTAACAAGCATTTCACCTCGCAGTATATTTGCAGACCTTTGAGATCAATCTTTGTGTAATTTGTCTAGGCCATCAGATGTGACTGTTAGGTATCCAAAGATGAAACATACAATTGGCCTTCCAGAAGGGTTTAATAATATTAATAATTGTATAATATAACATGATATACATGTGCAGAGCTTTTATTATCTCTGGGAAAAAATGTTTTCTAACCATGTACAATGTAGCTTTCGTCAAATTAGTGTATCATGCCCGCACTATTTAAACCTTTATTGATGGCTTTTATATAACTAGCTATCCATCAATAGACCAGTGCGAAAATTTCCCCAGAAATAATCATTACGGGAGGTTTAACCCATGTGTACCAAAGTTAAGTAACTTGACGCTGTGGAGAAAATATGACCACATGTGGTGTGCTGAGCGAATAATGTGAGACACACACACACACATGCTCGCGTACTGTGATTCCTGAGAGATTCATGCAAGCCCAAGTGTTGGTTTATGCGTCCAATAGTGAAGTCAAGTAACTGATTTGATGGATGGGGACCGGGGGGTTTAGTTGAAAACATACTGTAATGCATTGTACATTATCTTAATGAGATGAGTTGAATAGACCAGTGAAGACTTTTCTCGGGGATGCAAATGGATTAACAACTAAAAAAAAAAAGAAGACAAAACACACACACAAAAAAAAATGTTAACGAGTCTTTGTTCAACCGCATGTAGATGACGCTAGTTCAAATATACTGGCATGTAAAAAAGTACGCAATTAACTCATAACCTGAAAAGGGCTGTCCCTATAATATTACAGCTGAATCTGTGCATAAATTGTTAAACAGTGGTGTAAACTCTTCATCGATGAATCCATGCCGGTGTGCCAATTGCCACCCTTGTCCTATAGCAGGTACTGCAATGCATGATGGTAGAAAACCAGATTACACATATATAGAAGGAACTGATAATGCATGCTAGGAGATATCTTAAGAATTAGAATGGGGTATGTGTTGTAGATATGTAATTTATTAAAGATGATGCACTGTGACCCATTAATATTATGACCTTGAGTTTGACCTTGACTAATACTGGAATGGACTCCAGAATGTGTTACCAGCTTCCAAGTAGCAAAAAATATAACCCATGTCCAAGTTTATCCAATATTACGATGTAAAAGATCAGATTAGAGAAAAAAAGAAAAAGGATGCTGCAAACTGTCAGGAGATAGCAGTAACACCCCTCTGTAAATGCACACTCTCTCTCTCTTTGTATGAAAGAGTACAGATCTTTGACTGAGAATTGTCAGTCATGGTCCCTGTATTCAGTTATGGTTATCTGGCACTTCTTTCTATCTTTGCAATCTTTCAATCAAAAAGCTTTGATTATATTTTGTTGTTGATTTTTCATTTCACAATTTTTGTTGTATTACTTTTATGTCAAAAGAATGAGAACTTTTATTCAGAAGTTGACTGCTTCATTGGAATCTTGTAAATACACTTACAGTCTGTTTTTCTAAAGTATGGAATATTTTTTTTTGAATATTTGTTTATATTTATGAGACAGAAATTAAGAAAGAAATTAAACCCAGTGTATTTTTTTTTTTATAATTTCACTGCTTGGAACAATAGCTGGTATACATGATCAATAAATTTGGGTCGTGGAATTTTGTTTATATATATATAATTTTATATAAAGCCAAGTCAAGATGTATATTACAGTTTGGGATCAACATACTCATGTGCTAGTTGATGGAAGTGTGACTTATTTCATAGAGGGACTTTATTATGATAGTAATACAAGAACAAACATTTTTGGGGAACTTACAAAGAAAACTTGAGAACTCAAAAAAGAAGTCAATGTCGAATGTATACTGTCTATCATGTTTTGTAGTTTAGAAATCACATCTTTGCATATTGTTAGGTAAAGGAGGTCAAAGGGCAAAGCATAGAGGTCAAAGGTTAAACACAAATTGACCACATAATAAACCAGTAATGCAGTATGGCTTCGGATCAAGACAAATTTAATGACTATGGCCAATAAGAGATTTGTTTTTACAGATTGGATATAAAAAGTACAGTAAAATGTAAAAATATCAAAACGTAAAATTATGAGTAAGAGTCCGAAATGTTCAAAGTCACACTTCTACCAGTTTGTGCAGACTACACAAAGAAATCATTATGCAGCATCGTGTATTTTGTATTTTTTTTGCATCATGCATAACAGTGATAAGTAACACAATTTTGCAGTGGAGTTTAAAATAATGGAGTGTCGTGTTAGTGATGTGGTGAAAGTGAATGCTGTGTCTAAGAGCGAAATATGAACAGATGTTGACCAACACTCAAAAATATTGCTGTACTTGTGAATGTCTCAAGCTCATGTAAAACACAAATTAAAAAAAAATGTGACTGACTAATTTTCGTGCAAGATTTGATTTAACTTTCTATGGCGAAAAGCAAAATATAGTCATTCAAAAATCACACCATCTTTAAACATGAGGTCTGAGTGTAGCATTGCAGGAACAGCAAAAAGTGGTCAGTATCTGGTCTGTTTTGTAAAGTGAATTTTTTTTATAGAGATATGTTTAATATTTATCATTCTCCATCAACAGGTTTACAAGTAGTGTTAAATTCCATTCTGAGGGCAATGGTGCCACTATTACATATCGCCCTTTTAGTTATCTTTGTTATAATGATCTACGCAATTATTGGCCTAGAACTGTTCTCAGGGAAAATGCATAAAACATGCTTTCATAATGAAACAGGTAAGTGCTGCAGTTTATACTTCAAAGGTATATACTTGTAAAATTGATGAGAAACGAGTATTTTGTATAGTTTGATTACTTTTGTTTATATATGTTTACAAGTGATTTAATGTGTTTACCTAATTTGTTTGCAAATAACTTTTTCTATGTATGATCATAGCAACTTTTTTCTTCTATATTTGTTTAATTTTTACAGTTACTGAGTTACAAACACAGATTTGCTCTGTGTACTTCACACAGTTTTTTTTCAAGTTGATAAACATACTATAGTTGTTTCATTATTAAAATTCCAAAAAATAAATACCCATTTCTGTATCCATATATTGCCACTTTAAAGGAGATTGATTGCGTATATTTCGTGGATAGAAATTGACTTTTGTTATTTATATAGTACAGTTAGTTTTATTAAGCATTATTTGCACACCAAGAATATCATTGAGATGTTTATTTAGCAACTTGAAGACACGTAAAGTGGCCATATGGATGAGGATTGGGTATTTATTTTGGCGTTTTAATTTATAATACAATTTTACCTTCGCATCCTACAGTACTTGAAAAAATCACTGTGAAACAACAGTGACCAAGTTTGTGCTCGTAACTCAATACATTGCAAAAAACTAAAACAAAATGTGTAAAAAGTTTATTATTGTACAGACAATAATGAACATTTTACACATTCAAGGATTTGGCATATGTTGTTTCACACTGATTTTTCAAGTAGGAAGCCATGATAAAATTGTAATATAAATTAAAACTCCAAAATAAATACCCAATCCTCATCCATATGGCCACTTAAACATTTCTAGTCAGTATTTGGCACATTTTCATATTGAGACCCAAGTCGGACTTTAATTGTTGTTATGTAGTTGTGAGCACCTTGCGCTCTCAGGAGTAAAGGTGCATTATAAATTCACATCATATATATTTCATGAATTAATTTTTGTGTTGTGCAAAATTTTTGATCTCTGAATATGCTGGAAAGACACATAAAATTGAAAAGAAGGACCACAAGATAATTGTGGAATAAACTTAGTAATTAAGTAAAGGTTTTTGGTGGTGAAATTTCAAAACCAATATTAAGTATAAATAGGAAAGAAAAGGAACATGTCCTGATAGGATGGAAAAACTTAGATACAACTGCCTACATCAGATTGTGGACAAACGGAATGGGTTACAAACTGGGAAAGTAAACAAATGAACTGGATTAATAACACTTGGCTCAGCATGTTGGAACAGTAGAGACTTGTATTACACACCATAGTTTGATAAGAACAGTTTTATGGTCTCTTTGTGTGTACATGAAATGTAAGGGGAACTGGAACTTTGCTTGTCATGAATGCGAACTATTATGTAAAGTGGCCATAAAACTGTTCTTTCATCAAATGATGGAATGTAATACAAGTCTCTGTACTTCAACATGCCATGAGTTATTAATTCAATTCTGTTGTTTACTTTCCCTGTTTGTAACAGGTTCAGTTCATCAATGGTCTGATGTCGGCTATTGAAGAATTGAAAAATGACCACAGAATATGATAATAATTGAAAAAAGTTATTGAAATTAAGTGTTGTACAACAGAAATTTCAAAACCACATAGCATGCCAATATAGTAGAAATTGGATAGACAGCAAGCATGTCTGTTGGAAAAGAAAGTAGATTCTCCCACTGCGGTCTGTACAATATTGTTTTCATGCATGGCAGCATACCCAGTAAGGTGTGAAATTAGTCTGAAAAGTGTACAATATTCATCCAGTTTTGCTGAGAACTGCATTTTCATCTTTAGTGACCACACTCTGGTGATTTGCATCTCAGATTGAGACTTCATCCTGTGCTAAATTGGTTATTCTATGGAAATGAAATGGGGTAAAAAATGAGAGCAAAGTTCAGTTTTAGGTATATTTAGTATCAATAATAACACCAAGTTTTGTTTTAAGTCTTAAATCACTGATAAAGTTATGTTACAGATTTTTTTAAAGGGGGAAATATTTGCAAGCATTTAAAAAAAAATAATATGACTACAGTCTATTTTTAAAAAAATACGACTACAGTCCATTTAAAAAAACATGGCCATATGGATGGGAATTTGGTATTTTTTTTTTAATCATATAAAAGCAACTCTACGAAGTTTTCCAACTTGATAAAACATTGTGATACAACATATATACTAGGTCCTTGTTTGTGGATCAATGAATTGCAAAAAAAAATTAAAACATGTATAAAATGTTTGTCATTGTACATACAATAACAAACCTTTTGCTCACTTTTGTTTGTTAGCTTCTTGCAAGTTATTGTGTTTACAAGCTAGGACTTGGTCTATGCCGTTTCACATAGTTTTTCTTTTCGAATAGGAAAACCTTGTAAAGTTATTTCATGAAGTAAGAATCCAAAATAAATACCTGTCTGTCATCCATATGGCCACTTTAATGTTGCTAAATCACTTCATTCTTGTCATCACCAATGCTAAATGGTTCTAAAGTGCTAACAGGTTTTCACCACATCCACATTAAGTTGTAAATCAGCATTCGAAGCACATGCAAGATACGTGATACAAGCATTACAAGCAAAATTAGTCGTGAAAAGAGAAACGTGACATTTGCCACGTCTTGTAATATTTTATAGAATATGTCATGTATTTATAGACAATAAAGAAAGCTATACAGAAATATACCATTCCCCAATATTTTTCTTCGTTCAGCCAAGGAAAATATGAGTGACCTAAGGGGTCTTGTCACTTTGAGTCGATAGATGAGTAGTGACAAACGTCTTCCGTCACAAGTATTTTCCAGCTATTAATGAAAATAAATATTGGGAATAATATAAATATACCTCCTCAAGCATAATTTTTCAAAAATCAGGAAAAATAATGGTGAATCTTTGAATTTTATGACTCACAGTTTGAACACAGCAGAACCAATGATGTACATGTAGATGTGAGTTGTTGTGACATAGAATGACCAGAGTATATAAATCCACGTTTTCAGGCTCAGTTCAAATTCAATAACTTTGCCTATTCATTGTACAATTCATGCTACTCATTACATATTCATAGGGTAAAGTTACGTGAAAACTGATTGAACAACAGATATTACTGCATAACATTATTTGATAGACTATATGTAATAAGTAACTTGAAGTTGTACTATGGTTTACAGTAAAAGCCATTGTTCAAAACATGCACACACAATATTTCCAATTAATATTTGAGATGTTAGCAAGTGGATATCAAAGATCATATGTAGAGATTCCCCGGTGTACGTGTTGAGAATGCAAATGCTAAAAGTGAGCCAATGGCTGTAAGCAGGCCATGTGAACCCAAACCTAAATCCAGGCTTCACATATTAATTTAGATTGCTGTCATTTTTTTTTTTTTTTAGAAGAGCTTAATATGTTATTAGACATTCAAAACAAGCAGTTAATTGTTATGGATGTAGAATAATGGATTCACTGTACCATTGGTACATATTTGGGACAAACCTAGAGAGTTAGGTTAATGTTAAGGGTTTGGATAGATAGTGTTAAACCCCCTAACTTATACTTTATATGTATCATTGACTGCAAATATCCACTGATGTACATCAATCTGATTAATATCCGATGTAGTGTACTCAGCACAATTCTTTTTAGCTCTTTCATTTATTGTTGTTCGTTCTTTTGTTTGTACTTCTGACACAATACCATAGGTTTTCTCAAGCCACGTGAGAGTGCTGCGTGAATATTCTATCAACCAATCAAAGACATGTAAAGCCCCAAAACATATGGGTGCAATTCTTCACAGCACTCTGTGAAAAAAGAGCTTGAGCACAGAGCACAGACAGCGATGTTTATCATTATAGTTTGGTAGTTCTCTTTCTTTCAATTTTGAACGTTGAGTGTTATGTTGTAAGATGGATTGTGCATGGCTATTTGTAAGTATGAGATTGAGTTTGGGGAAAACCTATGGTATTGTGTCAGTTGTATGTAATGAGCGCTAAACAAAGAACAAACAATCGTAAACGTAACGGCCAAAAATAAATCATGCTGTTTACACTACATCAAATTTTCATCAGATTGTGTTCTACACTTGCCACAAATGTAAAGTAATTTGTTTAATATTCATGCACACAATTTTGAATATTTGCTTTTTTGCAGGAAGAATCACAGAGCAAGCCCACCCTTGTGGTAAGGGATATAAGTGCCCACCAAAATATATCTGTAGACAACCATGGGAGGGCCCAAATGAAGGCATTACAAATTTTGACAATTTTGGCTTAGCAATGTTAACAGTATTCCAATGTATAACAATGGAAGGCTGGACTAATGTATTGTATGATGTAAGTATTACTCAAACTTTGTTTTTGATATCAGATTGCATGTTGTTTTATACCATTGCAGCATTTATTATAACACACTGTGTTAATATAATATAGCCTTCAGGGATTGGCTTAGCTTGTACCACATGGTATGGACTATTATAGTGACCTCAATTTGCATATAGGGGCACTATTCACATTCTGTTTTCTCTAGGGCAATATTCACATAGCACAGAAGTCTTATTTAGGATTTGCTTTGACTATAGAAAGAATAGGTGCCTGAGAATGTGGTGTGTTATAAAGCACTTATCACCTGGCCTTATTTGGGCACTAGCAGATGTCATATTACCCCCTCATGCTGTTATGTAGCTTTCAGCCTCAGTTGTTGCATAATAGCCCTCGTGTAACAGACGTTTGCTACCATAGTTCCCTCATAGCCAGGCAATAAATGTATAATAGACATGTTTTGATAAACCATTTTGATACAACAACAAAATTAACAAATTGAGAAGAAGCTATGTTGACATTTTTCAGAAAAACAACTTAATTAGTCTTGGAGTTTTTGGATGTCAATCAATGTGGGTTGCATCTGTATGTAGCACATGATTTATGAAATGTTTGAAGTGCCTCAGTCATTATGTACATGTACTTTGGAGGTCCCACACCATGGAAGCCTAGCAAGTAATGTCTTGGGATTCTCAAACAACTACCATAAAACTACTGATGCAGATGCACAATGTGATAGTAATCATTCAAACAGGCAACTGGGTACTATAAATTCCACATATATATTTTGTTCAGACACGTTCACCCTGGCTAGTCTGAGTTATACTGTATGTTAACTTTTACCTGTTATTTCAGATTAATGATGCAGTAGGCAACGAATGGCCATGGATTTACTTTGTTAGTCTTATTATTGTTGGCTCATTTTTTGTACTTAACCTCGTTTTGGGTGTACTTAGTGGGTAAGTCAATTTTGATAATCAAACTTTAATTTTTTTAAAATTAATTGTTGTTGTGGATAATTAATTTGAAGGTTATTTATTAAATATACAATAAGTAGGGAACTTGTTAGCTTATCTGTCATGAATCGTATGGTATGGTAGATTGCATTGCATTGATACACCTGAATCATTCACCGAGTTGTTTCCCCCCCCCCACCACAATAGAATGCTAATGATGGGGTGTTTTTGATGAAACAGTAGAATCAGCTTCAAATCAATTTACGTTTTGTGTGAGGATGTTGAGAATTAATATTAGTTGATATACCAGTATGGATTTCCGGCATTAGTACTATTTTATCAATTGTGAAACAACAATTGCAAAGAACAGCAAGCTTTATTGATATTGTTCTATTTACCCTCTCCAGAGAGTTTTCTAAGGAAAGAGAAAAAGCCAAAGCAAGAGGTGACTTCCAAAAACTTAGAGAAAAACAACAAATTGAAGAAGACCTCAAAGGTTATTTAGATTGGATAACACAAGCAGGTAAATGAACCCACGCCTGTATTCTGCATTCCAATTACAATGACATGATGTCTGCATTTCAAGTGTCTTTTAATAGTTTACAATTCCACCACCTTTAATGTATTCTTCAGAACATTTGCAGCTGTTATTTGGTAGTCAAGCTAAAACATATGAACCTTTCAATTCACCAGCCAGATAAAACTGTGGAAGGGTCTTTGAAGAAGAACTTTCATGACTGTATCATGTACCTAATGTTGATAATTGAGTGATGATCGAGTTCCAAAGAGGAATTTCATTCAGAGTTTTCCTTAGTATTCAGTTACAATGTTTAGTGAATATCTACAAGTGTCAATTGCTCTTCTTCGGTTTATATTGGCGATGATATCTTGTCATTATTCTTGTTCAAGTAATGTAGTGTATAACTTGCAATATTGCATATAAATGTTTTTAACATTATAGAAGATCTAGACCCTGATAATGAAAGTGAACCCGAAGCAGGTGCTCCCCCAAAACATGGTAAGCAGTCCGTCTCTGTCCTTCTGCTGTAATCATTTCATTAATCTATTATTATACCAGTCAACCATTTGTCATGTGTCTTTAGTCACAGCCAGGAATGTCAATCAATCTTGTTTCATTTTTTTATTGTGACTACATCGACATGCAACACTTTGCTTGTCACAGGTGACTTTTCAAAATATAACTATTTGTGAATAAGGGAATCTACTGATGCAAGACATCGAGTATCCATTTGAATTGTTCATCTAAATTCATACTATATACCGTGTATTCTTAACACATTTTTATATACCAGGTGTTATCTGCTCCTGTCTGATACATCAAACTTATGGTTTGATTCTTTTCCCCACCAAATACTGGTTCAACAAATATACCCACTATCATGATACTGTGGTTGTGTCCACCAAATAAACCAGTTTATTCTGACTACAATGTGTTCTGGGTACCTGTGTCCTTTCTTGAGCACAACCATATGCCTCAATCCTAGACTAAGTCTTTCTTCCTGTTCACTTGCCTAAAATGCATCCTGTGCCTTGATCCTGCCCAAGCCATACATTAGGGACATCTATCATGTTGTCTTTCAAATAATATATTCTTCTTCACTGTACACAATGTGTTGAACATATCCTGCCATGTTTTTGGATCCTGTCCAGATCATGTACTAGCTATAGCTATAGCTATAGGTATGAGGAGCATGTCTTTTTGACCAAACAGTTATTCTGATCAATGTACACTTGATTCTTGAACTTACTTTACCATGTATCCCGATGCTGTCCAGATTATATACTAACTATCGGATCACGTCTCTTTGCAAAACAGAGATTCTGATAACAAACACTTGTTGTCTTGAATTTATTCTACCATGTATTCTGATCCTGTCCAGATCATGTACTTGCTATAGCTACAGTAGTACTATGGATCATATCTGATCGGCTAAACAGACAGTTTGACCAAATACACTTGTTACCTACCATGTATCCAGATCATCAGATCCATGTACCAGTTACAGCAGTATGTTTTCATGGTTCTGGGAATATGTCTTCTTGACCAACCAGGCATTCAATGACAGCATACCAGTTATTGGGATCCATTGCTCACCAAGAACTTGTATTATGCTAGTTCCAAACTCAAGATATGAAGATTGTCTTCCCTCTTGGCAAACATTTCCCATTCATACCAAACACCACATATTGATCGATTATTTCCCTCTTTCAAGATAACCCTATCCTGCCCACACCATAGGCCCATATGTTGTAAGTTCCAAACGTAAAATAAGGAGATTTTTCCTCTTGGCAACCCATGTATCCTGATCCCAAACACAAGGATATATATATTGTAAACCAGGTATCTCGGACCCACCTATGGCATGCTGATCCAGATAAGGAATGTGCCCATTAAAGAATTCTTAAATTGAAATAATTCTTACTTGAGCTGAGATTAATATAATTGACATATCTGCTATTTCAGCATTAAATCCCCCTGTGCAACTTATATTATACTCTACCAATATACAAACATGTTACTGATATAACATATTACAGAATTAACTTTAATTGATACTGGAGATAGGATTACAATCCCAGGTTTCTCATCACATGCACTTTTCACTTTGCTATTTCTCTACCTAGGTATTCAAGTATACAACACAGTTGGTATGATCCTATCTACAATGTACATTTAACGCCACATACCTGTCAAACATTACCCCCACTTATATTATATCACCTGACTGATACATCTCTAACAACTTATTGTCTCCCTCAGTATGTTTTAAGCTGGACTGAGTACATATAAGCAGTTCTTGGTATTATTATCAAATCAGAGAAAATAATTTTTTTTTGGCCAGTTGAAACAAGCCCAAATTGTAGTGTACAAACAGAGGCATGAGAACAATTTATGTTTGTTAGAGTTTTTGAAGGCTAAAAGAGTATGCAGTTATATCCAGTATTACAGAGACTTCTGGGAAATGATCTCTTGAGTCATATCAGATGACTCCCTGATATTTGTTCACCTTATTCTAGTCCTTTGGTAAAAAGTGAAAGGTAAACCATGCCCATTCCAACCATATTTGGCAAGCTAGCTCTTCATGTACATGTACAACATATTACATTTTCATTCCGTGTATCATTGCCTCATCCAAAAATGTATCATGATCAGTCTTAATCAGTAAACACAGGTACATATGAATTTGCAGTGTAAAATACCAAGACAGACTTATTGAGTCCAGCATGTACTCTTTTATCATCAGAGTACATGTATTATACCATGCTGGCATGGATGTTCAAATCCAAGCATTAATATGTATTACATTCCAAGGAATTTATGTATTAATCAAATTAATTCACCTTTCACGAACTCAAAGTGTGAACCAATCACTAACCAGTATTAACAATTGTCTAATGTTGTCTATAGTTTTTATATATGTTGGTACTTGCTCATATTCTGTCTTTATTCACTATTTTTCTGAAAGAACTTTAGATGGTGCTGACAACTTTGTAAATTTTAAACAACCTGTACAAAAATAGTTTGAATATACTGACTAGTTTTCACACCTACGTAGGTGTTTTCAGGATCCGTAGATTTGAGGTAAACAATGAAATAATGTCAGCTTCAATGTAAAGTATTTAAAAAGTTCTTTTTTGAAAACTAGCTATGTACATGTAAATACTGTTTTGCAGCTCTGTGTTGTACAAATGTTGGTTAGATCCTACCATGTATATATAGTTACAGATCTTAGTTGATCATAGTGTTACAATTGCTAACAACACCATAAAAATCTGCCTATTTGCTCTTCTCTTGCCACGCTTTCAGTTCTTTGGAAAAGGTTTGGTACACTTACAACAAAAGGTAGGAAAGCACACCAAGACAGTGCATAGATGTAGTGGCATACCATACACCTTCCTGTGCTTTCCCCCCCCAACCTATGCATTGCGGCATTTGTTATTTGTGTAATGGGCTGTCCGCTTACGTTGCAGGTCTCAGCATAGAGTCTCAGGTGTTCCTGGGTCTCTTGTCTGACACTATGCATTGTAGTAGATAGATTGTATTGTCGTAGATTAGATTAGATTAGATTACCGGTAGATTAGATTAGATTAGATGTAATTGTTATGTAAAGACTTGTCATCTGTAACAAATGTTGTATTTGTGCATTCATTGTATCATTACTCACCTTCATGGTACGTAACATTTTGTGTATGTATACCATTTACACTGTACATTACACATTCATACTAGTCCATTTTTCATGTTGCTCATAGGAGGATGGTGGTCAAGTTGGTCAAATCAATCTACTTGAACAAAAATGTAACTAAAATTGACTCTTTTTTGTCAAATTGAAAAAGAAACAAAAAAAAATGTAGTCACAATTATGAAACTAATGGAAATTTTACAATTCATACAATGAAAAGATGAGTTAACGTTGACTTGCATTACTCTAGTAACAGTTTCCATAAACCTGAAATTTTTTAGCGGCAAAAAAAAAAAGAAGAAGAAAAGATCCAAAAGTTTTAGCACCAAAAAAAAGATCCAAAAATGAAAAAAATGTTTCTCTGTAAGTGAATGTTGTTTCAATCATTTGAAAGGAGTAAATGAACACTGTAAAGAGATGTTAACAAAAGTCCAATTTGACCCTTTCCTCCATTTAGCAGACTACTACAACTACTACAACTACTACTAGGCATTGACCAGCTGAAGAGAACCACATGCGCAAAAGCATCTTACTTATTTATAATATATGATATAACAAAAAAGATGCTTAAAGTGTAACCATGACAACAAAGTAATTCATAACATGTATAAGCTGTATTACAATGCTGTTAAATTATATCAATTTGTTGGCGTCGCTGTTGTGCGTTCTTTCCTGTTAAATGTAGTCTAATGTATGTATTATGACTGTGTCTAAACATCATTTAAACCTACTTATGTATAATTAAACAATATCGAATTATGTAAGACCATCATTTTGTTTCATCATCTTTTTGAATTAGTCAAATCATTTTACAGTGTTGTTTATCAAACTGTTAACATAACTCAAGTTTAAGTCAATCAACTGTTTATCACCATAATGTACAATGTATGTATGTATGTATGTATGTATGTATGTATGTATGTATGTATGTATGTATGTATGTAAACTAAAAGTACATATGTGTAGTCACAAACAAGACATGTAATATAAATGACATAAATACACACATGTTCATGTAAGATATAAATGTTTATCAGTGTGTTTTTAACTATAAAATAGAAACAAAATGATTATTATTATTATTATTATTATTATTATTATTATTATTATTACTTTATTATCCCTCACGGGGAAATTTGTCTTGCAACAACACAGAAAAGCATACATATAATCTTACACATTAAATGATGTAAATTATAACAAGAAGTAATTTCAACCATAGCACCTCAAAGACTTCACGTCTTATCACAGCACATCCTCAAATGTAAACTACATGTGGACTTAATTTACAAATTGCACAGTGACACCATCTTGTCTTACTCAATGCACCAACTAAATTATAATGGAATTATACGTGTAGCCACAGTTACATAGTTGTAGTACATATTGCGACACAGTACAACAATGTTTGAACACATATCTTCTGTTCAACTCTCTTTGTAGGTTATACTTGTGTGATGATGTAAAATACAAAATATATCCACTTCAAACACTAAAAAAACCACCACCCTGGTACTTTAATGATCGTTTTCTTCTCTTCACCTTTCAGCAGTATGTGCATGTTTTTTCCTCGTATCACCGTGGCAACAAATGACCATTTTTTTTTACTGTATTAGCTAGATATTTTACACATATCTACAGAGTTTCACTTCATATATTTTGTACAATTGTGTATGGCCTCAATCTTGTAGTGTCCATATTTTTTGTAGTTCAACAGTTTGTTGTAATGTCACATGTATGTATCACTTACTAACTTGGCCATTTTACATTTACTTTCTTGCCTGTAATTATGCAGTTCCTAAGCCAATGAGTGAAACAGATTCGTCAGAAAAAACAGAAGAACTTGGTAGTGGTGAAATTCAACAACAGTCATGGTTTGAAAAGAAAAGGTAGGAATTTTTGACAGTGGTTTTTTAACTTTAAGTTGGTTACACAGACAGATGGATGGAGGGACAGATGGATGACCGGACAGACATATAGCACTACTGAACCTCAGTTTAGCACATGCATGTAGGTACATCTTGTGCATTTGTGTGGTGTCCTGAAAATTTCAGAACCCCAGTTCCAAAGGAGAGAGAGTGATGTTGTAAATCTTGCCTGGTATGAAGAGTATTAAAAATATACATGTATATGTATGGTCATGCAATTTGTAAAGTCCCACGATTCAGTCCCAGGTTAATTCTTGCATCAGTGCAACTTTATCAGTGGTACCATATTAAAACATTTTACATTCTCATTTGTTCTGGACTAACTTTTTCTATAAGGCTACCAGAAATCTGTTTTTCACACCTGTTGATTTTAGTCTTAATCTGAAATGAGCTTTTAAACGGTGTGTTGATTTTCTGTCTTGTTGATTACAGGAAACAAATCAGAAGAATGAACAGAAGATGTCGGCGAATGTGTCGACAAGCCGTTAAATCTCAAGCTCTCTACTGGATAGTTATAGTCATGGTTTTTCTAAATACGTGTACACTAGCATCAGAACATTACGACCAAGGCCCATGGTTGGCCAGCTTTCAAAGTAAGTACCAACATGATCCTTAAATGAAGTAATACTATGTCAAAGCAACTTTACACAGTCATACTTTTTCAGATTATCTTTCAAAAGTCAAAGAGTTAGTAGCATCTCAAGTTATCATGTCCAAATGACCTGTATAGATGAATCTACATTGTACATGCTTCTAATTGATGAATGCTATGTTTTGTTATGTTATGTTGTCATGTTGCGCTATGTTATGTTATGCTATATTATGCTATGCTAGGTTATGTTATGCTATGCTGTTGTGCTATGTTATGCTATGTTGTGTATGTTATAAGTGATGTGTTGTGTTGTGTATGCTATGTTATGTAATGCTATGTTGTTATGTTATGCTATGCTGTTATGCTATGTTATGTTATGCTAAGCTGTTATGTTATGCTATGCTGTTATGCTATGTTATGTTATGTTATGCTGTTATGCTGTGTTATGTTATGTTATGTTATGCTGTTATGCTATGTTATGCTATGCTGTTATGCTATTTTGTGTGTTATAAATGGTGTGTTGTGTTGTGTTGTGTTATGTTATGTTATGTTATATTATGTTATTTTATGTTGTGTTGTGTTGTGTATGTTATGTTATTCTATTATTGTTTATTAATATGTCTTATGTGGACTTATCAAATTATACAATTTTTAAAATAAGATTTACAATCTTTAAGATTTATTCATCAAATAACTTTTTGAAACATTTGTTTTTCTTTTCTATTTCAGATTATGCCAACCTGTGCTTTGTAGTGATATTCACCATAGAAATGTTACTCAAAATGTACAGTTTAGGTCTGAATGGCTATTTTGTATCTCTTTTCAACCGATTTGACTGCTTTGTAGTCTGCAGTAGTCTTCTCGAAATGGTGCTCATCTATGCAGCTCTTATCCCTCCCATTGGTATCAGTGTCTTGCGTTGTGTACGCCTTCTTCGGGTTTTCAAAGCAACAAGGTAGGTCACTCCTATTTATATATTCAGTGTCTTGCACTGCGTACACTCCTTTAGGTTTCCAAGGCAACCAGGTACATTGTACATACAGCACATTGCAGGTTAATGTTCACTGACTGTGTTTGATACACAACCACCACACACACACACACACACACAGACCAATAATAGAGAAACTGTGCATGCTACACTTTAAGATAGCAAGATTGAATGAATACAGTTTCTTGCTATTTTTTTTTGGTCTAAATGAAATGAACTAATGTGCCACTATGTAGACATCAAATGTAGACATAAAATCAATTGCGCCTGTATGTCTACACTTAGTTGCAGTATGTTCAATTGGTTGATTTCATTCAGACTAAATTTAGCAGGAAATTGAGATCCTGCAATCTTGGTGTAGAATGTGCCAGTTTCTTATTGGTTTCTGTGTGGGTGTAGCAAACAGAGAGCTATAGTGAAAGGTAACCTGCAGTGCACTGTATTACATTTATACATACTTTCTATTGGAAGCTATGTCTTCTTCCATTTTGTTGTTACGAGTTTCCATAAAAACAAATTTTGTTACTTTTTACAGAAATACCTGTCATTGCCTTTTTTTGCAAAGTTCCAATAATCCACTTCAAACTAACTACCCCTATGTGTTGTCTATTTCAGGTACTGGGCATCACTACGTAATCTTGTTGCCTCATTGTTAAACTCACTCCGATCCATCGCTAGTTTGTTGTTGCTTCTTTTCCTCTTCATTTTGATATTTGCTTTGCTGGGAATGCAAGTGTTTGGTGGCAGATTCAACTTCAACAAAACTGAGTACAAGCCCAGGAGTAATTTTGATAACTTCTGGCAGTCCTTACTAACAGTATTCCAGGTAAGTACGTAACTAAATACCTAATTCTTGCTGCTAAACCCATTTGGGCATTCTGCTCAGTGTGAAGGTGACCAAAGGTTGCTAGTGAGGGTGATAGCCCAAATGGATGTTCCACCCTCATATCCATCAGAAGAAAGCCTGAGGTCTAGCAGCTAGACTACTAAATACCCTACTTAAATAATTAAACAGGAGATTACCATTTTGAGCGAAAGTGAGGCTATTACACTCATCATGATGCAGCCAATACCCAACTTGCACAATAAAAAAAAAGAAGACCATTCAGAGTGAAAGTGAGGTTATTGGCATAAGCACTATCTCAGTACATATACCGGTAATACCGTCTTTGTAGTCAGACATGCAACCTACCATTTCTTTCGAAGTGAAAATCATGATCTCAGTTTGTTGCTAAGCAACCGATATCGTATTTGCACAATCACACAGAAAATTACCATTTGCTTTGAAAATTCTTGGCTCCAGTTTATGACAATGAAACTCATACCCAATTTGCAGTTAAACATGTATGTACCATATCTCATATTGCACAGGAGCCAATACCCCACTAGCACAGTCAAAAGGAATGTAACATGCAGTCAAACATGTACAATATTATTTCTTGTGAAAGTGAGGCTCCTAAATCTTTATACTCAATTACCTGCATTTCATGATTCCAACGTTAGAGTGTGAGTGAGTTTTACCAACTCATCTTTGTGCACCATTCGTCATTTCATCACCATTTTAAAAATATTAGAACTTTACACTGAAAAAAGCACAACAGCTGAAATGACAGGAATCTGAACTAAAATCAAGGCTTTGCAAAAAAAAAGAAAGATACACCACGATAATACGTACACATACAGTTGAATTTTGTCAACCTTAATGCGTGCAAAATGAGGTCAACGACATTTTTTGATAATGCAAGCCAAAAGAGGTCAATGACCTCTTTTGTAATGTACACCCTATGACTTCATATAGATCTGTTCAGATTTTGTGTAATTTTTTAACTGATTTATTATCACGAAAACATTTTAATACCGAGAATAATTTTGTTTGTTTTGTGTATATCAGGTTTTAACTGGTGAAGATTGGAATGAAGTGATGTATGATGGGATACAAGCCTATGGTGGAGTCAACTCACCTGGCATTATGGCCAGTATTTATTTTATCATCTTATTTATTTGTGGTAATTGTATCCTTTTCAACATTACAAATCATATCAAATATTTAGGTCATAAGATGCCACTTTTGTGAGTTGTTAGATTATTATGGAAAAAACACACTTGCGAAAATAGCAAGAATAAATTCCTAATGATCAAATTTAGTAGACTGCAATTTCATAATTAGATATCATTCCCAAATATTTGTCTTGATTCAGGTGAGGAAAATATGAGTGACCTAAGGGCCCTTATTACTACATGTTGCAAAACGAGTAAACACAAATTATTTATTGAAAAAACACACTTGCGAAAATAGCAAGAATAGATTCCTAATGAGAAAATTTAGTATACTGCAGTTTCATAATTCGATATTATTGCCAAATATTTGTCTTCATTCAATATGAGTGACCTAAGGGGCCTTGTTACTACAAGGTTGCAAAATGAGTAGTAACAAATTCTTAGGTCATAAGTATTTTCTAGCTGAATGAAGAAAAATATTAAGGAATAATATAATTATACCTTTTCAAGCATAATGTATGAAAAATCAGGGAATATAATCATATGGTGATTTGAAATGTTTTGACATATATTTCAAGACCCAAAGTAGCAGTAATGTAAACAAGGGCTGTCATGACATAAAATGACAAGGGTGTACATGTATAATCCATATTTTCTGTTCAAAGACAATAACTTGACTTGTGCAATGTATAATTACAGTATACTGTTACATTTTTCCGGGAATTCCTCGTGAATGAAGGATTTGTCACAACTCGTCTAGGTCACTCATATTTTTCCCAGCTAAATGAAGAAAATTTTTTTGGGAATAATATCTCTAATTATTGAGTAGACTTTGTAGACTGTAAGATAACGTCGTGCCATTCCACCCTCACCATCGTCCTGTGGGAGGGGTTGACCAATGGGTGAGGGCGCCCTTGTCACAGCGTACCTGACAGACTATAGACTATGTTGTGGGTTGTATAATATATATTATACTGTTGTTAAGAATTTCCTTGATTCGATTAAACCAGATATTTTACTGAATGTCTTCTTGGCTATCGCCGTTGACAATCTTGCCGATGCAGAAAGCCTGACTGCCTTAGAGAAGGAACAAGAAGAGGAAAAGGAGAGGAAGAAATCAATACGGAGATCAAGGTCTGGCAAAGAAGATAAATTACCACCAGGTGTAGATCCACCAGGAATTAATAGAGGTAGAAAAGCTATTGGCAACAAAACACAGGGTAGTCCACAAATGAACCACCGAGATGGCAAAAGGTAAAGATTGAAGTATTTAAAGGGGGAAGGGCCACTCCAGGAAATTTTCATAAACTATGAGAGATGTGGGAATAAGCACTTAGGAGTCATGAATATTCATTGTTCAACCTTGAATAATTATTTCTGCTGACTCCCATGCAATGGCCAACCGCAAAGATACATTATTAAGGCACAATATCAACTTGATGTTTCTCTGAGATTGCAAGTAATTGTAGGTGATGTAAAATCATGAAATGATTCTCCAGAACCCATAGTTTACGAAAATGTCTCTATTTCCTTGAGTGGTGTACCCTTTAAAGTGTTGAAACTTTTACTGTTGTTTGATCAGCTTTATAGGTTTGTGAATCCTCGTACATAGCAGAGGATGAAATCTTGTGATATAATATGTATAGATTTTGATAGTTATTACCATAATGTATGTGACTCCGAGGAACTTTAAAGAAGGATAAATAGGTCAAAATAAAGTGTTCATCACAGATTATCAAGTACAAAAGTGAGATTTACATTTAAAGCTTCACTAGTTGTAACTGGAGTTTAGGGTGTAGACCCAAACATCAATTTCATTGAATTTATTGTACAACACTGTGTACAGCTACACAAATATGTTTATTCACAGGTGATTCAATACTGTTCAAAGAGGGTGTACGATATTATGAATAAGTCATTATATCTTACAAAACTGTTTCAGTTACATCTAGTGCAGCTATGTTGGGCTGCATTTAGTGTTGGTCTAGTAATCTGGATATTTGTGAAACTTGAAACTGACTTTATTGTGTGTGAGATTGAGTGACTGATTGTAATTAAACCTCTCATAAAGGTGAAACTTCATTGTTCTCATCAACACTGTTATTCTGTCTTTTTTAATCAAATTTCTTGCTAACTGAATTGTAATATATGTATTATAGGCCTGAAGATGATTTAGGTACTGTAGAAACTAAGGTAAGACCTATTAATGATATCAAACACAGGTCAAAGTTTAGCATGCCTTTGAACAGAAAATGCATACATAGCATGTTGTAATTTATACTCTGTTTACTAAGATAGATGCAAACTAAATCTATTGCTCTTCAGTGTGGTAGATTACAGAAGTGAGTGATAGCGGTTCCTTTGTTGTGTGATTCTAATCATCCTGTGATCAACATAGTGTAAACATTGGAAGTCCCAAAACAGTACACTGCAGCAAGGGTCATGAAACTCTGTCAATAAAACTCTGTGACGCCTCCCTACTGAGACTATAATTAAACCAATGTCCATTCAATAGCTGATCACTGTTGTATCAACATGTTGCGACAATAGTTTTAGTTTGTGTCTATCTTAGTAAACCAAAGGCTATATTACCAGAGTCTAGCGGTAACACTCACAGGTGCTTTATTTGGTGATGCCTCAAGCATTGTTTTGGTTGTCGTAAGAAAACACGAACTGTTTCTGGTATTAAAACCTTGATTAGTTATGTTGCAGTTACACTGAATGCAGTTAATTACCACAGACTTTAACGAATAGACACCCAGGAATTCACTTAGTGGTGTACTTCAAAGGGAGAAAAATGACGGTTTCCAATTACATGTATGATGTTGCATAGACTGTAGTTTGAAAAAAAATCGCCAACACAACCTTGATTGTATCTAGTTGTCAACCTTTTTCTTAATTTGGATTTCATCTTCTGTGTAGTGTAAAATTATTTACTTGCTTGTATTCTAGCCTCACATTTCTTTTATAAGGAATTTTTTAAAATAATTTTCTGACAGTTAAATGTGGAGGAGGGTGAAGAAGTAGATGGTAGAAAAGCCTCACACACCGTACCAGGTAAGGAGATTTAAAAATAACATTTACAATTCTACTCTTTTCAAATTGATTTGTCAAGAAATTTTGTCTGTTGCCATGACTCTTCCCGATACCCTCTTGGTTTTTTTTGTTTCACTGTCTGACCAATCACGAAGAAGTAATGTCTATATGGCAGTTTCTGATTGGTCAACCAAAGAGCAACAAACAAACTCATGAAAATATACTACTACATGTTATGTATGTTACTGAATACAGGTACCACAAGGGAAGTGGGAAAGATGTCCCAGTATAGTGAAGCCTGCCCTCTTGAGGTTGAAAGATGTAACATTTCTATCATTTATATCTAACCTGATAAACATGAGTATTTCAGAAACTCATCAGAGTCAATTCTATACTTCAAATAAATGAACAATTCTTTCACAAAGACCTAAAC